>NC_132792.1:61407510-61726343 GCF_048418805.1 Vulpes vulpes
TTTTCAATGGCGGGCTTCCATTACTGGCCTCCATGGCTAGTTACCAGCTTGGCACTGCAGGACAGGTCTGAAGCTTCCTGATCTCTTGGAAGAAGCAGATGTTCAAGGAACTTTAGATCAGCAATAGAGGCAAAAGTCTGAAAACCTAAAACCCTGACTTTTGCTCCTTCATCCTGTCAATAGTTTTTTTTAGTATCTAATCCCTGTATTAAATAATTCTCTACTTGAAATACCTAAATAGTTTTCTGCACTGGATCTTGACTAGCTTCTAAAAGCATTCTAGACTCTGAGAAAAAGAGTAGAAAACAACTTTATTCTTGTTTTCAGCAATGTGAGCTTAGGGAGTTAGCAATTCCATCATCAGAAAAATCAGTATCTTTTCATTATTCACATTAAAAGGTATCTCTGGAAAATATTGTATATTAAATCAATAATTTTGATATGAATTCTTTTATTTCTCATTTTCTCAGAAGTAACTAGGCCTATCTTCTCATGATTTATTAGTATTAGGTACTGTTTATGCTGGTAGACATAAGTTAGTAACTCAAGTTTTTTTACCATGTAACATTCTTATGACTTCTGTTCTCTTCGGCAACCTAATTGTTAAAGTCAGAACACACCTTATTTGAATTAAACTGATCAGCAGCATAACTATGATGTTATCATTGATAGCATTTATTATAAAATTACCTGTATTTTTTTCTTTTTCAATTTCAACTAAAGAAATAAAAATCCCAATTCTAATGATTATACATTAAAGTAATATAATATAAATGAATATTAACTATTACAAGCCAAATACACATTTTAGATCCTCTTTCTTCTTGCATCCCATCCTTCCTTTCTTCCTCTTTCTCTTCCTCTTCTTTTTCTTCTTTTCTTTTTATAAATTTAGAAGGCAGGTCTTGGATTATTTCTCATATATTTTAGTGCTCTGATACTGTTTCTCTAGTTAGGAAAAAAATAAGTTTTGGTCTACAGAGACGGTGCAAGATATTCTTTACAGTTCTGGGAATGAATAATCCTCTTTCACTTATTATATAACATGTCAGGTCTTGTCATTCATTCATTATATATTTGTTCTTGTGTCTGTGGTTACTATGAATTTATATTCTAACACTCTTACATGCAGCCATTTAAAAAGTAATTTCTCTTAGTTTTCTTTACGGGTGAACACAGTTGATAATCTTTATCCAGAAGGCTTAGATAAGTCATAATGAATAGATTTAATGTGAATCTATGTTAAGGGCTACTTAGAGTGCTGGTTTGAGAATTTGTTTCAGGCAGAGCCTAGGATCAAGGAAAAAGAGTAACATATTCATTTAGTGATGATTGTTATTACCACCAGTTGGAATAGAGGAAAGTGGTAGCACATGTGTCCTATATTTGCCATTCTTAATCTAAAATTCATTTATTCAGTCTTCCTTCCCCTTAGAATAAGCACTCAGCTAGGCATGGTCTTCAGACCACAAATGGTAATGGGATGCACGTGTGCATTTCTAACAAGCTCCCAGGTGATGCTGCTGCTGATGATCTATAGAACACACTTGGAAAGGTAAGGTAGAGAAAGCTTTATGAAAAAAAGGTTTATTTGGTAACTTCTCTTGAAGGGGTAAGCTAAACCATCGGACTAGTTCTTGAAGGCAATAAAGGATAAGACAGTAATCAAAATTTATCTGGCTAAGAGACTGGTATTTTCTGAGAAGGAACAAAGCCAAGAAGAATGAATTTAAAGAACTACTAGGTCCTTTGGAACTAATGTGTCTTTATATTAATGTGTCTTTATATTTATATACTAAGTCAGGTCTAAATATACTTGATTCAATCATTCTAATTGCATTTTTAAGAATGGAAATGCTTTGGAAAAGTGAAAAAAATATAAATTCTGCTCTCATCAAGTATTTCTATTTTGTGTTCACATATAATTTGATAAAATATCATTTAAGAATTCTCTCACTTATGTCAAGAACTAAGGCAAAGAAGTTTCTCCACCTGGCAGCAGCAAGAGGGTGTATACGGTTTTGGTCATAAAAAATTAAATCTCAGAACCCTAAGGGAACAAGAATTCAGAGGGGCAGAATCTGGAACACTAGCTACCTAAATAGGTGTTACTCATTAATTTTCATTTGGATGTTAAAAAAACATATATTTTCTGCACAATTTTGGAAGACCTGTGCTGTGTTCTTTTAATGAGGTAGGCTTGTGCTTTATAAACATCTAAAAACCTCTACCTCTTAACAAAGGAACAGATTTAATTATTTTACATGTTGACTTACTGAGGCTGATACTGGTAAATACTCCAAATAAGAAAGTAAAAGGAACATGTTTAGGAATTGTGATCTATTGTTTGCTTTTAACTTTTAAATTATATGGTATTTTTTTTCTCTAAGCAAGATCTTTTGCAAAAAGTAAAAAAAGAGTAACAGATCAAATTCTGATTAGACATGCAACTGAATGAAATTCAAATATGTTACTGATATTTACGTATATTTTATATACTAATGGCAAACCAAGCAAACCCTCCTAACTAACTTCTTCAAACTGTAGATAAGTTTTGGAGAACAGATAACCTATTTACATATTATACTGTATCTACAATGAACCACAGATATCTTTCACTAAAAATTTTGCTATAGTTTTTTTTTCCCTCCTGGGGCTAAATTACTTATTATAACACTAATGAAGCCTCTTACAAAACCTACTTCTCTTGGCTACCAAGTTTGTTCTAGATTTAGTAAGGCAACCACATCAAAGTTACCCTCCTGATTTAAAAAGAATTAGTATATCCTGCCAGAGGAACACATTTGTGTTAGTTCACATGTAGTCTCACTCAGTAAGAAGTTTCTATTGAAAGAATATCTAATTTTGCAATGATTTAAGCAGGAATCCAAAATCAAGTTGTGTTACTCTCCTTGTAGCCTTAGTAGATACTACATGAAGAAAGAAAATTCAGGGGGCATCTTGGTGTTGTAAATATTATTTAATCCTATTCACAAGACTTCAAATTCTTTGTTTCTTGTGTCTTATGTTGAAATCATTTGTAAGTTTCAAGCAAAATTTAAGTATTAGCCCCAACATATCTTGGCAAATCAGAGCTAAATCTTTTCTTCCTTCCTACCTTCCTTTCTTTCTTAAATTTTTTTTTCTTCTGGTTTTTAAATGTAATCTCCCATGACCATGGTAAGAAAATGAGATGGAAAATATACAAAAAAATACAAAAAGGATAACAGTTTCCCATAATGTTAGTCTCATGAAGTAGCCACTGTTCATATTTTGGTATATTTTCTTCATTTTTTTTTTATGTTGAAATGTTCTCTAAATTTTGCAGAATGTTCAAAAAAGAATAGAAATATGAAGTTTTCTAAATTATTCTTTGTACGTAAAAGAAACTTGTAAAATAAGTTTAATTTACAACCCATCTTTCTATTTTAAAACTTTACACCATTTTGTTCTGTGTGGAGTTGACATATATAACACATAGTTATTCTTTTTGAAAACTTAATTTTATCTAGATGTAAATTTTCAAATTGCAAATCAAAAGCATTAGCACCCCCTTGTGGTATAACAAATTTTAAGCACAAAGAAATAATTTTCCTTCAACTTGCCCAAATTTTTCTTTCGCTTCATTTTTAATAATGCCATAAAATAATTTTAAAATCTTATAATATGTAATTCTAAATATGGTCTAATCATTTCAAAGTGCAAATGCACAACATGAATTATTTTAAGCTGTGTTAAAAGAAATATTTTTAAAAAGTTTAAAACTTTGTTACATATTTGATATTAACACTTTGTGACTTTTTCTCTATGACCCCATGATAATAATAGCATGTTTAAAAGCATTTCTACACATTTTTTAAAAGTAGCTAGAACTTGCCAAATGTGTGTATGAATCAGCTGGGCTTTGGTTAAAATGCAAATTCTGATTGAATAGGTTTGACATTTTCTAATCTCCCTACAGATACTGATGTTGCTGGTGCAAACAGCATACTTTGAGAAGTAATTAGGTGGAGAAAATGTTTAAGTTTTTTGTATAAGGAATTTAAAAAATCTTTAAAAACAATACAATTAGCTAAGTAAAAGATATAAAGATACAGTATTTTAGAGTATGATTGTACTTTAAAAAGAGCAACGTTTCTATAAACGAATTGTTTTGTGTGCATTTTAATATACCAGTTTAAATTAATAAGTTCGTAGAAAATCCCCAAATTGTATTTCTGGGTTTCTTTTTTTATGTCTTTTTGATCTGTGAATGTGGAAGCAAAAGTCTATTCCGATATATATTTTACTTTTAAATATTTCTATCAAATTTTTAAGAACTCTGTGCTTGAATTAAAAATCAATTAGAAGAATGAATTTAGAGCTTAGAACTTCTATCAGCACCAAATATCACAGAACAATGCACTTAGCATTATATTTAGCATACAATAAGAACTTTGTAAATTTTAACTACTATTATACCATTCCATCAAACACAATTTTCAAAGTCTCCAATTATAATACATTTATTAGTGATTCTGTAGACAATTACACTGAAAGGATTGTAGCTAAACAAAAGTAAGTACGTAGTATCCCTTTTACTAAGGGACTCTCAACCTGTTACCCATGACATTAAATAGCTATTTTATTTTTTTATTTTATTTTTTTTTAAGATTAATCCCTGATATCTGGTCTATTTTTTTTTTAATTTTTATTTATTTATGATAGTCACAGAGAGAGAGAGAGAGAGGCAGAGACACAGGCGGAGGGAGAAGCAGGCTCCATGCACCGGGACCCAGACGTGGGATTCGATCCCGGGTCTCCAGGATCGCGCCCTGGGCCAAATGCAGGCGCCAAACCACTGCGCCACCCAGGGATCCCCTAAATAGCTATTTTAAATACTCTTGGTTTCAATAACTTTCTTTTTTTTTTTTTCTTTTTTTAAGATTTTATTTATTTATTCATGAGAGACACACATTTCAATAACTTTCTATCCCTAATTGAGCACTATACTTAGAAGGAAAAAATGACTTGAATGTTAGTTGAATTCATTTTAACTGTTTGTATTTTTACTTTATCACCTAATATTGAAAGGTTTAAATCCTCAGCGAAAGGTTACTATGTCTTCTAAAATATTTCCATATACTTACAATATTATTCTAATAATTTGTTTTTCAGAAAAGCAGAGATTACATATAGAATGGTGTGTGTGTGTGTGTGTGTGTGTGTGTGTAAAAAGAACACTAAAGTAGAGATACGTAAATACCTGAACAGTTTGAATCTTGGGATAGGAGTAAAAGCAAGATTATTGCACAGGTCCTGGGAACCACTGGGAATGACAGTCATTTCTGATGTCTAAATAAAACAATTTTATTTAAAAAAGGGGGAAATTCTCATAGCCTATATGTCAATCATAAAAAAAAGTAAGCCTATTATCATCCAACTTATCCAAATTAGGGAATCAAAGCTAAAAGGAGATAAATGACTTACCTTGTCACTTGGAGCCAATGATAACACTTAAGTTCCAATAAAAACACTATGTTCCCGAAGACCATGAACTACAGCTCTTTAATGTATTTAGACCCTTTAGGAAATATAGCATATGGAAGACTCATCATATTACTCAGAAATGAGTAATTTCTGCTTGAATATCAGAGGCATCATATTGCCTCTGTTCACTTTTAACATAGAACCCCATTAAAAGATCATCCATTAGTGCGTAGTCAGTGCTTATGGTAGGGGCTGAGCATTTTGTAGCCTCGAGACAGATTTAGGATATCTTCGCTGTAGACAGTTCTACAGATTGCACACCTTTGTAATGACAAAATACCTTTTTTTCCTACTTCAATTATTTTATCAGATGAACAAATGGTATCCATCTCTAATGTCAATTGCACTCCATCCAGTGTACCACTGTAACATATATGGGTTTGAAAATATGAGTAGGTAGTTTATATACACACTTCAGGAAGTGACAATATGAGGGATTTAGAAAACTATACTGTGCCAAAAGTAGCAATATAAACTGAAGAATAACAGCTTGACAAAAAGATTAAGAAGTAGGTGTAATAAATTATTTTTAATTATAGCTATTTAGTTTATACTGACTTAGGTATATAACCATTTCATTGCCATTTTAATATAATTCACAAATATAAGGATGTATCACATTAGCTAAAAACAAGTCATATTTATAAGTGAAAAATTATAAACTTGTGGCAATCCTGTGCCTGTCTCCTAATGACATTTCCAACTTTTAAGGGTTCATATTCATATTTCTTTCTCTGCAGAGTATAATTAATATAGAAATGTCATTTAGAGTTTAGATTTTGCATAAACTTATGATTTTACTTAGAACACCTTCCAACTGTGGGGTTGATATTTATTCAAATTCCTATATATGTCAAACTAAGGAACTCAGATGTCCCTATTTCCCTTTTTTTGAAGAAGAAGAAGAGAAGGATGAGGAGGAAGAAGAAATACTTTACTGAGGAAGCCCTAGCAAGCACAGAAAATCCTCCAATATGGACTGATTTGGTCTATTTTCTACATCTGAAGAAATCACCACTGCTGTCAGATTTTTGACAAATAAAATTATAAAATCTAGTAGAATTTCAAGTAAGATCTTCCATCAAGCCCTTATATGTGTGTTTTGAGTCTTCATGAATTGGAAAACAAATGTATTCACTACATTCTTACATGTATGACAAAACTATAGCTGGAGTTCTCTTACTCTGATCTCCTTTATGGGTTACATACCCCCTAATTAATTCTATGTGATCTATAAGAAATGTGTCTATTCTGGAGTTCCAAAATTTTTCAACACAACACAACAGAGATGACCTTTGCTATGCCCTAGATTTTTTAAAATTAGAGAAATATCCTGATTTTCAGACTAGATAATATCCCTTTTTTAATTAAAAAATTTTTTAAAGATTTTATTTATTTACTCTTGAGAGACACAGAGAGAAAGGCAGAGACACAGGCAGAGTGAGAAGCAGGCTCCTTGTAGGGAGTCTGATGAGGGACTCAATCCCAGGACCTAAGGATCACAACCTTAGCCAAAAGCAGACGCTTAACCAATGAGTCACCCAGGTGCCCCTCCTTATCCTAATTTTGTAAACAAGATGAAGTAGTTTAAGATGCATGCTATATCAGATAGATGAGTAATTTCTGCTTGAATATCAGAGAATATTACATAATGATGGGAAAGTTGAGGTAAGATCTCTAGTAGCCTGTCATAATACTCACTTTTCATCATTTTTCTCATTATCTCAGATGAAGATAAATATCACACCTACCAAATGCTTACATTTTTATACAGATGTTGAAATAGCAGCCAGTATTATTTGAAAATCAAATCAAAATTAAATAGATCCAATAGATTAAATTAACAATTCACAAATTATAACAAGTAGAACACCAGCGTTATGATATGTCACTAGCATTATTTGAACATAATTCAGTAGCAAATAAATTTGGGAAATATTGGGTTAATGAACTTTAAATTCTTTTCTTAACTGTAGAACTTCTTAGAAGTTTTGACTATCTAATAATGATGACTGAAAATCTACAAGACGGGAACACAGTATAAATAATCTTACAGATTTATTTGACCACAGAAATGTTTTTCTTAAGGAAAATTCCATAGAATTAGTATGTCAAAAGAAGCACTCCCCCTAACCCCCTGTATCCTTTATTTAGATATTCCCAAAGTCTTCCAAGAAAATAAGACATTATCACAGTCAGAATTTGACTTTGATACAGTCAAGATACAGAAAGAAGCAATCATCAAAGTGTCCATACTACTTAAAGCAATATACAGATTCAATGCAATCCCTATCAAAATTTTAATGGTATTTTTCAGAGAAATAAAAGAAATAATCCTAAGAACCAAAAACAAAACAAAACAAAACAAATAGCCAAAGCAATCTTGAGGAGAAAAAAGAACAAAGCTGAAGACATCACCCTCCCTGATTTCAAACTGTATTATGAAGCTTCAGTGATTAACACAGTATGATATTGGCATAAAAACAAAACACACAGATCAGTAGAACAGAATAGAGATCATGATATGCACTTCTGATGACCTAATATAAATGGCCAAATAACTAAACTGAAATTTAGTAAGGATCAATATAAAATTACGTATTTATAGTCAAAAGGTCAACCAAGTGTGTGAAAGACAAGGAGATCTACCATAGCTGTTCTATATGAGCCAAGAATATGTTCGTAATGTGAACACAGAAAAGCCAAATGCAATACGAAACAACATACAAGATATGTGCTCATTGACACACATTTAATAGAGTAGACGATGAAAAGATGCCAGGGATAGAATCAGCTCTACAAACCAGGATATTAGGGAGCAAAGAACATGAGGATGTTTAGCAGAAGGAAAGAAGACTTGGCACACCCACGATAATTCTACTCAACTAAAGGCTAAGTAGGAAGAAGAGCCCAGAATCTTTCAGGGTTGCCCCAGGAGACAGACCAATAGAAAAGCAAATTCCAGCCCTTTACAAAAAAAACAAGTCATGCATTATCATTATCCATGTTGTTTTGAAACACATAAAATCTATCAGATTCAAAGCAATGATCATCACAATGTAATCCTGCTAAGTTTAGCACTTTCAGAAGCCAGACAGCAGTCATAAAACCCAAACATATTGTTTATGGTGTACTAAAGCCTAGTAATCAAATCTGGACAAAGAGAGTAAAATGCCTATCAGTAAAATGCAACCCCTAAAAATACTTTAAAGTAGTGTAATATTTCTGCAACCTGATAAGAACAAAAACACAATGCACACTAATCAGAGATGTAGATAAATGAAGTGGAATTTTTTTTCTGAATTATCAGTGTGAAATATATGCCCACATAGGTATACATATGAACTTATATATATGTATATATGTATACACATTGGAAATCATATCAAATACATATATTCTGGAAATACATACACATATCTGGAAATAATTATTGCAATAACACCACAACAATGTTCCAAAATATTTTATGTATTTATAGTGTGAAAGTGTCAGATGGATAGCATAAGGTACATAGCTAATATACAGTTTTAATGATTTCTTCAGTTAGAAAACATTAAAAGCAGACAAACGATCTCATTGGGAAAAAAACAGTGATCAAATTCATTAAAGTACTGTTTAACAATTTGTTTGAAATATTACACATAAACACACTTTTCTATTTATCATTATTGTTAGTATTAAAAATCCACATATTTGCTTTTCATAGCAGTTAGAAGGCTCAGTCAGTATATTTATATACTGAAATCAATGTGGGCAATATAAGTGCATACCTATCTTTGGCATTAAAAATAAAAAAGAAAGCTAATTTGCAATACCCCTAAAGTTCTTCCTACTTTAATATAAGTGCTATTTATTTATCAGTCATAATAAATAAGCTTGCACACAAAAAGTATTTTTTCTTATCTCTTTTTCACACTATTCGCATGCACATGGGCCATCTGCCTACATTCATCTCAAAAACCGGCATAACAAACACAAGCTTAGGTGTAATGTTTAAAGCGTTTTATAGATTGTGGGTGCTCCACATCTATTTTTAGAAGAAAGGAGTGATGGATAGTTCCTGGTGGACTTGACATTGCATCCACTGCTATAGTTGTCTTCGACTTCAGGGCTAAGAAGATTGATGACAAAGGTCCCAAGGGGTAGTTTCCTTCTGGGGATTTACTTATGAGCAAATTAAGCTCAGATTTTTTTTAAAAGATTTAAAAGCCTCATTATGCAGATAGACATACCAATGAAAAAACGTGGCGCTGTTGCTAAATGAATCTAGGTCTAGGCAAACATAGAGAGGAGGAATCTCACTGGAATGGCCTTCTTGAGATTTCTGAGGCTGACCCCATACATGGTCTCAATGCTTAATTCCCAAAGGCGGACAAGTTTCTGCAGGCCCCTGCTCTCCTCCAAAGGAGAGTGTCATTTCCCCATGATTCCCGTGAATGGACAAAACTTCCACCAACCTTCATGATTAATCAGAGTAACAAAAACATCCACTTCCTCCTTCCCTTAAGTAGAGGAAAGTCCTTTTGCCCCAGGCTTTGGTGCCAGACACTCAGCACATCTCATCTCATCTAATCCTTTTTGGCCATTATGTATGATGATTTTCCAATTGAATGAGAAGACTCCATGAATTAAGTTGGCACTTCTCATACCTTAATGTGCAAATATGTGACAAGGGATTTTTAAAAAAATGTACATTAGGATTCAGCAGCTCTAGGTTGGGGGTTAAGATTCCACATTGTTTGCAAGCTCATGGGTGATGCCTATGCTGCTCATTTACAATTACCCACCCTGTGAGCAGCAAGGGTTTAATGATTTATTTCACCAGGCTTAGACTTAACAGAGGAAAAGTCTGTGCCATTGACAGCAGTCAAAGGTATATTTCAAAATGTGTATAAGTTAGGTAGGGGAGCTGCAACTAAATCTGGGTGCTTCACAAACATTCATAGTGAAGTTGGTTTGTTTTTTTTGTTTGTTTGTTTTTGTTTTTGTTTTAATTAGCAGGAGGGTTGCCCTCCTTAACACAGGAGAGCTCTAAGGCTATGTTGCTGAATACCAACATCACTGCCTTGTTTTATCTAGGGACATGAGTAGCCTATCATTGTTCCCATGGTTTAAGGTGTTTGGACATTAATTAGCTTCATGATGACACAGTTAGGAAATATGTCTGATGGGAGGCTTTCTAAGGATGAGCTGGAGACAGTAAATGCATAAAATATAATATGGAAGATCTTCCCAAAATTTGTTTAATTGTTCTTAAGCCAGATTCAGCTTCAGAAATGTATCTACTGGCTAGTGACCTTTTGTTCAAAGTAATAATCAGGTTTGCCATGTGTAGTGGTTCTGATAGACGGAAGAGAGGAAAAAACATTGTCTTTGATATAGATATATGTGAGCATCCAGTCAACTATTTTGATGATAATAGAGAATATGAGAGAATGGGACAGGAGGGAATGAGCAATGAAAAGAGACTCAGTCTCAGGAAAGCTGAAATTCAAAGTGAATCCTGAACAGTAGCTTTGGTTCTGATAACTTAGTTGATGACCTCGCCTCACCTCTTGAAGTTATTCAATTATTCATATAGATAAGCTATAAGTATGGAGGGAATGTAGATGTTCTACAGAGGCAACTAAAATACAAAAGCCAGCAATATTTATCCTCAAGGCTACTTTAAAAGCCAACGTAAGGGAAGCATGTTTAAACTTTAATGTCACTGACTGACAATGCCCTCCAAATTCCTTGGCAAAAGATACTTCAATTTAGCAAGAGGTTTGTAGCTAGCTCAGTTAAGAACTGTAGGTGATTTGCAGAGGAAGTGAAGTAGTAGCCATGTTCAACTAGGAAGGTAAGTGCAGGCTCGGGTGACCTTGTGTTGGGTGCAGCAAAAGGGCCTGCAGCCACTTCCACTCCTACCTGATGTCTGCCTTGACAGTATGTGACCCCTCGACCAAGAGCATGTCCAGCTCCATGGAGAAGAACATCAGCTTCTGGGAGTTACCTATATCACTGAAGTTGGAGGTCAAGTTAGGAAGAAGCTGATGTGGGTTCTACTTGGTTCTTGTGGCTTTGATTTGTTTTTGCTTTCTCCTACATCATGCCCACCTTTCCTCCTTCACTTGCTGCTCAGCTGGCATCAGCCCAACTCCAGACATAGAAGCAACAGCCTCACACAGACTATTTATCCAGCTCCTGCCATGTGTGTGGTCAAATCCTACAATAAATCCTTTATTCTGCATTACTCTTAGAACATTTGTTTCTTTAAGCAAACTCTAAGTCATTCAGGGTTAAATCCAAATTACCTTTTTTTAATAAAGGTCAGTGTGTAAAGATTGAAGATCTTGGCATAGAAACAAGTACCTTATTTCTGAGAGCCAATAAACCAGGTAGTTAATTTTTTTGAAAGATAAGTGAATGAAAGAAAGGAAAAGAAGACTGTCTGCAACATAGGTCAACAAATGAAAGCCCAAAGCCCAAGTCTGACCCACTGCCTCTGTTTGTAAAGTTTTATTGAGACACAGCCATGCCCATTTGTTTACTTATTACTTATGACTGATTTCAGGATGTAACAGCAGAGTTGTATAAAGAGAGATGGTATGGTCTATAAAACCTAGAATATTTATTACCTGACTTTTTACGGGAGAAGTTTTCTGACCCCTGTTCTTGACCCTAAAGATGGAATTCTTTATGTCAGTTTTAATATTAAAATATTATCAGTTTCTATTTTAAAAAGCTATATAGTATTAAAATTTCTTATATAAGGATCTTTCAACAAGGAATTATGAAATTTGGGGCTTTTATAAAATAAACTGATCTAGTTATAATGTAAATTACCATGTATTGATCATGTGCTTTGTGCTAGACACTGCTAAATATAAAAACATGGTTAAAGTTGCTCCATAGAGTAATATACTTTAGAGACTAATAATCAAAAGTTTAGAGGTATAAAAGAGTCTATTAAATTTCCTAGGATCACACAACTAGAGTGACGGAGTCAACGTTAAAAGCCAAATTCTATTCTAATTTTTTAACCTGAAAGTCTCCTCTGGCAAACTATGTTAAATACTTAGTGGAATCTCAGTACTGCCCAGACCTCACTAAACTAATACTTCATAAAAACAAAAATAAGTAGGATTTGATAGAATTACAAGTAAAATTAACAATATAACTTTACAAATAACTTACCATAATATAAAGTTATGTCTTTGAAATGCTTAACAGATAAGATAGAAATATAACAAAAATACCTATAGAAAAAGAGTGCTGTAATGTTTAGTAACAGTGTCTTGAGTAAGACTCTGATTAGCTTACTTCTCCTTACCTGTTCATGTATGATTGGTACCTTCTCCAACCTACTTCTGTTTCTTATAATGACTGTCCATTTTGAATATACCAAGATTTCCTACTTACAAAAAATCCTTGGTAACTGTATAGCTATATTTCATTTTTTGAAAAGCTCTCATAACAAACTAAGTCCTATTTCAAAATTCTGTTCAAAGGTTAAGATAAAATCTAAGTAAACTTTTGGTCCATGCTGCCAGATAACATGGCAGCTTAAGTAATTTTATGATACATTTTGTGCAGCTCATCACTGATCTTCACTGAGATTAGAAAACTCTTGTCTTTGCGGTCCAAATGATGGACCCATTCTGCTATCAGCATTATTTCAAAAGCATTAGCTTTTGAAAGGTACTCTGTGTTTCTGGCTTTTTCTTTACATGCTCATACCCTGTTTCTCTTCCCTTCCCTCACCTTGAGCTGCTTTTTTCCCTTCCTCTCTCCTCTGGAAAGAGAATTGAAGAAACTCCTGTTTTGCAACGTGTGTTCGAAGGCTCCTCAGGGAATGATGCCATGGATTCGTTCCAGCTTCACCCTGACCTCTCACCATTGGGCTAGCAGCCTTATCTTTTGGAAAATGACTTGCTTCCTAAAATGCAGGGTGTATCAGTTAACAAAGTGGAATCTAAAGGAGACTGACCCTGTGCAAAAGCCCATTGTTTAAAAGAGCAGCGATCTGGTTCTGAAAACACAATGTGACTACAGTGCTAGATATAACCCAAAGCACAGAAACACTGAGACCAATCTGGACAGACAAGGACAAAACAGAAAGTAATTAGATGCAATATGAAGCAGAGAGAAAGACCTCTGAAGGTGCAAAGAAAAGAAATTAAGGAAAGGAAAATGAAGGAACAATCCACTGTGGTCTCTACCTGCCCCCATTGGGCCACACGGAAGAAAAAGCTATCAAGGATGTTTTTGTGACAAGAGTGGTTCTGTGATTAGAAATGCCAGGCACTCTGCCCTTGACTCAGCTCCAAGAGCATGTCCAGAGCAATCAGCTTTTACCTCCAGTGGTAGGTAGAGAAACCACACAGTCTCAGTTCCTTTGCACATTTGTTTTTTAATGTACTTATGAAAATCTAGAAGTCTCAGTTTCCCTCCTCTCTTTCTCTAAGTCTCCCTCCTTCCACTCTCACCCCCTTCTTCACCTCCTCCTTCTTCTTTCTCACTTGCGTGCTCTCTCTCTCTCTCTCCAGAAGAACAACTTATCCCTGCAGAGTCCATTAAATTCAAACACTCAGTTTAGATTTTATAACTTCTTTGGAGTTTATTTCCCCCGACAAACCTCTCTATTTTCTTCTGCTTTGCCTCCATCCAACATTGACTCTCTCACCTTCTCTGCCTTTTGTCCTGGTGGCTGCAGATCAGAGACCAGAGGGTAGACCAATGAGAAAAACAGGCTTCAGGAGGAAAAGCAAAGGAGGTGGTTGGAAGGAGCTGCCACATGGATCTGTTCCTTGTTTTGATTTAGAAAAAGAAAAAAGAAAAAAAGTATTCCAAAAAGCTGCAGCCTGATCCAGGATAAGACTCCTCTACTTAGCCACACAAAAACCAGGGTCAAAGAAGGTTATATGAGAAGGATGCACTATCTAACTCTTCATTATAGCAGTCCACACATTTTAGCACTAAAGAAAGATAGATAAGTAACTCAGAAATACTTGCCAATTAAGTGGCAACATATACAAATCACTCCCCACTTGAAAATCCCTGTCAGCCTTATTCTCTTGTCTTTTCAACCACAGTCAGTCTTGCTGGAACCTGGCAATGCAGCTAACAATTTCAAATTGAAAATCTTAAAAAAGTAAAGGAAAATGTGAAATGCTGGAAGTGGATTAGAGAACACTCAGAGTCCTGTGTTTAGTCATTGAAAAATGAGGATAGGATTGAGTTGGACCAGTTAAACAACTGAAAAAGAAAACATAGATAGGAATGGTGAGATTATAAGGGCTTCAGAAAAGGAGTATTTGAAAATCAAAAGATTGAAAGAGAATCTTGGAAAAATTATCAAAGCCTCCAGATAATTCTGCAACACTGGCCACTTCTACGCAAGTGCTTAAAAATTAAATGTGAATGAAGGACACAATGACCACTGTCATCCTACAGTGATCATGCCAAAAAAAGCCCACAAAAGGGCAGCCCCGGTGGCCCAGAGGTTTGGCGCCACCTTCAGCCCAGGGTGTGATCCTGGAGACCCCGGGGTCGAGTCCCGCGTGGGTCTCCCTGCATGGAGCCTGCTTCTCCTTCTGCCTCTGTCTCTGTCTCTCTCTCTATGTCTGTCATGAATAAATAAATAATATCTTAAAAAATAATTTATTACTTTGAGTGAGTACATAGTGGAATTGTAAAAGCAAATTATATCTAAATTGTAAAAGCAAAATATAATTTTAAAGATGATCATTGGGATCCCTGGGTGGCGCAGCAGTTTGGCGCCTGCCTTTGGCCCAGAGCGTGATCCTGGAGACCCGGGATTGAATCCCACGTCGGGCTCCCGGTGCATGGAGCCTGCTTCTTCCTCTGCCTATGTCTCTGCCTCTCTCTCTCTCTCTGTGACTATCATAAATAATAAATAAAAGAAAAAAATTTAAAAAAATAAAGATGATCATTAATTTTTAAGAAAATATTCTAGTCAAACTTTTCTCCAATATTAACTATTAAATTGTGTACATCATTTTAAGTGAATTAATCTTGTGATCTTTTCCTGGTACCAATTTTTTCTCGGATAACAATTATCCTTCTCTATTAAGAAAGAGTATTAGGGATCCCTGGTCTGGTTCCCTCACTCTACAAAAAAAAAACAAGAGCCCACAGGATGCGATGAGTTGCCTAAATCCAAGGAGTGCTGGAAGTGGACTAGAGAATACTCATGTCCTGTGTTTAGCCATTGAGAAATGGCCTCCTAAGGGCAAGGAGACCCAAGTCAAGGACAGGACTGTCAATCAGCCCACTAGCTCCAACCTTAGGACTCCCCTCTTCCATTTCTAGTCGAGGTCCACTTCCACATTTCAGCTGACATGCAATCCAGAAAAACAGAACATTTCCTCTCATGTAAACATGTTATATTTCTCAGGGTGCATCCTGAATGAGCAGGTTCTACATTTGACTTTTGGGATCTTTTTCTAACTTCAAAGGTAGCAGTCCAAAGAGAAAAGATAACAAAATAAATAATCAAAATATCATTTTTTCAATTGACTTAGGTTCTAACTAAAGTGTATGTAACTTCATTTTTATTCTTTTAAAATAAAACAGTCCCTTTTTTAAAGAGAAGGATATTGTTTGCTAATGCCTTTTTGCAAAGTTTATGAAAACTAGAGCCTCTGTTCATTTGTAAAATAAAAAATTCAGAAATAAAAGAATATCTACGTGGCATTTTTATCACACTAACAAAATGTAGGGCTTAAAGATGTTTCCTATTAATAAGAAACTCTTTTTTTCCCCTTTTGTAAAATTCAAATTCAATTTGCCAACATACTAAGGAACTCTTAACAGCAAACTTATCTAGTTTAGGATATGGTCTCCACAATTGCCTAACATGGCAATTTTACTTTGAAACTTAAACACATCACAGATACTTCTTTTCAGATATCCTTTTGTCTTATCCAGGCAATCCTAAATGTTGTGTGGAAAGCTCCTAGCAGATTTTCTGAAGCTAAATTGTGTTGTAATTCCCCTTTCTTCTATATATCAGTTTGATTTTCTTTTAGACAGTGTTATTCGCTCCTTCCTCAATTCCTCCTGGATATTTGCTTCTGTCATATCCCTCACCACGTAATATAATTATTCAATTACATACCCATTTCCTCACTAATCCGCAGAAATTTTACGGACAGAAACTTTGTTTTATTATTTAAGTATCAATTTAGCATAATATAACATTAGGCACATACTGAGTGTTGATGGGACTAATATGTCTTTTTGATTTCTTTTTAATTTTAGCTTTCTCAAGTGGATAATCTCAAACCTGAAACATGAGCCTTCCAAAATCTCCTAGCCGGCTCTCGGTTGAGCTCTCCTCCTCCCTTTGTGGCACGGGGATCTGCAGGTCACCCCATTGAGAGAAAAGAAAACATTTTTTTAAAAATGCTTTAAAAGTTGTGTTTTTATTTTAAACTTCCATGGGCTTTTGTTAAGGTCACTCATGTGACCATTTCTTATTATGGCTCCAATAAACACAGCATTTCCTTAATGCTTTGATTTTCCTCAATTTCAATCCCTCTTCTAAACAGAGCTGTGAATATTTAAAGATGCCACAACTGTAAAATCTGAAAGACTGGCTTTTCAAAACAGAGGGAACTATGGCCCTAGAAATCAATTCATTTTTAATTATATCCTTCTTTGAGTAAGAAACAAATATTTTAGTTTTCTTGCTTATAAGCATTCCCTGACTATCTAACCAGGTTAGATCCTTTTTCTGAAGCCTTATTTACTGATGGCAGTATGGAGGATATGGCACTGGTAGTGGTGGTAGAGAGTTAATGGTGTTAGTATGGGTCACACAGTCTTGGCGGACTGAGATGGATATTGGCCACTGTGTATAGGCTAACAGTCCCTCCAAAACAACAGTTTCATGCAGCTTTGAAAGGCATCTGCTTTGCAAATACTGTAACCTGAACCAAAATAGATTGTGCCATTCAGGAAATGTATCTTTTAAAAAATTATAGTGATATGTCACAAAATGCAGTTTTGGAAAAGGGTCCAGCAATTATGCATAATGATCAAGATTAGGGTATGAACAGAAATTTAAATTCCTTAAGAAAAGACTAATGTGTCAACATTACACACATATTAAGAGTACCAGTGGTGTTTCAGATGCCATGCTAAATTGCTGGATAGAACAACAGCAAAGGTCAAGTCTTCACTCTGAAGGACTTCCTAATCTGATTAGAGACACATTCTTAGAAACATCAACAAATAATTTACATGATATAGTAGTGCATCAAGGTACTTTGGCCCAAATGCTGTCCCTTCACCTCCACGCAATAGGCCTTTTACAAGAAATGGCACCAAGGTATTCCTAGTATTTATAAGATTAATCAGGCTATTTTCCCTCAGTCTCCCCTGTTTTCCCCACCACTGTTTCAAATAACTATATGTATTGGAACTTTATACATTTTTCTTCCAACTTCCAAATAATCAGAAGCTCAGAGATTGACAAATGGGGCCTGGCACAGTATCTGCCACAGGGCGAGACTGCAGAAATGATTTATTGAATGTTAAGTGAAAATAAATCCCTTTATTGACTTAAAAGAGCAGCTAAAACTTGATAAAAAGTCACAAAAGAGAATGAGTTTCCCAAGTATCAGATTCATTTTAGTATCATCCTCTCACCCTGCCAAATAGTTAAATGAAGGTAAATCTGTTGTCATTCATTTCAGTCCCCGTTTCAGGACAAACCAGGAATTAGCACAGGGCAGTGAAAAGCAAATGCTTAGAATTAAAATGTTCAGAAAGTACAACTATAAAATTTAATGCATTTTTTTCTGATATGAAACTAAATGAACACAAGGTCAGAAATGAAAGTTCTGGTCCTTTCCCCTACTGTGTATGTGTGAAGTACTTCTCTGTATGCATGTATATGTATTTTTTTTCCACCTCTGGTCATACCGCTCATCCAATACATTTCTAAAGTTTCATGAAAAAATATGTATCATCATGTGATCCCCTTGCTTATACCATTCTGTAATTTTCCAATGAGTGCAGGAGAAAAATCCAAGCCATTTAATGTGAAACACAAAGCCTTCCATTATCTGACCTCAGCCAAATTGTCTGCTTCATCACTTTCAATGATCTTTCTCCTGCCTCGGGTACAACCCAATATGCATACTTCCATGTTCTCAGTTGTCCTCATTTAAAACCTAATTTTCCGCTCAGTAACTATTTGATTTTCAGAGATTTTGTTCCATCATCAGTTCCATGAATCGTTTTCTTCACGCTCCACCCTCTTCTGTTCATGTGGAGCTCATCCATATGTTCCCCACAGCATCACATTCTTGCTATATGATAGCATGTATCACTCGGCATGTTTTTAACTATTCCCCTCACCTACTACTTTCTTAACTCTTTGAAGTTCCTGGCTATGTGTTTCATTTCATACTCAAATCACATTGGAGCTATTTTTTAAGCTGAGATGTTTGCAGACAGGTAAGAACAAAAACAAATCCAGACAATCTTTCCATGTACATGATTCTTCTGTATTAAGGTAGGTCACCTGTGACAACTAAGCAAAAATGGGATATTTGCCATATGACTAATGTTGCCTTTTCTCAAGTTTGCATTAGTATCCCTTCTGTTTTTACTTTAAAGCCCTCTAAGCAGTTTTAATGTGCAAAACTAAATTTCCTATCTTACTTTCTTCATCAACCCCACCAATAAATTACAGATTTACTCATATGCTTTTTTTATTTACAGATGATGTAAAAAAAAAAAACACTTTAAAACTTGTTTTAAAATGAAATTATTTCTCATTCAAAAACTGAAAATTATTTTTTCCTATTTTCCTTTCCTAGATGGGTGACACCAACATTCACAGAGGCCAGATATATGGAAATCATTTCAGATTCTTCCATCTTCTTCACCTCTTGAGTATAATCGTCATGTCTCATCTGGAATCTTGCAAAGTTACCTCTGGTCTCCAAATGCAGTGGTAATTCCTTTTAATTAAATTATCCCCATAACCATCAGAATAACTTCGAAAATGCCAACTTGATCTTACCTTGTTTTACATACTACTACTTTTAAATCAGCACTTAGTGTTCACTCTTAGTGGTATAACCTCTGCCACTCAGTCTTCTTACAATAAACCCACCTTTACCAGTTGAAACCCTGTCAATCTATCACTTCTCCTAGGAAAACTTCTCTGATTCTCCCACTAACCGAATCAATCACCCCTTCCCCTGAATCACATCTTATCTTGTATATACTTCTGATATTGTATGTATCACATGTGTTTGTTAACTATTTAAATTTTTTTTTGTTTTTTTCCTCTACTGTCACATTTGAGTAGGAACTGTATTTCATTTGGCTTTGTATTTTCAGCACCTCACACAGGGCATGGTATAGTCAATGACGTAAACAGCTATTTAGAAGTACAATCATAAACTTCGGCTGGCACTGTTAACTATAATCACAAAGAGAATTAGCCTATTTTTATCTTTAATAATTTCTTTTTGAAAATTTCTTCCTCTACTTGTGTGATCTCTCTCTTCCTTCCCCTACTACCATATTCTTAACAATTATGAAAACAATTTTTTTCAAATAACTAAATTTTATACATTGTTACATTCTATGAGGAGGGAAAAAAACTACATGGTTAGGAATTTTCTTGTCAGCTTGGTGAAAACAATTTATTATAAAACAGGTACATTTTATTAATTAAAAAAACTAACAGCACAACATACATATGCTTTCCAAAATTTGAAAAATAGCAATTTAAAAAAAATTTTACATTCTAGGTTAGTCATCACAATTAGACTCAAAGCCCAAATAAAATGAAGAATTAGTTTCTAACTTCACTCTTAAATTAGGTGTCTGAACAAACTTATTTTGTAAATAACGGACAGCTTCATTTTGTTTGTGTTGACTCAGAATACAAATACTGAGGGCTAATGTATAATTCCCATCTATTCTCCTACAACTGTCATTTATAAAAAATTCACAACTGAGAAATGAGGACCACTAGATGAGAACCAGATTCATAAAGAAGCACCTTCTGAACTATAGGCATTTTTGCATCTGTTCATATTTTAAGTGGAAAATTTCCACTTCTTTCTGTAGTTATAAGGGCATTTTATTCAAGTGGCCAAAAATCAAGGCAGAGAACACTCTAAAACATTTCATTACTAACTCACATCTGTTGTTAATTCTTAGCCTCTCATCTCTAACTGCCAACAACCCTGCTGCCCATATTCTGATGTTTATGCTATGAGCACCTGGTCTGGAAAGGCACCATCACTTGTATCCATCAGAATAAAGTAGCACATAGGAAAATATCCCTGTTATTACTGAATGAATATTAAGTAGAAGCCATAGTGAAAGTCACAGTATTCCCTGAGTAACAATGCCTCTCAATCACACTTTAGAAAGTGTATTTATTCCTTTTTGGTGTAGAAAGCTGATATGATAAACTCAACTTTTTGTTGAGCAGCATGGGCTGCTCAAAGGCAAGGCAATTTATAAGGAAATCAAAGCACCTCTGAGAATCCACATGCAAAGTGGGGGGTTTTCTACTTATGTGCAAGATCTAGATGGGCAGATAACAAATACATTCTGACTAAATATATTTTGTTTTGATTGGTCACTTAATTCCGAGGATGAATAGCCTAATTGTTAGTCTAATAGTAATTTGAATATGGTATCTTCACAAAGTAATCTGTAAGCAGCTCATTTTAAAAGTAGAAATATTTTGGTTAACCTTTTGGGGATCAAGTTCAGAATCAGTTTCCAAAGGATCAGCTAATTAGGCAATTTAATTTGCAAGAAAATTATTCTCCCACAGAGAAGTTTAATGGAGTTTTCAGTGTAAAAGATTGCCTAGAACTAAGTGCTGAGTAAGATGCCAAATATAAATGGGTAGCGAGTTAATTACAAAACATAGAAGCTAGCAAACTTTATTTTACCCTGCAGGGAAATAATGCAGTCTGAAGTACTGTTCAATTAGTATGTAGAGAAAGCAAGAATTTTTTCCCCTGATTCTATGATGCATTAAAATAAAAAAAAAACCATGCATTTTATCTGTTGATGTGAATAATGTAGGTTTTATGTATGGCAGACTCTACCTCTATAGGTAGAGTCAAAACCTAAGTTAAAAAACTTAGGTTTAGGAAACTTTATTATTTACTATTTCTCATTTTATGATAAATCAAATATGGCTTGTGGAAAGTTGAATAAGAATGAAAAATTTTAAAAGGGAGTATGTGGCTACAAAATTGAAGGCAGTGTGCTCTGAAAGGCAAATTCAATTGACCTTTAAATGCCAACTATAGATGGTATCTATCATACCTACAATTATAAATGTTTTAAAATATACAAGAACTTTGTGGACCTCTATGAAAAACTCAGAATGCCATAAGGTTGACATAATAGAGAGAACACAGACCAATACTGATTTCCTCCATGGGTGGTTGCAGCCAATGTGATTCCCGGAGTCCTTGTCTCCAGCAGCATCTGAGACATGTTCTGCTTTTGGTCACTGCCACCACCTGCTCCTGCACCCAGATCCTGGAGTTTGCTCTGAGGTTGGCTGCACTTCCAGACTTACCCATTGCACAGCAGTCAGCGAAACAAGTTCCCAATCTGTCTTTTAGGTTTATAGGGTTTCACTGTTAGTAACTAAAAACACTAACCAGGGAAATTACAGAACATTTAATCTTAAAATTATTAGTAGTTTTAGCATCTTTTTCTTATTTAAATACCTATGTATAAAATCACATAATAAGGAAATATATAAAACAGAAACATGAAAGTTTCCCTCCCTCCTTAGTTCTGCCCCTTTCAGTTAACTATGGAGAGTAGTTTGGTTTAATGCATGGAGGTAGAGCTAGACACCTGTGTGTTAATTTATATATTTATAGATCATATTAATTTATATACTTTTTGACCAATTTGTTTTCCAAAAATTAAATGGCATACATAATGCTTGCTATTTGTTTATTAGAATGAGTTTTCATATATTTCTGTCTATATTTTTGTTGCATATGAAAACCAGTATTTGGATTTCATTCAAATTAAACACTCTAAGTGTCTACCAATGTAGCTAACTGAATGTCACAAAAGGCTTTCTGTCATCCCAAATACAGAAATGCTAAATAAAGTATAACAAAAAAATTACTCAAGATAAGTTCTAAAAGAAATGAAGTTTTTTTTTAGCAGAAGTAAAGAGGTACAAATCTAGAACAAAAACATCAAGTCTACAGAGTTCTCGGACAAAATTGGTAGGCCATGAGGTTAGTGCCAATACTTTATGGAGAAAAGAGATGAGGCCTTCAGCTCATGTAAATTGTGGAGCTAGAATGGAATCTTCTAAATAAAGTTAAGAACCCCAAAGAGCTGTATGTTACATTAAACTGTGACCAGAAACTGTGACCAAAAAAGTCTCTACTCATCCATGGAAGTGATAAAAAAAAGCTTATCATCCACTGATTCTTGTTGGAGAAGTTATGAGAAATAGAAACAGAAACATATACTTACTTCATGATGGTGTACAGTCCTAATTTATGATATCTAAGTGATGAGGAAAGCCTTAGCTGAGAAATTGACATGAAAACTCAACTGATAAATCCTCCTACTGTCCTATAAGAGAAATGAAATAACACTCTGCATGCATGCTTCCACAGCCCATGCTAAATGGGTTGCACTCTCTATCAAACTAGGTCACAATTAAAAGCTTTAAATCACATTAGAAAAGAAAACTATCATAAGGGAGCACACACAAGTAAAAACAAAGAGAGAACTGATACCCCAAGAAATGGAGATGATAGATTAACTTCAAAGACTAAATATAAGTTTATTTAAAATGTTAAAGAAAGAAGAAGAACATTCAGGAAGTATAATGAAAGACTGGTAAATATGGGGAAAACAAAAACAAACAGATTTGAATTTAAAAAAATAAAATTATTTGGTATGAAAAATATAGTAATTGAAAGTGTCAAAGGACAAGATAACTATAATTAAACAGAGAGAATGGGACAACATATCTAAGGAAATCATCCATAACCCAAAAGAGATAAATTAGGCAATAGAACATACAGTAATCCAACTTCACTAGTTATCAGAGATATGAAAATTTTTGAAGTACTGAGTTATTTCATAATCAAACTGACAATTTTTTAGGTTGTATATAACATGGTTTTTTTTATATATGTACACATTGTGAAATGATTATCACCATCAAGTTAATTAAAACATCCATCACCTCATACAGTAAATTTTTTTTTAAATTGACAATATCATGTATAGACAAGAGTTGTAAAAAACCAGAAACATCTACTAATTGCTATTAAGATATAAATCGGTGCAATCACTTTGGAGTTCAATACAGCAATATTTGAAAATGTTTATACCATATGGCAAAAATGGCAAAAAAAAAAGTACATAACCTAGAGTAATGAAATGTGTTTTAATAGAGGCACCATAGGCAATTTAAGTAGGAAAATTATTCATTACCCAGGACAATCTTGCACAATGCAAGATATTTAACATGCCTGCTTCTGCATACTAAATGCCTGCTTCTGCATACTAAATGCCTGCTTCTGCATACTAAATGCCAGGAGTGCCCCCAGATGTTATAACGAGTAAAAATGCCTTCACACATTCAGAAATACAATAACATTCAGAGAGTGGTTTAGCACTCTCCTTGGTTGAGAACTATTACCCAGACTCTAGAGAAACTAACACATACATACAAAGAGATCAATGAGAGAAATTAAATAAAATGCAAACCGTTGCACATACACAAACACCCACTGGCACCCAGAAGTGCCAGTCTCAGGTATGTATCTCAGTGAAATTCCAGAAGAGCTGCCTGAGTAGACAGGATAGGGATATTCATAGCAGCACTGAAAGTAATAGTGTAAATCTGGAAACTGATGAATACAGATATGGATAACTAAATTTTGGTATATTTAAATAGAATGCAGGAGCTGAACTGAATGAACTATATCTACATGTATTAACATGAGTACATTTCCAAAACATAAAATTAAATGAAAAGAGAAACTATCCAAATTGTATGTATAATATGATATCACAAATGTAAATATTTAAAACCATACATTATTATGGGCACATCTTTTACCATATAAAACCATGGAATGAAAGAATACAAAACCAACTTTAGCATAGTAGTTACCCCTAGAGAAGGAGAGGGAAGAAACGAAACAATGGGGATGGGATAGGGAACATGGCTGTATCTATGTGATTTTTGTTCCTTAAAAGGTATTTAGATTAAATATAATGAAATGTGTTAAATGTAATGATGACTACAATAGATCTGTTTGATTATCTTCCATAATTTCCTATATGTTTGGAGTATTTCATGATTGCATTTTATTTTAAAAAAATACTTGACAGAGGAGCACCAGAGTGGTTCAGTGGGTTAAACATCTGCCTTTGGCTCATGTCATGATCCCAGAGTCCTGGATTCAAGCCCCACGTCCAGCTCTCTGATCACTGGGGAATCTGCTTCTCCCTCTCCCTCTGCCCTCACTCATGTTAGCTCTCTCAAATAAATAGTATCTTTAAAAAAATAAATATTTGACAAAGATTAAGACACATGGAGGATAGAATGTGATTAAGAGAAAGGTCTCAAGAATCACTGAAATGAAAGTACATAATATGCATACAGAAAAGACAAACTGACTTCTTCAAAGTATTATCTTCAAAATTCTGATGGGAAATGACCATCATCCTAGAAGTCTACACCAGCTGAGTATCATTTAAGAATGAGTGTAGAGGGACACCTGAGTGGCTCAGTGGTTGAGCATCTATCTGCCTTTGGCTCAGGTTGTGATCCTGGGGTCCTGGGATCAAGTTCCACATCAGGCTCCCAAGAGGGAGCCTGCTTCTCCCTCTGCCTATGCCTCTGCCTCTCTCTCTCTCTGTGTCTCTCATGAAAAAATAAATAAAGCATTAAAAAAAAAGAATGAGCATAGAGTTGTAAGAACCTTAAGGAAAAGAACCATTAAAAAAAATCTTGTTCAGAAAGAACAAAATTGAATCCAGAAGGAAAAAACAAAACTAGGCAAAGATAATGGAAAATATGTTGGCAAATCTAAAGAAGCAATGACTATAAAAGCAAATACTGACAAACTCTGGGGAATTTAAACACAAGGAAAAGCTAAAATCCTAGAGCACAATAAAGTGGAATATGGAGGTAGAAAATTAATAGCAAATGTTCTGAAATTTTAGTTTTGCTAAGAAGGCTAGAGATGATGATTACACTCAAACTTTGTTATGTCAAAAATGTATGTTAAAATTTTTAAAGAATGTAAAGAGAGTGCATGAATCTCACCAGAATAAAGGATAAAAGAAAAAAGGAGAGGTGGATAATAGCAAACAATCACATAGTGCTTACTATTACTATGCATCAGGAACTATTTTACATATATTTACTCTTTTAACCCTCATGACAATTCTTGGAGTGTCATTCTTTTTGTGCGAAGGAGAAAACTGCAAAAAAGAAAGGTTGAAATAACAGGCTTAAGGTTGTGTAATTATTAAGAGTGAACTTGGGAGTCTTAAACCTTGGCATTCTAATTCCAAAAGCCATTCTTAATACCATGCTATCTCTTTTGAATTTTTTAATAAAAACTGACAAAGTCAATAGAAATCTGTTGACAGGAAGTAAAGTAGTAAAATAAAACTAGGGGAAAAAAGGTAGAAAAAGAAAAAATATTCTAGAAAATATAAAACACAAAATAAGGTAGCAAAATAAATTCAAATATTTTCAGATCTAATAAATGTAAATAGAATAAGCTCACCAATTAGAGAACAAGTCTCTGAGCTTGAATTTTAAAAACAAGGGAAAAAAACTAAAAATAAAAACATATATATATATGTATATATATATATATATATAATATAGGCACAGAAATACTGAACTAAAATGATAAAAAAAATTATACGTGTGTATGTGTATGTGGCAGGGGGAACCACTGCCCCCCAGAACTGGATAGTCAGGAAGGTACAGATAATCACAATTTTCTGGAGAAGAAACCCATGAGTAGAAGACCCCATGGGAAACAGTGCCTAGTTTGGAATACCTAACCTATAATTGATGAATTGCTAAGGCTCAGGATGGACAAATCTGAAAGTTAAAAACTCCAGGGGGACCCAGTCATGAAGGAGCACCAACACATTTGTGAGTTTTACTTTAGGAGCTTTACCAGGTTGTCACAGTGAATACCACAAAAAAAAAAAAAAAAATCCCCTTGTGCTTCTGGCAGGGGGAGGGGAAATGTAACCATCTTAAAATATGCCAGAGTATTCTGTCCTTAACAAGGCCTGCCTTTGAGAGAAACTATTTTACCAGAACCCAAACTATTCCGTTTTTTAAGAGTCTAATTGACCTGGGGAAGAAAAATACCCAACTCTAGTCTTCTCCAATCTTCCAAGTGGTGAAAGGGTAATACTAAACTCCAGCACTCTATAGCTATCCTGTCCCCATCTGAGGGATTAGGGGGAGCAAAAAGAATGTGAAATATTTATAAATTTCACAGTCCACAGGCACAGACTCACTAAAAAAGCTGAGTCCTAATCATAAGACTATAGAACACTTCTCCTGCCCCTAAAAGATACAACTGCATTACTAAAGGGTTATTTACCACAGTTCCTTTTACCAAATACATCATGCTTAGCTTTCGAGGAAAAAACTACAAGGCATATTAAAAAGCAAAAAGTAATCCAAGTGATGGAGCAAAGCATCAGATCTAGACTCAATACAATATTGAAGGAGAAGAACAAAGCTGGAGGACTGACAGTATCTGACTTTAAGGCTTACCATAAATCTCAGATATGGAAAGGATGTTGGATATATCAGACCAGAAATTTAAGACTGCTATGACTAAGGTGCTAAGGCCTTTAATGGATAAAGACAGCATGCAAGAACAGAGAACAATTTAAGCAGTAATGAAATTCTAAGAAAGAATGAAAATGAAATGCCAGAGACTGAAACTATAACAGAAATAGAGTGTCTTTAATGGGCTCATTAGTATACTAGACATGGGTGAGAAAAGAATTTCTAAGCTTGAGGGTATGTCAATAGGAACTTCCAAAACAGAAAAGCAAAGTGAAAAAAGAAAAAAAATACCCAGAATATTCAAGAACTACAGGATACCCACAACAAGTGTAACATATGGATAATAAGAATACCAGAAGGAAAGAGAGAAAAGACCAAAAGAAATATTTGAACCAATAATGGCTGAGAATTTCCTCCAAATTAGTGTCAGTCACCAAACCATAGATTCAGGAAGCTCAGAGTATATTATCAAGCAGGATAAATGTCCAAAAATCAAAACAACTCCCAAACCCTATATTTAGACATATCATATTCATACTGCAGAAAATCAAAGATAAGGAAAAAAATCTTGAAAGAAGCCAGAGGGGAAAAATACCACATCATATCTAGAAGAGAAAAGATATGAATTACTTTCAACTTCTCAAAAAGCATACAAAAATAATTTGAAGTGAAATAAAGTGGTGAGAGGAAAAACTCAACAATCCAGAGCAAACTTTAGAACAAGAAAAGTTATCAGGATGAAGAGGAGCATTACATTATAATAAAAGGGCCAATTCTCTTAGAAGACATGATCCCTAATATGTATATGTGTAACAATGGAGCATCAAAATAAATGAGGCTAAAACAGGAAAAAAAATGGCAAGGAGAAATAGATGGACTCATGGTTTTAGCTGGAGATTTCACCATCCCCCTATCAGAAACGGACAGATCCAGCAGGCAGAAAATCAGTAAGGACATAGTTGAACTCAACAGCACCATCAATCAATTGTATATAATTGACATCTATTAACTACTTCATCTAACAACAACAGAATACACACTCTTTTCAAGCTCACATGAAACAGTCTCCAACACCAACCATATTCTTGGCCATTAAATGCAACAAATTTTAAAAAATAAAAATAACAAAATATCTACTTTCAGACCACAGTGGGATTAAATTAGAAATGAATAACAGAAAAACAATAGAATATCACAAAATAATTGGAGATTGAACAACACATTTCTAAGTAACACATAGCCAAAGAAGAAAGCAAGGTAAAAAATATGTTGAACTAAATGAAAATGAAAACAAACTTATCAAAATTTGTGGATGTAGCAAAAGTAGTATTTAGAGGCAAATTTACAGCATTGGATACGTATATCAGAAAAGAAGAAAGTGGCTCATCTGGTTAAGTGTCTGCCTTTGGGCTAAGGTCATGATCTTAGGGTCCTGGGATTGAGCCTCACTGATCATTGGGCAGTGTGCTTCTCCCTCTCTCCCTCTGCTTCTCCCCCTGCTTGTGCTTTCTCTCTCAAATAAATAAAATCTTTAAAAAAGAAGAAAAAAAGCTCCAAAATCAATAATCTAAGCTTCTACCTTAAGAAACTAGAAAAAGAAGAGTAAAATAAATACAAAGGAGAAAAAGCACTAACAAAAATTAGAGCAGAAACCAATGAAATCAATATAAAAGAATGAACAAAACCAAAAGCTGGTTGTTGAAAGCTGAATAAAACTGATAAACTTCTAACCAAGTTAACTAAAAAAACAACAGATCACTAAAATAAGAAATTAAATAGAGGATATCACTTCAAATACTATGAACATGGAAATAATAATAAAGCAATAGTATGAACAACTCTAGACATGCAAATTTGGTAACCTAGATTAAATGGACTTTTACTTGAAGGTCAACTGCCAAAACTCATATAAAAATAAATAAGAAATAGACAATACAAATGGGCCTGTATCTATTAAAGAAATTGAATCAATAATTAATAATCTTTCAAAACAGACTCAAATGACTTAACTTGTGAATTCTACCAAACACTTAAGATAGAAATTATACCAATTATTTACAGTCTCCTCCCAAAGATACAAGCAGAGAGAATACCTCCTATCTCATTGTCTGAGGATGGTATTACCCTAGAACCAAAAACAGATGAAGATATTACAAGAAAACTATAGTCCAATACCTCTCATAGACACAGAGGCAAAAATTCTGAACAAAATATTAGCAAGTTGAATCAAATAATGTATCATAACAATTATGAACCATGACCAGGTGAGGTTTATCCTGAGTATGCAAGGCTGGTTCAACTTTCAAAAATCAAACAACATAATTCATCGCATCAACAGATTAAAAAAGAAAAATCACATGATCAAATCAAAGGATGCAGAGAAGCAATTAATGAAATCCAACACCCATTCCTCATAAAAACTCTTAATTAACTAGGAAGAGGGGGATTTTCTCAATTTGAGAAAGAATATCTACAAAATCTTACAGTTAAAATCATACTACTTAATGGTGAGAAACTCAAAGTTTTCCCACTAAGATCAGTTATAAGGAAGGAAAGTTCTCTAGCATCAATCCTTGACATTGTACTTCAAGTTCTAGCTAATACAATAAGGAAAGGAAATAAAAGGTATGCAGATTGGGAAGGAAGAAATAAAATTGTCTTTGTTCATAGATGACATGATTTTCTATGAAAAATACATAAAATAACTGACAAAAAAAGCTACTGGAACTAACAAGTAATTATAGCAAGGTTGTAGGATACTGGTCATTATACAAATTTCTATTGCTTTCCTAAAAATCAGCAATAGAAAGTGAAATTTGAAATTATAAACACAACACCATTTACATTTGCACCCTGCAGAATGAAATACATTGGTATAAGCCTAACGAAGTATGCAGAAGATCTACATGAGGAAAACTGCAAAACTCTGATGAATGAAATCAAAGAACTGAATAAATGGTGAGGTATTCCACATTCCGGAATGGGAATACTCATATTATCAAGATGCCAGTTCTTCTTGATCTATACATTCAATTCCAATTCCAATCAAAATCCCAGAAAGTTATTTTTGGACTTCTGCAAAGTGACTCTCAAGTTTATATGTAAGACGCAAAAGTGGCTAACACAATGATGAAGCAGAAGAACACAGCTGGAGGACTAACCGTATCCAACTTGAAGACCTAAGCCTAACATAATCAAGGCAGTGAGGCATTGGTGAAAGAACAGATGAGTGGAAAAGAATAGAGAGCTTAGGAATAGATCCACATGATTACAGTTAATCTTTGACAAAGGTGGAAAGGTAATAAAATGGAGAAAAGATCATCTTTTCAATAAGTGGTACTGAAATTAACTGGGCGTTCACATGCAGAAAAATGAATTTATACATAGACCTTTCACCCTTTGCAAAAATTAACTCAAAATGGATCACAGACCTAAATGTAAAATGCAAAACTATAAAACTCCTAAAAGATAACAAGATCTTGGGTAAGTTGATGCCTATCCAGACACAACACCAAAGGCACGATCCATGAAGAAAGAATTAACATAAAAAATAGTAAGCTGAACTTGATTAAATTAAAAGCTGCTGCTCTGGGAAAGAAAATGTCAAAAAGAATGACAGAGAAATTGTTTGCAAAAGATACATCTGGTAAAGGTCTGTTATCAAAATATACAGAGCTACAGAGCTCTTAAAACTCAACAATAAGAGAAAATAAGCACCAATTAAAAAATAGGTCAAAGATCTGGACAGCTATATATAGACTGCAAATAAGCATATTAAAAGGGGCTCAACATCATATATCATTAGAGAATTGTAAATTAAAACAGCAATGAGATAACACTACACACCTATTAGGATGGCTAAAAATAAAAAATCTTAAAACACAAGATGCTAATGAAGATGTGCAGCAAAAGGAATTCACATCCCTTGGTGAGGAGGATACAAAATGGTTCGTTCAGCCACCTTGGGAGATGGTTCGGCAGTTTCTTACAAAACTAAACATACTTTTACTATACAATCCAGCAATCACGTTCCTTGGTACACTGGAACCAAATTAGTTGAAAACTCATGTCCACACAAAAACTTGCAAACGGATATTTTCAGCAGCATTATTTACAATGGCCAAAACTTGGAAGCGTCAAGATGTGTTTCAAGTATATGAATGGATAAACAAACTGTGCTATATTCAGACAATGGAGTATTATTCAGTGTTAAGAAGAAATGGTCTATCAAGACATAAAAAGACATGGAGGAATGTTAAATGCATATGACTAAGTGAAAGAAGTCAATCTCCAAAGCCTATAAACTGTATAAGTTCAATTGTATGACACTCTGGAAGAGACAAAATGATGGGGAAAGTAAAAGAAATAGTGGTTGCCAGGGTTATGGGGGGGGGGCACATATATGGAATAGAAGATTTTGGAGGTAGTAAAACTCTGTATGATGTTATACTGGAGGATACATGTGTTATACATTTTCATAATCAATAGAATATGTAACACCAAAGATGAAGTGTAAACTATAGACTTTGGATGACAGTAATGTGTCGATGTAGGTTCATTTATTATAAGAAACTTATCACTCTGTTGTGGGATGTTGATAGGAGGAGATTCTGTGCATACATGAGTGGGTGGTATGTGGGAAATCTCTGTACATTCAGTTCAATTCTCTGTGAACCTAAAAATGCTCTAATATCTAACGTGTGTGGGTTTTTTTTTAACAAAGGAATAAGTACCAATAAATGTTACAACATTGATAAATCTTGTAAACTTTATGCTAGGCAGAAGGCTTTTACAAAAGACCATGTGATATATGATTCCATTTATATGTAATGCTGAGAGTAGGTACAGAAAATAGACTAATGATTGCCTAGAGATGAAGGAGTGGGTGGTGTGAAAGACAAGGAGTGACTGCTAATTGGGTTTCTTCTGGAGTAAAGAAAATATTCTTGGTTTTTGAGATGGTTGCAAAATTCTGTGTATATTGTAAAAACCAATGAAATTGTAAATAAGTGAATTTTATTTCATGTTGTGTATCTCAATTAAGATGCTTAAAAAAGAATATAATCACATTCACATTATGGTACTACACATTTTCAGTTAACAATAAGGACATTTTTAGGTCGAATTTCCATATCTTTCATTCTTTATGTCACAAGCCCAATGGTGAGAAAATTTCAGTATATCAAATAAATGATAGTGACCACTTTGGAAGAGTACGTATATTCAAAACTAGGAAATTCATCAAAGATCAAATTCTGCCTTCTGAAGAGCTAGTATAAAATTAAAATGACAACTTCTGTGTCTGCTCAGGATTTTTCAAACATCACGCTTACAACAGACACTGATTTTTGCAAAACTTAACAGAGGTCACAGTTATGAGACATTTCCAGATCAAGCATCCATATGATTGCCTTGATTTACTTTTCGTACCTCTTATGTTTTTACATGAAATTCAACCATCATCTTATTTCAGAAACAGTAACAAACGGCAACTTTAATTTTAATTCCTGAAATATTCTCATGATGTAACATTATGCAGCCACAGCTTTTTATATGTGAAAATTGTTATTTTATCTTTCAATTCAAATTTTTAGAAAAATGCACAGATATTAAATGAGTTTTGAGAAATGTATATATACACCCATTTAATGAACCATCCAGTCAAGATATAAAATATTTCTATAACCCCAGAGAGTTTCTTCATGGTTATCCCTCACCCAGCCCACCATATTCTGATTTCTGTCACCATAGATTAGTTTTGCCTGTTCTTGAATTTCTTTATGATTAAATTAGTAGTATGTAATCATTTGTGTCTGGTTTCTTTAGATCAACATAATGTTTATAAGTGTCTTAGTTGGCTTAGGCTGTCATACAAAAAATACTTTTGACTGGGTGTCTTAAACAACAGAAATGTATTTTCTCACAGTCATGGAAGCTAGAAAGTCCAAGATCAAGATGCCAGCACGGTCAGTAACTGAGAGTTGTCTCCTTGGGTTGCGGATGGCCATCTTCTCACTGTGTCCCACATGGCCTTTCCTCAGTACCCACACATGAGTGACACAGAAGGGGGGGGGGGAGAGAGAGAGAGAGAGAGAGAGAGAGAGAGAGAATGCTCTTCCTCTTCTCAGGGCACTAGTCCTATTAGATTAAGTAGGGCTTTTTTTTTTTTTTTTGCCACCTTTATGATCTCATGTAAGCTTAATTACCTCTCCAAAGCCCTATCTTCACATATAATTACATTAGGAATGATGGCATTAACACACAGTTTTGGCAAGGGAAACAATTCAGTTCAGAGTAAGGATATTGATTCGTATCGTTACATGTATCTGTACTTAATTCATCTTTATTGCTGAAGAGTATTCCATTGTGTGAATATACAAGTTGTTTATAAATCCTCCTACCGATTGTAATTTTGACTGTTTTGTTTGCATTATTTTGAAGAGAGCTACTTTTATATTCAAATATTTGTGAATCTATGTTTTACTGTCCTTGGGAAAATATCTAAGAATTGCTAGGCTATTGGGTTAAGTACATATTGAACTTCATAAGAAACTGCTAGATATTTTCTCAAAAGCGTAAAATTTTTCATGAGAATTTGAGAATTCTAGCAGCTCCATATCCTTGGTGACATTTGGTATTGAGAGTCTTCAACTGAATCCATACTAGTTGGTTGTGAAGCGGTATCTCCATTGTTTTAATTTTTTTTTTAATTTTTTTTTATTTTTTATTTTTATTTATTTATGATAGTCACAGAGAGAGAGAGAGGCAGAGACATAGGCAGAGGGAAAAGCAGGCTCCATGCACCGGGAGCCTGATGTGGGATTCGATCCCGGGTCTCCAGGATCGCGCCCTGGGCCAAAGGCAAGCGCCAAACCGCTGCGCCACCCAGGGATCCCTCTCCATTGTTTTAATTTGCATTTCCCTGATGGCTAATGGTGTTGAATACCTTATTATGTGCTCATTTACCCCTTGCTTAGCTTCTTCTGTGAACTGTATATTGAAATCTATTTTTACTAGGCTACTGCCCCTTTTAAAAAATTGATTTGTAAGGACCCTGTATACATTCTAGATACAAGTCTTTTGTCAAATGCATTGAATATATTTTATCCCAATCAGTAGAATGCCTTAACATTTTATTTTCTTCTTTTCATTTTTCTGAGAAGTTTGTAATTTTAATGAGGTCCAGTTTATTAGAATTTTCTTTTATCCTTAGTGATTTTTGTGATCTCTAAAAGGTCTTTGCCTGCCCCAGGATTTCTAATATTTTCTGCAGGTTTTCATCTAGAAGTTTATAATCGTTGTGTTTATGTTTGCACATATAATCACTTCAAAATAACTTTTGTTGTGGTATGAAGGAGAAGGTCAAAATTTATTTTTTTCTTTAAATTTATCCAATTTTCCAATACCAAAAGTTAAGAATATTATCCATTCTGTATCAAACTGCTTTGGTGCCTTTGTTGAAAACTAATTGAACACATATATTTCTGGACTTTAATCCATTCCACTGATTTCTTTGCCTATCCTTACGTCAATACATTGTTTTGATTATTGTAGCCTTGTGTTGAGCTTTAAAATCAGATAGTATAATTCCACTGAATCTGTTCTCTTCCCAGATGACTTTCTGGTCATTCAAAGTTATTATTTCCAAGTAAATTTTAGAATTAGCTCATCAATTCCTTTTTTAAAAAAAGCTCATTAGGAATTTAATTAACATTGTTTTAATCAGAGATATAATTTAATAATATTTGGTCAAAAATATATGAATCTATGTTCATAAGAGATATTCATCTATTTTTTCTTTGCTTTTAACGTTTTTGTCAGGTTTTGAAACTATAACTACATGCTCTCAAAACAATGAGAAGTGTTCCCTCTTCTTTATTTTCTAAAAGACTTTGTTACATTTGACATTATTTTTTCCCTAAATATTTGATAGAATTCACACCAATAAAACCATATTCACCTTAAGTTTTCCTCTTGGGAAGGATTTTGCTTACAAATTCAATTTCTTTAACAGATATTAGACTATTCAGAGGTACAATCTCCTATTTTATCTCTGGTATGACATTTCACCAGAATTTTTTTGTGTGATATCTAAGTTGTCTAATATGTTGGCATCCGGATGTTCATGACATCCTTTTTTTAATTCATTGTGTATATATGATCTGTAGTTAGGTCTAGTCCTTTCATTTCTAATATTGGTAATTTTTGTTTCTCTTTTTTTTTGTCAGTATTACTAGAAATTTATCAGTCTTGGCATTGCTGATATTCTTTATTTATCCTGTTTTCTATCTCACTGATTGGTCTTATCTATACTATTTCCTCTTTTCTTATGTAGACACAATTCACATTTTTTTTAGATTTCTAAAGTAGAAACTTGTATCAATCATTTAATTACCCTTGCTTAAACCTCTGAGATTCTCTTTAAGCACTGATGTGTACGCTATACATGTTGTATTTTCATTATCACGTAAGTTTAAATTATTTTATAAGTTCCCTTTTGATTCTTCTTTGGCCCATGTTCCCTTTTGATTCTTCTTTGAAAATTTAATTTCCAAATTTTGGGATTTTCCTAAATGTTATATTGCTACTGATTTCTAGTATAATCCTGTCATGATTTAAGTACAGAAAGTTGACCTTGTGTAGTGTTTCTCAATGAACATCCATCTTCATTTGAAAACAATGTGTTACCTGCATTGTTGAGTAAAATGTAAATCTTAATTTACAATAAATATTGATAATGTTGGTTTTTGAAAAGATTTTTATTTGTTTATTCATGAGAGACACAGCGAGAGAGAGAGGCAGAGACACAGGCTGAGGGAGAAGCAGGCTCCCTTTAAGGAGCCCAATGTGGGACTCAATCCCAGATACTGGGATCACGCCCTGGGACAAAGGCAGACACTCAACTTAAGTTGAGTGCCTGAGCCACCCAGGCATCCCTGATAATATTGTTTAAATCTTTTATATATATGAGTTTTCCACTTTTTCTATCGATTATTGAGAGAAATGTATTAAAATATCCAACTATGAATACCCATTTGTCTAGTTCTTTTTTTTTAAGATTTTATTTATTTATTCATGATAGAGAGACAGAGAGAGGCAGAGACACAGGCAGAGGGAGAAGCAGGCTCCATGCTGGGAGCCCGACATGGGACTTGATCCTGGGACTCCAGGATTGTGCCCTGGGCCAAAGGCAGGTGCCAAACCGCTGAGCCACCCAGGGATCCCCTCATTTGTCTAGTTTTTTTTTTGTCTAGTTCTTAAAAAATTTTGTTACTTTATATATTCTTAAACTCAAATGCATACATATTACAATTGTTATGTCTTACTGATGAATGTGCTTTATATCATTGTGCTATACTTTCTATGCCTACATCTGCATGTAATATATTTTACTATCCTTTTACTTGCAACCTATCTGGTCTTACACTGAACCTTACACTTATATAAGTGTATATATATCTTGCTTGTTTATCCACACTGACAATCTCTGCCCTTTAATTGGTGTATGCAGTCCATTTATATTTAATGCAATTATTAATATGTTTGGGTTTAAAGTTTCTCATTATGTTATTTGCTTTGTATTTGCCCCAACTGCTTTTGATTTGTTTCTCCTTAGTCAAGTGAATTTTAATATTCCATTTTTATGTCCTTTATTAGTATTTTAGTTTAACTTCTTTGGTTTTCTATTTAAAAAAAATGTTTTTCTTAGTGATTGTTCTTGGGATTAAAGTAATGCACCCCTAACTTATGACAGTCTATTTACAATACCATCTCTTATTAATACTGTATCATTTTTGTAAAAATATAGAAACTATAATACTGTAATTCCATTTACTATACCCTGCTTTGCTATTTTTCATGATTTTCTATTTTATAAACTCTACAGCACATTATTTGCACTTTTACTTTAAGAAATCAGTTGTTTTTCCAAAAATTTATATTTATTCACATGCTTATCATATCTGGTGTCTTTACTCTTTCCTATAGATCTTATTTTCCATCTGATACAATTTCCTTCAGTCTGAGAGACTCTAACAATTTTATAGTGAAGGTCTACTGAAAACATATTCAGTCTGCTTTTGCTTACCTGAAATGCTTTACTTTGTCAGCCTGATATTTTCTAAACTTGTGTTGTAGACTCATATTTTTCATCAAATTAAGGGAAAAATGAGCAATATTACTTAAAATATTTCTTTCTTATTCTTCCTCCTCTTTCTGGAATTCTGACTAAATGTTTTATCATTTTATACTGTCACACCAGTCACTGAAATCCTTTTAGTTTACTTTTTAAGTCTCTGATCTTCAATGTGGATAATTTCTGTAAACCTATCTTTAAGTTCACTAGAATTTACTTCTACATTGTTCAATTAGCTGTTAATCCTGTCTAGTAATTTTTAAAATTTCAGGTATCTACACTTCCCTTTATATTCTAGACTTTCCTTTGGTTCCTTTCTAGTTTCAGTTTTTCCTACTAAATTTGTTTACTCCCTGTGTTCTTTTCCTGTAAGTCCATAAAATATGTATAATAATTGCTTTTAAAGTCTTTTGTCAGCAAATTCCAGAATCTGAGTAAAATACTTCTATAGGTTGTTTTTTCGTCCTGATTTTGGGTCACATTTTATTATTTTGTTGAATGATTAGTAAGTTTTTATTATATGATGGACATTAAAATGGATTCTTTTTAGGAAGTCTGGCTTATGTTGTATTCTCTAAACAATATTGAGTTTTCTGTCAGGAATTAATTGGCAGGGACGCCTGGGTGGCTCAGTGGTTGGGCATCTGCCTTTGGCTCAGGGTGTGATCCCCACAGTTCCAGGATGGAGTCCCACCTCTGGCTTCCTTCATGAAGCCTGCTTCTCCCTTTGTCTATGTCTCTGCCTCTCCCTCTCTATCTCTTGTGAATAAATAAATTAAATCTTAAAAGAAAAAAGGAATTAACTGGCAGATCCACTGTACTTTTCTTAGTCATGATTTTATGCTTTGTTAAGCTGGTCTATTTTGAATTTTCCTTCGTTCTTAGGAGTGGCTCTCAATTTACTATGTGATCATTACTCCTATGGTTGACTTTTCTAAGGTCTCTTCTGAATGTTAAAGGGGAGCTCAGAAAGTTTATTCTCTCTGGTTGGGCTGGAACTCTGATATATCACAGATCTGTCTGACCCTTCTTCCTCTATTTGGTTCTCAGACACACAACCACCACCATCAGGTCTTGAGTAGTTTTGCTCTGTGCAAGAGCAGCACAGTCCCAGCTAAAGATTTAAGGGAACAAACCTGTTGACTTTTTTCTTTTTAATTTAATTTATTCATGAGAGACACAGAGAGAGGCAGAGACATAGGAAGAGGGAGTAGCAGGCTTCCTGCAGGGAACCTGATGCAGGACTCAATCCCAGGACCCTGGGATCACAACCTGAGCCAAAGGCAAACACTCAATCACTGAGCCACCCAGGCACCCCACAAATCTGTTGACTTATGTTCACACTCTCTGCTCAGTTTCTTTCTCCTGGCATACTATCCTACAAACCTCAGCCATTCCAACAGCCCCAAACTCCATGTCTTACCCTCAAATCAATGAGAAAGCCATTCTTCACTCTCCACTTGAGCTCCTCATTGATATACAAACTGGTTGGGGAAGTGTCATCATGAAAAAACCCAGTGTGAAACATAGGACTCACCTCACTTTTCCCCCTTCTCTTAAGAATCAAAGTCCTGTACTGCTTTTTGTCCAGTGCCTGAAAAATTGACCTCATATACTTAGTATAATTTTTTTATTGTTAAATGTGAAAAGATAAGTTCAATATCAGCTATTCCATCATAAGTTGAAGCAGAAACCCCAGATGTTAAATTTTAAACTTCGTTTATTATGTGAAAACTGCATATATGTGGCAAGTAAATATATACACATAAATGTAGATGTGCATTTTAGTGTTTAAAATAATACTGCCTACTCCATGGTATTTGTGATTTCTAAGTAATGTATAGAAAGCACTTAGCACAGTTTATTGTATATTATAAATGCACATGGTAATATTATTCTTCATATATTATATATAAAAATATCTAAAACATCACCAAAACATTTTAACAGTAATTATTTCTGGGTAACATTTATTTATTTTGTTTCTGTAATTTTACACTCTTTACACTGAATATATATCTTTTAATAATAAAAAATTAATATTATTTTTGTAAAGTTTTTTTTTTTTTTTGAGAGAGAGAGAGATAGACAGCAAGAAAGAGCACAGAGTCTGAGGGCAGAGGCAGAGAGAGAAGCAGACTCCCCATTGAGCAGGGAGCTAACTTGGGGCTCAATCCCAAGACCCTGGGATTATGACCTAAGTCAAAGGCAGATGCTTAACCAACTGAACAACAGGTGCCCCCAAAATATTATATTAAAGGACAACTGACTTCCAGAATATTTGATATTAAAAGTTCCTAAATTAGCTTATATTGCCAAAAACTGCCAATATTTTTCTAGAGAAACTTATTCTTTGTTCAAATTTCTTTCTTTTTATTTCTTTTCTTTTCTTATCAGGATGGTAATAAATAATGAAATAAGTTGATAGTATGCACATTTGAACATTCAGTGGAAGAAGGAACTAAGAATGCCAAAATCCTGAAGCCATTATAAGACCAGTAATGAGCACATGACTTTTCTTGTCTTTTCCCTTCGAAACTGAGAATTATTTAAATGCCTGACTACCAAAGAAAGCAATGATACAATTTAGAAAATAAGCTTATAAATAAGTATATTATGATGGCATTTCTCTTTATGGTTGGAAAGTGTATTTTAAATCAAGAGTATTTCTAAAGGAACAACCATGGTTACTTCTTAGTGGAATAATGAGCAAATAATTGGGACTTTATCACCAAAAATTGTTGCTTTTTAAATCTTTTTAAATGTATGTTTTAGATTTTTCCTTCTTCCTTGGGACGCCTGGGTGGCTCAGCAGTTGAGCATCTGCCTTCCAGCTCAGGGCGTGATCCTGGAGTCCCCGGATCGAGTCCCACATCAGGCTCCCTGCATGGAGCCTGTTTCTCCCTCTGCCTGGGTCTCTGCCTCTCTCTCTGTGTGTCTCTCATGAAAAATAAATAAAATCTTTAAAAAAAAAAAAGTTTTTTCCTTCTTCCAGTTAAAAGCTTTTATACTGTAAAATAACATCTCTTACATTCTTTTTTTTAGAGAAAGAAAGAGTGTGAATGGCGGAGGGAGAGGGAAAGGATGAGGGAGAGAGAATCTTAAGCAGACTGCATGCCCAGTATGGAGCCCAATGAGGTCCTTGATCTCACAACTCTGAGATCATGACCTGAACTGAAATCAGGAGTCAGATACTTAACCAACTGAGCTACCCAAGAGCTCTACTTCTCTTACATTCTTAATTTTCTTTATCAAAATAGAGTGGCTAGGAGTTTGTTCGGCCCTTGGTCCTTTTGTATTTAGATTATATATGAGCAGAGATACATTTCTTATCTTAAACTACTACTTTCAATAAAAGATGTCCTTAACCTAGCCACTGAGATGTTAGGAATCAGATGGTAATAAAATCTTAACAACATGTTATTTGAGAAAATTTTGGATTAAAAGATCAAAAGTCCACAAAAGGAAGATAAGAACACCAGATTGTAGCCTGAAAAAATATTCTCCCCTTCTTCTCTTGATATTTTGCTTATATTATTGAACGTGGATTTTCTGAAATAAAAGAATGCATTATTTAAAAAAAAGAAATAATGCATTATAATATGAAAGTACATATAGCCTGCACAAGCTTTGGAAAATATTTACTTCTTTGAGCTAGTTTTGAAATGCAACATAGCTTATTCCCATGATAAGGTGGGATGCACGAGGCCAAAAAGTCTCCATGCTTCTGCAAACCAGCTATCACCTTTCTTAGACTACTAAAGAACCTATGAATGTCAATGACTAAAAATCAAGGAGTAACCTCCCTGTGACCAGTAAAAAACAAATACATGTAAGAGAAAATCAGATATAAGTTCCTAGCTTTTGATATTGTTTTTGTTTGTTTGTTTTTGATATTCTTTTAAAAAGTTTTAATATTTCAAATTGCAAATAATTTCTTTGAATTATTAAAAACATTGAATATTCTAATGCTCTCTTCTGATGAGGGTATTATCTCCAATGGAAGAAAGGCGAAGATTCTTTCCAAGACACTGGGGGAAATTTAAACTCATGTGACATTCTCCTATGAGAAAGTTGTTCGTGATTTTTTAAAAGAAAGGAAAAAATTAGTTGGACTTAAATATCAAGTGGAGAGTACTTGTCCAAATAATTTCTAAATGTGGAATATATCTATATGAAGCATTTATGATAAAAGACTAAACACTTTAACCCCCAAGGCCAAAGTCTTATCTTACTTTATTTCTCACATGTACTAAACCTCATGTGCTAGATGAAGACAGGAAAGGAACTGCTATAAAAATGATATGAAGCGTAATAACAAATCCTTTTCCTAGCTCTAATCCTTTATCAGATGCACTGAGCACTTCACATAATTTACGTAATCTTCACAAAACCCTATAAGCATTGCAAAAGTTCCTATTTTTCTGACGATGGATCTAATATTAGAAAGAAGTTACTGTTCTCAAATCATAGAATTAGTAAGAAGTAATGGTAAAATTTGCAAATAGGGTTACTTGAGTACAAAGCTCATGTATGTTGTTATTTCTAATATTATGTTATACTATCTTCCATAAAATTAATCTCATTAGATCAACTTAAATTTTGCTTTACCATATCTATAGTACTCTACATTAAATTCCTGTAATAGACTTTGCCCAAACAAATGTTGATAATTTAAAAAGTAAATATTACAGCATTTAAAAGATGAAAACTAGTTGGCCAAATAAACCCCCTTTGACAATTCCTGAAAAAATAAATTTTCAAGAAATGAAAGTTTTACATGAAATTTTACATTTATGTTCCAATACAAATCAATTTATTCTATATTAATATCAGGCATTCAATCATCTTTTGCAGAAAGAAACTAAAATGTTGAAACATAAAATAAAATAACTAAATTTAATTTACCTCCATTAGAACAGTGTCATGTTTCTTCCCATTGTGTTCTCTAGTGCCCTTCTATTTAAAAGTTTTAGAGCAACTTAAAAAAAAATATTTTCATGATTGCTAAGAGTATTTTCTGAAATTATGGAATATGACTATTTTAAAAACCATAATATTTTCATTCTAAAATTCCTATACATGACCAGTTTAAATATTTCAGATTTTGAAAAATGTATTTCTAAAATATCTTAAAATCTTGACTGATAACTTACAAAAACTATTGTTTTCAGATATTGAAAATAACTGGCAAGTTCTGTGACCTCTCTATTACAGTATATTCAATATTTCAACTATAATAATTTTAGCTTCTATTTAGAGATGATTAAATATCAGCAATATTATCATATATAGAAATTTAAATAGATATTGTAGTTAGACAAGAAGCTTGAAACAATTCAGAAGAACAGTTAATACCTCTTTAATGTCTATCATTCTTTATGTGAAAATGTAAGTAACTGATGATTAATAACACTTTGTTGCAATTTTCAACAAAGAAAAAAGTACAATAAAATAGTGATTTTTGTACCACTTTCAAATGGCTCTTACATAGAGAACAAAATTCATTCAAATTCAGTCAAGCTGTATGAAAATCATTACCACAGCTAAACAAATCATCACCATTTTATTATGTATTTGAAATGGGAAAGTTTATTTCAAAAGCAACAAAACCCTAAATATTTAACACTGATTTTCAAGTTGGTTGTGATTTGTTTATACAACGAATTAAGGTAAAACCACCAAAATTGTGCTGTATCAATACTTTCATACTTATCAATATAATTGAAGAGCTTTTAAAGCTTGTAGATTTTTCAACATTTTTATGGTTTTATTTACACAGAAGCATGTAAACATAGTACAAATTTCTAGTTCTTAAATATCTCATCTTTGCCTCATTTCTGGTCCCAGCTCAATTTGTGCTAGTGAATATTCATGTGTATGCACAAAACAGTTTTCTTTTCCTCTTAGAAATTACACACTTATGTGGAAGAAAATCAAAGACAGTGGAGTAATTTGCTCTATGTCCTCAACCAAATCACATCAATGTTTGCCCTGGCTTAACTATCCAATTTAAAAATAAAAAATGTAAAAAAAAAAAATAAATAAAAAAATGTAATGCTTTGTATTGGTATATCAATTATTTTAGCTTGCAAATACATTTGTAGCTTTCCCTCCTTTGTCTTCAAGCCTTTGATTGTATTATCTTGTGAGAAACATCTTAGAAATACATATTGTTAGTAGGTATTTCCAAAGCTACAGGAGGCTATTTTTTTCTTTGATTGTAACTACACAAAATGCATATAGGGTTGGAGGATATCAATTTATTTGGAAGGAAAGTTCCATCTATAAACTCTAGTGTCTTTTTTTCAAATATTCCTGTTAGGCATGACAAAAAGAAAATAATAATAAAAGCATTTTCAGAGAACAGCCCATTTTTATTCCTTCAATATCCCTATGGGATAGAAAGGTTGAAGTTGTTATTGTTACCAGCATTTTATAATTAAGTAGTTGTAGCTCAGGTAACAAAACTAACAAAAGGCCGCATGAGGGCTGGAGCTGCTCTTAAGAGTTTTTTTTAGCTCAGTGCTCAAGCCATAGACCAAAAAATCATGTCACAATGTGGCTCTCACCTTTGCAAGATACTCAGTGAAAAGCTATGGTCTAAATATGAAAAAGCACATAACTTATATTACTGCTATATGTCTTAAAATATAACTTATTTCAAAGTGAGAAATATGTATTAAACAACTTACCTATAAATATACTGAGACAACTATCTCTGAAATAAAGGAATTTTCATACAGGTATACAATTGAGATGAAAGACAACTGTCAATGATATGTCTATGGGTTTAGATTTTATTTTCAAACTCTTGACTTTATTCAGCTATGTGATCTACTTTTACCACTAGAAAAAGTTTTTAAAGAAAAAAATTCTTATTAAATGCCATAAAAGTAAATCATGTAGGATGATGTATGTTTTTGGTGACATGCAACTTTATATTTATTTAAAAGGCAATCTCTACATGTAACTGCTGGTTATTATTTGTAAACGTTCCAATATTTTGTTGAAAAGAAACACAAATGAAGAACGAAGAGAATGAATCACAAATGCAATTCTATATACAAAAAAACCAGTACTTCTAGAAAATAGTGAAGAGGGCTATGAATCACATCTAACAAAAGCAAAGTCAGAATCCTAAATAAAGTTCAGAATAATAATGTGATAAAAGGGACTCTCAATCAAACTATGTCCAGAAGTCTATGCTAGAATTATTTTATAACTTATGTAATTTTTGTACTCTTAAGAGTTCATTTTTCAAGTGCTCCTATAAAATATGATAATCAGGAGGAATGAGAGAAATAATTAGTAATACAAACTACTGTAACCAAAGCTTCTTAGCAAGACTTTTCCTTGTTTTCAGGAGACATTTCAAAAGAGCCTGGTTAACTCAGAAACCTCTATTCCATGCTCTTTATATTATAAAAATCATACTTTCTACAATCTTATTCCTCTTGCTTCAGGATATAGTAGATCAAATAACAAAAAAGTTCACTGACCATACCTTATAGATTAGAGTTTCTCATTATATGTTGTACAGATCACCTGCAACAGAATTTCTTGAAGGACAGGAGGAACGGCATTCCTGTTGGAAAGTATGGTGATTCATAGGCTGTATTCAAATCTAATGAATCAAAATTTGGGGGTGGGAGGGACTGGGATTTTTAAAAATCAGCTTCGTAAGCAAACCAAACTTTGAGAATCATCCTCGAGCAGTTAATATTTCAAGAAACATGTTCATATTCGGGCAAATCTGAACTCCCAGTAATGTGAAGAGTCCCTTTGTAAGTAGAGAAATTCATAAAGCTATGAGTGAATTAATTAATGGACTAATTGTGAGCTAAGCAAAAATCTACAAATTGTTAGGTTCTATATAGATGCCAGAGTTCAACAGATTCACCATTCTCTCAAAACCCAAAGATATCAAGTAATTAGAAAAATAAAAGACATAATATTCCTAGTGCTATTTATATGAACTAGTACTGTTCCATAGCAGGTGCGTGATATTTGCTGAATAAAAAAAAAAATGTGTCTGAGTGGATTTTCTCAAATGCTGTCACCATAATCTGGAGAGACAAACATGGTGCTAAGTGTGTGGAGTTATACTCCACTTAGAGGACACTTCAACTTGAATTTACTTGGCATTTGTGCAGGCAAGGATAGCTTTAAAACAAGCTGAAGATGGAATTCAAAAATATAGGACAAAACTCTATGGAGGGGGCATTTCATAGAATTTCTGTTACAATATATCACATGGCTCAACAGGAGTTGACATTTATTATTTAGCACGTAAAAGATATTTTCATACATCTGTGTGAAATCCTAGTTTTTCAATTATATGAATTTGTTTAGTGAACATTTAAAAACATATGTGCAGATTTTTCTATAATGCTTAAGTAATTGTGGCCACCAATGCTACTGGAATTACTGGAATTTCTGAGAATATCTTGTATTTAAAAAACAGGGTTGCTTAGATTGAGGTGATCTGGGTGTTATTTTCTTCAGTATGTTCCAGATTTCACTAATTTCAGTGGTCCTCAAAGTCGTTATACCAATACCTCACAAATTTGGAATATTTTAACATCTAATATGTACAAATTCCATATTAAGCTATTTTGGTTCTACACTGAATGAATTTCTAAGCAGTATTTAAAGCAACCTTACAGATAATATTAAAGGATCTATAAATTTAATTTTGGAAAGTCCTTGTCTTCTTAAAAGAATCTTTTCTCCAAAGAATCTTCATTTTAAAGTGACAACTCTTCTATTGTCCTGGTATTCCCAATGATCAATACTCAAAGGAAAAAAGTTTATATGTGCTTTAGACTAGTTCACATACTTAATACCATTAGAATATAAGTATATAGATAGGTAGGTAGATTTTTTTTTTTTTTTTAACATTTAAGGTCCTCTCTCCTTTTTTTCTAACATCATTGAATGACAGTATACATTATTCATTAGGTGAAATACATGTTTTTATCCTGCAAGTGTGGGTGCTTTCTGCTTTAAGAAGCCTCCAACTGAGGAAAAACAAAACAAAACAGAACAGAACGTGAATGTTTACTTATAAAGATTGGTCACAATGCCAAAGAGTTTGCCAAAAGAGTCCCTTAATGCAATGAGTTCCTCTTGAAAATTAAATTTATGTTTTACATAATCTGGTACAATATTGAGGTTTGAGAAATTTAGAAATTACTATATTCTACAAAGAATACCAGTATAATTATACTTGTTCTTAATTACTAAATTTAAAACAAATAAAATATATTTGTAATCACCTTGTTTGCTTTTGGTAATATATTAGTTTTAATTTTTATACCTTTATTTAATTTTGTATGATTAATTTTACATGATTATACTTTCTAATACCAGATATTATAAATCATGACTAATGCTGTTTTCCTTTCTTAGCATTTCTGGAATGTGATTTTTAGATATTTCGCTCAACATCAATTCTGAAAAAGCCAAAAAAACTTTTTTTAAGTAATATCCTATACTAAAATGTGTAAGAATAATACTTATGTCTTTCAAATAATTCTGCTATTTTCCAGGGAGTATAAATTATATAGAAGATCATCAAATACATAACTGCAATTAGCATTTCATCAAGAATAAAATGAAAAATGCATGTGATGAAAATGAGCTTACATATACAAACTGAAATATCTTTTAAATTAGTAAAGTTCCTCAAATTTTCTGTGAAAGTCAGTGTAGTAAAAGATACATATAGGCTTTTTATAAATCTCTTGCTGTACCATTATAATTTGTCTTTCTACCTTTGAAAAATTATTGATTTTAACAACTTTCAAAAGTATGTAAATTTAATCACTGTGGTCATTAATTTCCAGCATAGTTACTAAACTAATTGGGAATATCTTATATTTGAAAATGAGAACTACTTACTTTGAGGTGAGTTGGCAGATTCTTTATCCAATGTCTTCTGTAATTAGAGCACCAATTTCAGTGGTGCTTAAAATTACTATATTTTAAAATTCCAGAAATTTGGATATTTTATTCTCTGGCATATAATAATTCCATATCAAACTACTTTTGTGCTATTAATTTAAAAGTAGTAATTAAAGCATTCTTACAGTAAATATGTAATCTACTTAAAAAATCGCAGATGTTGTACAAACTATATTTTCACATGCCCAATACACTTGAAATAGAAATCCAAAAACATACAATAAAAAATTAACCAGTATGTATTAATAATCCTAGATTTCTTAAACAAATTAAGATAAGTTTTACTGACCTCTACTTATTCAACTAAAAGGCTTCTTTTCCACCTTCAGTTTTACTGAAGAACAATCCTTTGTTACATTAACTAATAATTATATTTCTCATTTATTTATCACTTCACAAAGAGTACAGACTCCATTCATGCATAATAAATTTTTAGCCAGTTATGCCTGATATAGACAAGTTACACACTAAAAACATGTAAGTTACAGTAAATTCATTCTACAATGTTACATATTTGCAAAAGATATCTTAAATACCAGATCAGATGTCTCTTGCCTTTTACAATTCTATGTACTAAAATTTGATTTCATATAAATTTTCAGGAACTGAGCATTTATATTTTCCTCAAATATGTACAATTACGCATGTTGCTCTGGAATCAGAGTTTCAAAAAACACTGTCTTAAAATTCTTTAATAATAAAAATATGATTGAAAACTAATATTAAAAGACTGGAAAAGTAGACATTAGATAGTTTCTAAATTGATTTAGCAATATCACATCAATTCATTAGTATAGGTACTGAAATCTAATGGAATATTAATAGAGACATACCTGGCTACTGAAGATGTCAGGTCTTAAAACTGAATAACTTAATAATCATTTTATTTTATACCCATACTCATCCATATTAATAATTTATCCATTACTGTATCATTGAAAATAATTTTTAACTTTTATATTAACTGAAAATTTTCATGTACATCTGTTTGATTTCATATAAGAGATGAACCATGATATTAGATAAAAGCATAAGTAAAATTATAAGCCATGAATTTATATACACTACTTTTGAAGAAAACTGAGCCCATATTTTAAATATATATTTTCTAAATAATTGAATGGATAGGTATACTTGGGTCTTAAAAACAAATATATTTCACAACCAAATAACATTTTACAATATTGATGAACTTCTTGGCAAAACAATCTTTTGGATACAATTTTCTGCTATATGACCTTTGTTCACTTATCCAACTAGGCAACAGGGTCGCATATAGCACTATTTTAGAGGATAGCCCAGTGGACTTGGAACATTCCATGTCATTGCAGAGAAATCTCATTATCTAAGACAAGCAAGCATTAGTACACTACAGCTGCCTATGCTGAGAGTGTGGAGTTACACGGAGAAAGTCCAAACTTTCAAATATTTCTCATTCTTATTTTTGCTGAGACCACAGGCTAAAATGTCTAAATGAAAAAAAAATTAGGATCAGCTATTAATTGCTCATATTAGATAGTCTCCAAAACCCAACCATCTGGTCTTCAGCTTGGGAGACTAGAAACTTCAGAGGAGCTAAAATCTAGGGGGTACCAGCACTAAGGGACACCTGAGTTTTCTTAAAGAACTCCTCAGTATCACTGAAGTTGATGATTTCCTCTACTCTGACGAGACATTCCTGAGGCTATCAGGAAATCTAAAGTGATTTGGAGCAATCCTGGATTTCTTCAAAAAATTATCTTTGCAAGTATTACTATCTTCCTGTGGATATCAACTGACCAAAAACTGACATGCAAAGGAAGGGAGAGAGAGAACAGTATCAGCACAACCCAATGTCAATGTACCAAAAAAAGCCAACATTGATGTTGTATGAACAACCTCCTGGCCTTCCATTGACAGTCACTGTTTAAGCCTTGCCACCTTTGCTGCACTGACCGAAGCAAAGGAACAATTTACAGGCACAGTTATGGAGCACAATTATGGAGCACAATTACAGAAGAGTTCATTCCTCCAAGCACAAACCTACAATGGTAATGACCAAAATGCCTGTTGAACTTCCAACCACTTGTCCTCCAGGACTCAACTCACCACTGGAATCATCTATGAAACATTCCCTGATTACCATCCTCTACCTCTGCATTAGGTGTTATCCCTACATTAAACTGTGTGCTTAATCAAATTAGCACCTATAGCAAAAACTACTAGAATGATGTATTTGCATTTTTATCTCAAATACTAGAAATGTGAAGTTCATGCAAACAGGATCCATGATTATTTTATTTTTATGTCCCTAGGACTGAGCTTAGTGCTTAACACACAGCAAGTGCTTAGTAAACATTGGCTGAATTGAAGTTGAATGAAGGTACCACAACATCTGGCACATCTGCCACATTAATGATTTGGAGGTGGGGAGATGAGATTCCTTAAAAAAACACCCAGACTTAATTGTTCTTTAAAAAAAAGAGAGAAAAAAAAAATTAAAAAAAAAATAAATAAAATAAAATAAAATAAAATAAAAAAAAAGAGAGAGAGAGAGATGAACAGCATGAAGTGAAAATGCCATGAAAGACTTCTCAATGCTGGAATGAATGCAGTATTATAACATCAGAGAACATCAGTGACCTTGCCATCAATGAAAAAATAATACCTTTGTAGGTCTATGCAAGGAGGTCTATATCACTTTTTATCATGATAATATTTTAATGCCATAAACACTTAAAATCTAGGAAGTTAGTTTAGAAAAAAAATTTTTTTAAATGTCTGTATATTTCTGGGCCTCCTTATTCTATGTTAAGCTTATTTACAGCTTTCAAAGGATTACATTATTTATTCACATTAGTATATGGTTACAAAGTATATGGAAACTGTTTTAATGATTTAGAATAAAAGGAAAGTTCAATTTAAAAAGTATTATCCAAAGATTTATGGTGAAATAAAAACACACATTTACTTCATTTAAGATATAAAGGGTTCCCTACATATACAACACTAATAAGGTTTTTCATGAAAGTAACAAGCCTATAAAAACATTGAAATCTTGCAAACTTTCTTGTCACTTACAGAAGACATAAAACACTAATTATTATCTGTCTCTCTAAATTTTACTGTATTTTTCTAAAATACCCTTGAAACAACAGGGGGACATCTTTGAATGAGGGCTGAAATACGTATTTTGGATATATTTTATAGACAAAAGATGTGATCAAGGCAATCATAATCAAAGAATAAAGCAGACAGACTTGAATTTTTATCACAATTGCACATGGAATAAAGCTTGGTTAAGGAGTCAGAAGGTAAAGTGTTGCATATACAAAGCACAAAATACAGTCTAATAAATACTTCACATGCTTAGATGATTTCAACTTAGTTCTTACATGCAACTTTGTGAAAATCTAACGTATAAAGTATGGGGTCAACGGTTTCTTTCCCCTAAGACAAAACTATTCAAAAACTTTAAAATCTCTTTATCACTAGCCATTTTTACAATGCTAGAGAAGAAGAAAAAGAGAAATTATTAATTTTTAAAATTACCCAGCAATTCCATTGCATCATCTTCATTATCAATATCTTCTTCTGTTACAGATGGGGTGGGGCTGTGGAGAGACTCAAAAGAATCTTGAGAGAGCATTGCTGCCAGAAGTTTCTTATGTTGCTGCTGCTGCTGTTTTAATCCTTTGGTCTTGGGCTCCACCTTTAAGCTGAAGAAATATTTAAATGTTAGTTTTCAATGATGATGACTCTACCAATTAGCTGTGGTAAATAAAGTCTACAACCAAATTTTCATTCAATTATTTTTGTGATGCAAAATTACAGGTATGTTAGTAAAGTCTTCTCCAAGGATTATGGAAACATAGACTATCTTCTTTCCTAGACATCCTTGGTACCTCATTAAAAATCTCCCAAGTGGGTATGGTGAGAAATATAGCAAACTGAAACTCCTGCCCCATTTAAGGGAGAGGGTGCTGACCAGCGCCTACCTATTGTTGCCATGTCAAAGTCAAAGCCCAATGTTAATGTATTTTTCTAATTTTTTAAAAAGAGGAGGTAGAAAATCCCAGATTATTACATGAAATTCCCTGATGTACAAACAAATGCACATCAAATAAGTCAATCGGAGAAGGACAAACATTATATGGTCTCATTCATTTGGGGAATATAAAAAAATAGTGAAAGGGAATAAAGGGGAAAGGAGAAAAAATGAGTGGGAAATATCAGAAAGGGAGACACAACATGAAACATGTTAGGAACATGACTCCTAACTCTGGGAAATGAACTAGGGGTGGAGGAAGGGGAGGTGGGCAGGGGGTGGGGGTGACTGGGTGACGGGCACTGAGGTGGGCACTTGACGGGATGAGCACTGGGTGTTGTTCTATATGTTGGCAAATTGAACAGCAATAAAAAATAAATTTATAATAAAAAAGAAAAACACACGTAATAGAATAACTATTTTAACATACTATGACAAGATTATTTTTAAATGAAAATTTTAATTCATTAAAAAAAAAAAGATTTGAGAGAGAGCGAGCATGAGTGGGGAAGAGGCAGAGAGAGAATCCTCAAGTGGAATCCCCACTGAGCATGGAGTGTGACATGGGGTTTCACCCCAGGACCCCAAGATCATGACCTGAGCCAAAATCAAGAGTTTGCTGCTTAACATAATGAGCCACCCATGTCCCTGAAAATTTTAATTTCTATAATTAAAATAAACTTCCTCACTGTCCTATCACACTGCCTAGATCTGGGTTGGATGAGGTAAAAGAAAGAATGGATTCAGAACTGACAAATACATGTTTCTGTTTTTTCCAGTCTAAAGAATCTTTGTAAATTTGGAAGGTTTTCTTTGTGATAAAGCCAGGGCTCCTTTGGGTAAATGCTGTCTTTCATGGTTCTCTCTCCCCCAACTTCTCAAGACAGTATCTGATTGGACAACCTCACAAGTCCAAATAACAATCATATACAGTTTCAAAAACTGTCCCAAATTTCTTCTCTTCTCTGTAATCAGATTTCTTTTCATATAATTGCCCAAAGGAAGGAGATGGCAAATGTCACCTGATGAAAAACAAAACAAAACAAAACACATGAAGTAGAGGAAGTCTAACACTTTCTAAAGATATTCAGAAGGAAGGCCCATAAGGGAAATGGGTTAAATGCATTGTCCCCATTGCCATCAGACCAAAATGCAGAGGAAGTGTGGTAAAAAACAAAAACATAAACACAAAGAACCAACCAGATAAATTTCAGCTGGAGATATTTCAAATTGTTTTAATAGAAGTACCAGGTTCAACACTATCTAAGGCAAGGAAGGAAACAGGAAAAATGACATTGTATGTCATCAGTGGGCAAGATCAATCAGCCCACCTCATTGGTTCACCTTTAAGTTAGATGAATATGTTAGAGAAGGTCAGGGGAGATAGGGGTGGAGAAAAAGCATTTATTTTTCCAGGTTAATGCTAGTTAATAAATATAGAAGGCATGACAGAATCAGAAAATTACCAGTTTGCAATGACCAACATAGTAACTGTTTAGGCAAGAATGCCCTTTGCTGAAAGACTGCAAAGGAGATAGACTGTCAAAAACGTCAAGGTGTTTTCAACAGATACTAACACTTTTAATTGATTTTTTTGGCTTTGAAGTAATTATAGGTTTACCGGTACTTCTAAGAAATAATACAAAGAGATCCTGTGCACTCTTTACACTGTTTTCTTCAATAGCGTCATCTAATAAAACTATAGTACAATATTCCAACCAGGATCCTGACAATGATACAATTTTCCAATCTTATTCAGATTTCCTGTTTTAATTGTGTTCATATATATGTGTATGCCTGTGTGTCTGTATTTAGTTCTAGATAATTTTAGTACTTGTGTAGGTTTGTGTGTCATGTATCCACCACCAGAATAAAGATCCAGACCATTTCAAACACCACAAGGCACTCTCACACTGCTCTTTCCTAACCACTCCCACCTTCCTCCATATGCCTTCTCCCTCATCCCAAATCCCTGGCAACCACTAGTTTATCCTCCAGTCTTTTAATTTTGTCATTTCAGGAATATTATATAAATGGGATCATACAATTTTAAGATTGTTTTTTTTTTCAGGCAGTCTAATTCCCTGAAGATTCATTCGTGCTGTTGCATGTATCAATGGTTCATTCCTTTTCTTTGCTATGTAGTATTCCATGACATGGATATACTTCAGTTTATCTAACCATTCACACTTTGAAGGGCATCTATGTTAGGTTTTTTGGCTATTATGATGGAGTTGCTATGAACATTTGTATACATGCTTTTCTGTAAACATAAATTTCCATTTATTTGAGAAAAGTGCCCAAGAGTGCAACTCCTGGATCATATGATATCTGCATGTCTAGTTTTATATAAAATTCTCAGACCATTTTCCAGAGTGACTATGACATTTACATTCCTGGAAGGGACATCAAATGAACATAAGGATTGAGGAGAAGTGCTGGAGCTTGGGGGAGACAAGGAAAGTCATGAAATCATCACTGAGGAGTGTGGACATGTGAACAGACCAAGTGAATGCAGAGCATCTTTTGGCAGGACCAATGACCTCCTGGAGTTTGGTGGTCATGAATTCACAGTCAGTGTGGCCATGTGTTCTTCTTCAGTCTATGCCAGTTCAGCCACAGAATAGGTAGAGTTAGATTTAAACAGGATAGAGTTTTACCACCTAATAAAACAAAGAACAAGAGAAGTAAGGAACTAGGGTATATTCAATAAACAGATCACAATAAACGGCCAAAAATAAAAACTGGATGAGTGGCAAGGAAAACTGGGTGGAACCAGTGTATTTGGGTCCCAGTTACAGCTGGGTATGAGAAGGAGCAAACTAGAAAGACAGGAGGTATACTCAGAGAGTAAAATACCTGAAAATGACACTATAGGTTTACAGATGATAATAATGAGGCCTAGATATAACAGAGGGAATGAGTGACTGAAGTAGGGTGGAATTCAAGATAAGTGGGGAAGAGCAGACAAAGGAAGGAGAGACTAGGTTTGGGGAAGAATCATCAATGTGGACAGTGACTTTATCAAGATAGGAAGTATGTTGGGGAAAGTGACAGTGAGCCAGATGCTTACATATTCAGGAAAAAGAGAATGACCTAAAACAAAAACAAAAAGAAGAAAGAAAGAAAGAAAGAAAGAAAGAAAGAAAGAAAGAAAGAAAGAAAGAAAGAAAGAAAGAAAGAAAGAAAGAAAGAAGATAAAAGAGAATGACCTGGGAATTGATAAATTATTGCTACCAGAAGTAGTAGAAGATTAGCACATATAAAACATGAAATTCAGAACCAGGGGTAAAGGAGACAGCAAGGTCTGCAAGCAGGAAAGGGGAGCAAGGATGTCACCTTCCTCTTTTCCTTTTAACCTATAGACTGTAGAAGTGAAAACTACAACATTACATTCCTCAGGGAAGCAGGGCTCTTACTGCAGACAAGTGGTGAGTGGGATGGGGAGAGGTAGGGTGTGCGGTCTTTCTAAGACACTTAGCATTCTGGGCCCCCTCTTATCCCAACTTTGATCCTAAACCTTAATGATAAGGGGATTCTGAATTCCTTTCTGAAGACATGTGGCATAACAAAGCATTTAAGGGCACAGAATTTGCAGCAAGAATTTGCAGCAAGATAGACTGGCTCAGCTAATTAATAGTTGTGTTATCTTGGAACACTGATGTAACTACTTTGGGACTTAATCTCCTTATTCTTAAAATACAGATGATAATGTTTCATGAGGATGAAATGAAGTATGAGATATAAGACACCAACAGCAGCCAATAAATGATAATTAATACCATTTTGTGCTCAAAAAAACACAATGTACAGCATCCTAGATATTTACAGGTATTTCCTTGGGCAGTAATATCCCACCTAGAGAGAAAGGGAATCAGAAAGAGGCCTTATGAAAAAGAAGAGTAGTTAATACTTCAATGTGGTGTTAATACACTCTAGGACTCCATCTGACTTTGGTTCAAAAAGATAAATTCTGAACCAGATCAGATAGAAAAGGATGGTTTGAAGTGGCCACTCTTCTCCCTCTCTAGGTGGAACCTTACTCTCACTCCTGATGGCCTGCCTGCATTCTGACCATTTGTTTCCCTCCTCCTGACCCCACTCTTCCCTGGATGTCTGACCCTGCTGTATTTTGTTACATATTCTTGTTTCTGAACACAGGTTGGTAAGTATTAGTTTTATCTGACCCCAGGTGCTCTTCTCAGTGGAAAACTGGATTATTCCCCTCTTGATCTATCTCCTAAACTTGTTTAGTTCACCACTGCAGCCCAGCAGACAGAATCTGTGCCCTTCTAGACTCTAGCCAGAAAGTAAAGGACTCTCTTTGCATTAAGGTCCCAGTTGTTGAAGATAAAAAGTTTCACACTGAATTGTTGTATTTTGGTTTATGCATAAGAGTTGTCTTTTTTTTTTTTTTACCATATCTAGATATGATGTTTTTATAATTAATTTAGCAGATATTTATTAAGTGCTTTTTATATACTAGGCATTTTGAGTGCTGCATTGCAGAAATAAGACATATTTTTTTGTCATTCTCCTCATTTGAAAGTAAGTGTTTTGAATCTAGAATGTTCTTTTTCATATTGGTATCATAGTATCTAGAACATTACCTTGTGTTAATGCTCAATAAATATTTATTTTTTTAAAGATTTTTAAAATTTATTCATGAGACACACACACACACACACACACAGAGAGAGACAGAGAGAGAGAGAGGCAGAGACACAGGCAGAGGGAGAAGCAGGCTCCATGTAGGAAGCCTGATGTGGGACTCGATCCCAGGACTCCAGGATCATGCCCTGGGCCGAAGGCAGGCGCTAAACCACTCAGCCACCTAGGGACCCCCTAATGCTCAATAAATGTTTAATGAATTCACTTTTTCTACCATTTTTAACACATTAAATAAAGAATTAATATAAGACGATGTATATGAGCCCTCCAAATTGACAGACATGAAAATCCAGAGAAATATATTGGTAGTGAAACAGAAAAAGGAAAAATATGTAAATTGGGATGTTGAAGATAAGGAACAAATGGCAGATTTTTTTTTTTTTTTAAGATTTTATTTACTGGGATCCCTGCAGGGAGCCTGATGCAGGACTCAATCCCAGGACTCCAGGATGACAACCTGAGCCAAAGGCAGACACTCAACCACTGAGCCGCCCAGGTGCCCCCAAATGGCAGATTATAAGTACATAACTCCTATTCAACAGCCAAAAATGACTAAGATCATTTCATGAGGGTTAAGTGTTCCCTTTAGTGTCATTAAAATACATGGTTTGGTGATAAAGATAGTACTAGGCTATGAGTCCTAGACACTGATTAAGTCCAAAATGTTGCCTATCTAGAGATTACAAATGAGTCTTTCAGTCCATAGGCGACTAGAAATATATTCCATAAAATAATAACTTGAGTTAGGATATGTATCTTGTAAAGAAATAAATGAATAAATGAGAAAGAACAAATTTTGAACATATCAAAATGACCTCATCAACACTCTGAAATAAATGTATGATTTAGTTACATACATTTTTGGCTTTAAAAAAGAAATGTGTGAGTCATAAGGCATATCCTTCAAATGTTTTAGGTATTTTTAAGGCCTCTATTCTGATTCCTTTGGCAGATTAATTTTTGATTAACCAACATTCTTTCTGCTACATGTTAGAATATCCCTAAATTATTAAGCTTAATTCAGTCTCTGACATATGTATACATATTTGTCATTTTTGGTTTTTTACTTATTTGTCTCTTGCTGCCAACTGAGGAAGCTCTAAAAGAAGAGGAGCATTTCCAGGCTTTGTTAACAGATACATCAGAAGAAAATATGAGCTTTAATGAAAAGAAACATTTCTTAATGGAAAGTGACTTTAGCTTTTATTTTAATATTTAATACATATTTCTAAATTGTAAGATTTTCTATTCATTTTATGGCATATTTACCATCTAATAATAATCCTCACTTAACAATGCCAATTTACCAGATCTAGAATATTTATTGATATTAGTCTTGTTTTAATAAAGTGGTTAAGCTCAGAAGAGCTTCATCATGCTTTCAAGGCTTGATAAGCCTGTTTACAAATTCACATTACAATTTAGTTAGTAATTTTAGGAAATCCATTACCCATCTATTGCAAAGGTTAATTAAGATGGCTTAAAACAGAATTATATGGGTTTATTACACTTTTTATTTACATTTACATTATATTACCAATGTGTGATTATTTTTAATATCTCTAAATGTGCAATAAACATGTAGGCTTTCCCACTAAATGGCTAGATAAGCCATAGCAATTCATGTCAATTGATAGTATCAGAAAGCCTTCAATCATTCCCCAGTGTATTCACCTCTCTCTTTGATAAACCCCTGTTACTATTCTTGCTCAGATGCTTTAATTTCTTTCTTAAACTTACGTAATAAAACCTTTTGGAAAATCTAAGAAAGATATGTAAGGAAAATGTCCATGTGTAGATACACAGAACACTGTCTACATAATTTAATTTCAAGAGATTCACAGATCTCTTGGGTCCATTCAGAGACCACGGAGTAGTCAGGGACTACATATCAGTCCCTCTTGTCTTATCCTATTGGTTTCTCTATATTGCCCTCATAACTGCCTTTCTTTTAACCAGCACATAACTCTTCAGGTGACAGCTATAAGTACTAAAGCTGCTGGCCCTCTTCATACAATGTTCTACATGCAGGACCTAAGGAGAAAAGCTGGCTATGTACTAAAGATGGAGTGTTGTAATAGCAGCCATTCAAATAAGACTTGAGGAATTAACAACAGGAAAAACTGTGATAGGAAAGGGCAAAAAGTTACGATAGACTATAAACAATCCTTCTTATAAATAAGCTTTATTTAGCAGATGTCTACTCACAGCCTTCTACATGTCTCCTTTCCTCACATAACAGATGTCTATTGGTAATGACAGTGCGCCAGGCCCAGCAGGGGAGAGAAAAATGGAAGAAGTCATCCTTGAAAATTAAATCTTCTTTTTCCTAAGCCTAGAGTATCACTTAGCCTGTTAATGTTTAAGACTGTTACAAGTTCATTACTACTTAAATACAAAAGCTAACGCTCTAGTTATAGCCTCTAGAGACCTTAAATAATTTCTCCCCAATCTATTTTTATTCATCCAAATCAAATCTAATGCTATGTAAGTTCTTGGTATAAATTCAGAATCCTGTTTGGTATTAGAAGATGAGAGAGAGACAGTTTCTACCCCAAGTGTTTACTGCTATTCTTTAAACTAAGTTCAGATATGCATGCATTCTTTCTGCTCTGATGGGGCACTGGTGCGAGACTTCACTTGCCTTCATTTTGTAGAGAACACCTCAATGCATAATTTAAAGATGGAGAAGAGAAACACTAAAAATAACTTTTCATAACAAATATTTGAGAGAGGTCTTCATTGGTTGAGTTTTCTGGGTAATAGATTTGACTAGGACTGAAGGAAAGATTCCCCTTTATTGGATATTCAAAAGGGAATCAGAGCTCACTGAAGCTAGGAAGAAAATAGAAGCACTAACATTTGCAATAAATAGCTCCGATTATTATTATGACTAAATGAAAGCAAAATGAAGGTTGACATTTCGCTACTTTACATTCAGAGACCATTCAGAGAATCTGGCAATGACTAAAGATAAAGGTCTAGTGAGTTTCATAAGTCTGGTATTAAAAATAAAATTACCCTCATTGACAGGTGAAATTGATCTGGCATTTCACAAAAGAAGGTAAATGGATTTTTTAAAATGGTTTTCTTCTCCTTATACAGGACACTTCAACTATTTAAATATTTTAAAAGTTATTTCTCATGGAAATAGAATCAATTTTCTATATGCCTGAAGCACATTAATGAGTATTCTGAATTTCCTTCCTTCTAGCCAAGTGATAAGTCAAAGTAAAAAAAAAAAAAAAAAAACCTGAAAGCTATTACATTGTAGAAAATACAATTTTTTCCTTGAGAAAGAATAGTTATTGGTTGCTGCTAAATTTAATGTAGGAAATAAAAGTTACTCTGGTTATACTATGCATAGGAAAAACTCTTCTGTGGTGGTCAGCTAGTAGCACTCAAAGAAAGTTTTGGCTCTCTCACATTCAATGCATGAGTATTTAAATCCGTTTTCTGAGGCTGGTGTAAGCCATGCCTTCATAATGCTTTTTCACTCCAACTTCATTGTGGAAGTTTTCATTTTAGGGTTTTACTCCCTGCAGGTAGTATTATAAAACAAGAAAAAGGTTGTTCTGAATATAATTTTTTCTAATAAATATGATCTGGACATTTCAAAACTGCTTCATTTCTATCAGCATATGGAAACATTAGGCAAATCTCCCACCACCAATTTGAGCATCATAGGACTGGGTAAGTGAAATATGGGCTTTCAAATTCACAAATCATAAATGCTTCCAAAATTAAACTTGGAAAATGAAAAGAATCATGTTCAATCATAGTTAGCAACTCTAAATTTAAATGGTTCTAAACCAAGGTTTTTCTCTCTTATTCTATATTAACTCTGCTTCATGTGATCTATTATACTTTTAATAGTTTTCTTCTTCTTGTTGACTAGCTATATCTTTCTGGTAAGAGAGAAGTCCTCCATCTCCAGTTCTTAATGGTCAGCCACTCTCTGCCCAGCATTATAGTGGGTCTTGACTGACAGCCTAGGTCTTTGAAATTATTTCTCCATTTGGTTTTAGTAGCAGAGAGATGGTGATTTTCTTAGATATAAAGAAAAAAAATTAAACCCAAAACTAAAAGCAGATCTAGTAAAACTTTAATTTTAAAACAGAGAAATGAATTTTTATCTTATGTGGAACCAACATAGTTTTCTATATAAAATTGCTAAATTATTTCATCGAAATCACGCACTTGGATTCATTTCCCCATTAGCTTTTAACGATGAAAAATATTCAGAATCTTAGAAGGCATCTCATCTCACCTTCCTGCAGGGCTTGAGCTATTATCTTCATTTTCCCATTGCTCATTTTTACTTCTTGGAACTGGGGGCTGTAGCATTTCAGCGGCGAGTGGGTCAGCATCGTTCTCTTCTCTACCAATCCATTCTCCGATTACACGGGGTCTCAGAAGAGAAGAATTAAACGCCACTGTTTCCTAAAGAGAAGAAAGGAATGTACTGACTCAGATAACTTATTCTTGTTAATAGGACAACAGGGAAGTAATTTTATCTAGACTTTCAACTGCCTCGGCAAATCAAAATGTTCCTTTTTTTCTTTTTGAATTGACTTAAATTTTCTATTGGATGACTTACTCTATGTAATTTGTGCTAACTCCTGAAGGTCACTGTGACAAAGGATCCGGAGTGAAATCTGTGATTTGGATTTGGAAAGCTGCATATGTGTTCTCAGGAAGGAGGAGCTGAGACTAGCATTTGTGACAAAAGGAAACATGTGTGGTAAGGCTCCAAATGTGAAAGAACTTAGCATTGCTGTAAATGGTACATAACTTCTTATGAGGAAACTGGTATGAAGTCAGGAAATAAAATCAAGAGATGATGGTGGAAGGATGGATTGCCTCCAATTGTGAAATAGTTTGGACTTGTAGGGATCCAGTGGAAGTTACAAGTGGAGCAATATCAATGACAGGTATGCTATACTAATTTAAAAAAAAAATTAAGTGATTCTTTTCATAGATTTGCATATGATGTGGTTCTTAAAATGATACTCTGAATAATTAAATCATTTAATAATTTGAAAGGTATTAAAATACTGAATATGTGTAATTGCTTGAGATATCTCAGTAAGTGAAGAAAAATGTAAAAGCATGCCAACTCTATGATCTTAGTTTTGTTTTAAAAATTCACATAAAAATAAATAAATAAAAATAATTTAAAAAATAAAAATTCATATGAGTGCACATCAATATTTTGTGCCTCATCCTCTCAATAACCAATGTGTGGTTCTTGTAATTACAAGAGTCCCTTCAGCAATAACCATCAGGAAACTGAAAAATTAGAAATTTATTGCTTATAAGACCTGTGAATTACACAGCACACCTGGGGGCCATACAGTGACATCACAGGTAGAGAGAGAGAGAACAGAGAAATTATGAGGTTCTGCTTTTATTGGGGTTCAGGGTGGAAGCCTAGGGTTTTCTGGGCTCACTCTTTATTGTTCAATTTAAAAACTAAGAATGGGAATTAAAAGCACGGAGAGAGAAAAAAACAAGTGACCCGAATAGTAATTGAAATCAACCAAGATCTCTAAAATAAAAGAGCTTCAGCCAGAGGAGGTGGCTTGGACCTTTATCTAGTCTACTGCGGTTGATAATGTGTTTATCAGATTAGCCATCTTTGAAGTGGACACTTTGACAATCAAGGCTTAAGTGGGGCACTTGCAATTCACAAAAGAATAATAGAAAACCAATTGTTCGGGTTGATCTATAACTCATCACTCAGACAGTAATTTACTCATTTATTAATTTTCTTATATTTATTAAGACACACTGTGTGCCAGATACTGCTTCATTTATTGGGAAAAACAGTGGTAAAACCAAAATTTGGTGGTTTTATCTGAACAGAGGGATTACAGGTCATTTTAGTTTCTTCTTTTGGTGTTTCCATGTCTTTGTAGTATTGTGATATATACTTGTCTTATAATGAGAAAAAAATGCATTTAAAAATAACCTGATCTGAGAAACACAGACCTAATTTAAATTATGTTTCTCTATAGTTTTTAGTATTATAAGATTTCTGAATAATTCCTTAAAAATTCAGACCTGATCTTCTGGGTTTTTACAATTCTCCAAAATATTATACAAATACAATACAATACAAATATAGTATAATAATACATTCACTATAATAGTAATTAATATTAATATTACACCAAAGGCAACACCAAAGGCAACATGTTAAATACGATTAGGACATATATGATGAATATTTATCCAACTGCTATCAAGGGACAGAAAATAGTTGGATATCTTAATACCGATTTCTTAGCCCACATGTAAATGTACCAGATAAATTTTATCAGGTGTTTGTATAACAGCAAATAATTGGAATTCCTTCTGTATTTATGTTCCCATAATCAGGAAATCAAAGCACTATAATGGCTTTCAGGTCTGAAATCAAATTATTGGATTAAATTACTAGAAAGGCACATTCACTTGTCACAATCCAATATCATTTGAAGTATAGCAATTAAAATTAACAGCATTATTCCTAAATTTTAAACCTATATTTGTTTTTAAAAATGAACTGAAGTAAAGGCATGCTTTAGAATTTTACAAAATTATGAACATATTTACAGCTTCAGAATCAGTTTTGGCCTATATGTCTGAACTGTTATTTATTTTGTGAATTTCACTTTGTCCAAATGTACAACAGTGATGGTGGGAATTACAAAACCTATTGTATCAAATGAGTTCACTGGTAGCAGAGTTAAAGTACAGAATTCTGTACATATGCTAGATACAATTACTTAAGGGTGTGGACTATATTAAAACCATTTCTACATGTGTGACATATCTGGGGATAAAATGATAAAAAGAATGGCAAGAATGGGCAAGTTGGGTAAAAACAGATCCTTGGTTGTCAATATGGGCAGAGTAAACAGAACAGAAATTTGATGGGGCAAATTTTCATCCTTTGAAGTTTAATTTTATAGATAGAGTATTAAAAAGGTTTTGATAATTAGTTCAATGTTATTAATCTCATTTATGTAAAGAAACAATTGGGGTTGGAGATCTGTCCTATTATAGGCTCAAAAGATAAGAATGGGGACAAAGAGACTGACCACGTAACAACAGAAAGGAGTGGGTTTGGACACTGTAAATGAAAAATGTGAAACAGAATTTAGAGTTGAGTATGATCAAAGTTGAGAGCTGCAGAATCAGAAATAACTCCCTGGTTGCTTACTGGGAAGTTAAGTAAAATGATAGATGCCATTGCTGTTGGAAAGTAGAACATAGAGGATAAAGTGCTTGATATGCAGCCTGTTTAACGCTAGCTGGTAGCACGACTTTCAGTGAGAAATAGCTGATGAACAAAGCAATACAATGTGCGGCAAACAGGGTTCAGAGGAATTAGGAAGTGAGTATTTTACAAGTGACAAAATGGGATTCTACTTTGTCTATTTTTCATTTTTTTAAATGATAAATGTATTTTTTATTGGTGTTCAATTTGCCAACATACAGAATAACACCCAGTGCTCATCCCGTCAAGTCCCCCCTCAGTGCCCATCACCCATTCACCCCCACCCCCCACCCTCCTCCCCTTCCACCACCCCTAGTTCGTTTCCCAGAGTTAGGAGTCTTCATGTTCTGTCAGAATGATCAAAGCTCTTTTGATATATATGTCTTTTTGAAAATGTTTTATCTATAGAAATTTTTGAATGTAATCTGTTTACTTGCAATAGATTAAAACAGCAAATATTTCCTTGGATATATTGCTTATATTTGTTTAAGCTAAGTAAACAAATTTTTATAAAAGGATTTCAGTGAAGAAAGCAGTTCTTAACACTATATACAATACACCACAAATGTTATTACATAGCAAAAGAAATTTTAAAATGCATGTTAAAAGCAGTAAGTTCTTGAAAATATTTTAAGTATATTTAAATAATTTAAAATGTCAATGCTAAACAATCTAAATCCTAATTATTCCTTAAAAATGTATATATATATATTCCTTTGCCCTCCTAAGGCTAGATGCCTCTAGAGGTTGAGATTCTTAAGTAAGTATTTTAAATTTAATAAGAAAAGCATTTCTGGTCAAAAATTCAACCAAAGATCACAGATTTGCTTAGTATTTTCAATCAGCAGAAAGTTAACCTATCCTAGAAGTAAACCAGACCTACTCTCACCAAGTAGCCTACTCCCACTGGCTAATTCACAATGAGTTCAACTGCTCAGACTACTTTATCACATTTGATCATACTCCACATTATTTGTTTTTTTGTTTTTGTTTATTTTTTAATTCCACTATAATTAACACATAGCGTTATATTAGTTTCAGGTGGATGATACAGTGATTCAACAATTCTACACATTACTCAATGGTCATCATGAGAAGTGTCCTCTTATCCCCCTTCAATTATTTTGCCCATCCTCCCAACCCACTGTCCCTCTGGTGGCCCCCAATTTGTTCTATGTGAGTCTGCTTTTTTTCTTTTTCTTTTTTTCTTTATTTGGTTTGTTTCTTAAATTCCACATATGAGTGAAATATATGGTATTTGTCTTTCTCTCACTGACTTATTTCACTTAGCATTATATTCCCTAGAGCCATCCATGTTGTTGCAAATAGCAAGATTTCATTATTTTTTATGGCTAAGTAATATTCAATTATATATATATATATTATACATTATATATATTTATCCTTTCATCTATTGGTGGACATTTGGGTTGCTTCCATATTTTTGCTATTATATATAATGCTGCAGTAAACATAGGGGTGCATGTATCTTTTTGACTTCCTACTGTTTTCTACAGTGGTTGCACCAGTTTGCAATCTCACCAACCCTGCACGAGAGCTCCTTTTTCTCCATATCCTCACTAACATTTTTTTTTTAATTTTAGACATCCTGATAGGTGTGAGGTGATATCACTTAGTCTTGACTTAGATTTCCCTGACCATAAGTGATGTTGAGCATCTTTTCATGTATCTGTTGGTCATCTGTATGTCTTCTTTGGAGAAATGTCTGTTCATGTCTTTGGCCCATTTTTAATTGGATTATTGCTTTTTGGTGTTGAATTGCATTGTCTTTATATTTTTAGACACTAACCCTTTATTAGATATGTTATTTGCAATTATCTTCTCCTGTTCAGTAGCTTGTCTTCTAGTTTTGATGATTCCTTTGCTGTGCAGAAGCTTTTTATTTTGATATAGTCCTAATAGTTTATTTTTGCTTTTGTTTCCCATGGCTCAGGAGACATATCTAGAAAAATACCGCTACAGACAATGTCAGATACATTATTGCCTATGTTATCTTCTAGGATTGCCTAGACCACTTAGGTCTTTAATCCATTTTGAGTTTATTTTTTGTGTGTGGTGTAAGAAAATGGTCCAGTTTCATTCTTTTCAAGCTGTTGTCCAGTTTTCCCAACATAATTTCTTAAAAATATTTTTTCCCATTTAATATTCTTGCCTCCTCTGTCAGAGTCATTGACCATATAACAGGAGGTTTATTTCTGGGGTCTCTATTCTGTTCTACTGATCTATGTGCCTATTTTGTGCCATGACTATACTGCATTGATTACTACAAGCCTTGTAGTATATCTTGAAATTGGAGATTGTGATACCTTCCAATTTTGTTCATGCTTTTCTTTTTTTTTTTCATTCTTTTCAAGATTACTTTGATTATTTGGAGTCTTTCGTGATTCCATGAAAATTTTAGGATTATTTGTTATAGTTACATGAGAAATGCTCTTTGTATTTTGATAGGGATTGCATTAAATCTATAGATTTCTTTGGGTAATATGAAGTTTTTTTTAATATGAACATTTTTAACAATATTTGTTCTTGCAATCCATGAGCATGGACTATCTTTCCATTTGTTTGTGTCATCTCCAGCTACCTTCATCGGTGTTTTATAGTTTACAGAGTACAGTCCTTTTACTTCCTTGGTTAAGTTTATTCTTAGGTCTTTTATTATTTTTGGTACAATTGTGAGATTGTTTTCTTAATTTCTCCTTCTGCTACTTTGTTATTAGTGTATAGAAATGCAATAGACTTTTGTATATTGATTTTGTATGCAGTGACCTTACCAAATTCATTTATCAGTTCTAGTAGTTCTTTGGTGGAGCCTTTAGGGTTTTTAATGTATGGTACCATGTCGTCTACAAACAGTAAAAGTTTGACTTCTTGCCTATTTGGGTGCATTTTTATTTCTTTTTCCTGTCTAATTGCTGTAGCTAGGACTTCCAGTGCCATAGTGGGTAAAAGCGGTGAGTTAATGTCCTTGTCTTGTTCCTGATCTTAAGGGAAAGCTTTCAGCTCCTTGCCATTGAGTATGAGATTAGCTGTGGTTTTTATGCATATGGTCATTATTATATTGAAGTATGTTCTCTCTAAACCTACTTTGTTGAGGATTTATATCATGAAAGTATGTTGTACTTTGTCAACACTGGGTCACTTTGGAGTGGTGATGGCATCCTTTGAGGCTATTTGCATACTGACAGGATTGTGGCCCTTCTTTGCATGGACTCCTGCCAAAGGTGAATTGAAGAAGGTGCATCCATAGGAGAAAGTGGGGGAGGCAGGGCACAGTGTTAGCAATCTAGGTGGAGAATGTTCTCACTGGCTCCAGCAGGTGTCCATGTATTTACGCCAGTGAGGGGTGGGGTCAGGGGGAATGGTTCCTACCAGCCTCTTTATTCTGGAGAAGTCTCCTAAAGATCCCTGCCCCTCCAGCACATGTTCTGAGATCAGCAAATAAATCTCAGGTATTTTCCAAACTGCTGCTTCTATACTGTATCTCAGTAGGGCTGTTTGTCTCTTTTAGGGTGGAACTCAGTTTCCTATCACCCTCTTTCTCTCCCAGAGCCAAGCCCACTGATTTTTTAAAGTTCCAGGTGTTTAGTGCCATTGAGTATAAGAACTCTCAAAGTTAAGCCCCTCTGGTCCCAAAGCCAAAGTTTTTTGTTGTTGTTGTTTTTGTTTTTGTTTTTCCCACTGCACGTCCCCTATGCCTGGGGTGCCTGGTATGGGCTCTGCTCCTTTCTCCTCCTCTGTGCCTATGGTACCTCTCTCTGCTATGGATGGATGTTCTGGGTTCCTGACCATGTCTCCACCCTTCCTACCACTTTCAACGTGTCCTCTTCTCTAAGTCCAACTGTGAGGAGTCTGTTCTTCCAATCTTCGGGTTGTTTTCTGCATTATTTACATTATTATTTAATGTGGGTGTTATCTAGGTGTCTCTGTGGTATGAGCTGAGCCTAGGATCCTCCGACTCTGTCATCTTCCCCAGAAATTTGTTTTCTCTTCTTAATAAAACAAGATGTTTATGGAAGCCTGAGATCACATCTTAAATTCCTTTGTTTTCTCCATAATTACTAGCATAATTATGATTTCATAAAATAGGCATAAAATTTGTATAAATGAATTAAAAATAATTCATAGAATGAAAATCAATGCAAATGTGGTAAATTATGAAGTATCTTTATGTTTTACTAAAAATCATATAAAAGATTCATGGACAACACTAATACATTTTTAAGCTATATAAAAAGAAGGTCTACAAGGTGCAATGCAATCTATTTAAAATCATTAAATATTTCTTACAAACTCTTAAGCTTTTGAGTAAATTATTTTAATCCTACCAGTTCACAAAAGGAAAGTTATGGAACACATAATCACACATTAAATGTTTAACACAAATTTGCATTAAATGTTTATTTTAATAATCACTGTTAAAGCAATCCACACACTGAACTTGAATTAGAGTTTAAAGAAAGTAATGTAAGCAGATAGTTAAAAGCTTTTTTCCTACTGTCCCTTCTTTTATTTTTTTCCAGCTTTGAGATATAATTGACATATATGTTTACTGTATAGCATAATGATTTGACATACACATATAATGCAAAATGATTACGATAAGGTTAGCTAATGTACTCATCACTTCACATAATTATCATTGTGTGTGTGTGTGTGTGTGTGTGTGTAGTGAGAACTTTTAAGATCCACTTTTTAAAGCAACTTTCAAGTATACAATATAGTGCTGAAAACCTTAGTCACCACACTGTGCATTAGATCCTCAGATCTTGTTTATCTTATAACTGGAAGTCTACATCTGATCACTTGCACCCATTTCTCCCACACCCTGACCTCTGCCAATCAGCACTCTACTCTCTTTTTATAGGTTAGGGTTTTTTTTTTTTTTTTTAGATTTCACAAACTGGTGAGGTTATAGAATATTTGTCTTTCTCTGGCTGACTTATTTCACTTAACATAATGCCCTCAAGGTTCATCCACATTGTCACAATGACAATGGCAGGATTTCCTTCCTTTTTTGACTGAATAATATTCCATTATATTATATATCATAAGTATACGATATATACATATATATGTAAATAATCACTTTCTCTTTATTCATCTATCAATAGGCAATCTAGATTGTTTTCATGTTTTGGCTATTGCAAATAATACTGCAGTAAACATGGAAGTCAGATATCCCTTTGAGAAAGTGATTTCATTTCCTTTAGATACATACTCAGAAGTGGAATTGCTAAATCATAGTTTTATGTTTTAGCAGCACCCCCATGCTGCTTTCTATAGTAGCCATATGAGGTTACGTTCCCATCAACAGTATACAAGGGTTCCCTTTTCTCCACATTCTTGCTAACACTTGCTATCTCCTTTTTGATAAGAGACATTCTATTAAAACAAACTGAGGGTTGCTAGAGGGGAGGTAGTGGGAGAATGGGGTAACTGGATGATGGATATTAAGGAGAGCACATGATTAATGAGCATGAGTACTATATAAGAGTGATGAATCACTGAACTCTACCTCTGAAACTAATAATATACTCTATGTTAATTAATTGGATTTAAATTAAAAAATATTTGAAAAAAAAAAAAGAAGCCTAGGCCTTAAGATACTTTACATGTTTCTACTTTTTCTCTTGTATTTCTGCCATCCTTATGAGAAGGGTATGTCTATGCTAGTCCACTAGCCCCAAAATGAAGATAAGAAACATTTGTAACACACCTGAATGACAACAAACAAGCCCACTCTATATCAGCTGACAGTAGCCAAACTCCAGACACATAAGAAACTCCAATTGAGATATGTTGAACCCATCCAACCAAGATCCAGCATAGGTCAGCTGAATTCCAGGAAATTAGGAAAAATTAATTTTATTGTTTCAAGCCTCTGAGTTTTGGGGCAAAACATTACACAGCTATAGCTAACTGAAACAAACTAATCCTAGAAGTAGAATATTGCTTAATAAAAACTTAAAATATATCTCATTGGCTTTGGGATACAGTGGTAGATGTTGGCTGTAAAAACAGTGAGGAAATTATTATAAGAGGCTGGAAAATGGAGGCCAGTGTTATGTGGTATTAATCATTTGGTAAAACTGCCATCTCTGGTTAAGATAAAAAGTGATCAAATGAAGTTTCAAAATTGCACAAAGAGATATCTAAGAAAAAAATCTGTAAACATTACTTACTTGCTTTTAGCTACATATGATAAGTTTCTTCAAGAAATAGATGAGTGCAAAAAATAACTCACCAATTTGCAAGCAAAATGTAGAGGAAATATTAAAAGTCTGGCCAAGCTTCTTATATCCAGCCTTTCTTGACAGCTCAAGATTTTTAAACTAAGATAATCCTTGTATAAATATTAAATTCATGGCCCTGCCAGAAAGAAAAGGCCTCAGAAAAGTGAAGAAATCAAGGATGTGGTTCTAAGGCCCTTCATTAAGACTTCTGAAAAAATTAAGAAGGCATCTTATTTAGGATGTTTTTTCACAACATCTAAAATACCATTAATGAAATCTGTAGAGAGATGCAGGTCCTGAAAATAATTGTGAATGTGGTTTTTGGCACAAGAAGGTGAGAGAAATCAAAAACAAAGAAAACCTCAAAATTATTTAAAACAGTTGAATTGGCAAAAAGCACCTGAAGTAAAAGGCACTGAGACTACAAGATGTAAACACCCCTTGGGGCCACCATGTTTCTACAGGAAAGAAGCTGAAAAAGTTGCTCAATGGTATCTTGCCCTCTTCAGAAGTGGCCAAAGACATTAACAAACACACACACACACACACACACACACACACAAAACACAAAAACACACACACAAAAAAAAAAGAAAGAAAGAAGAAAAGGAAAGAAAAGAAAAGAAGAAAGAAAGATCTACAGGAAGAAGCCACAGCTATGGAAAATGACAGATGGAGACTCTCAGGGAACCTAGTTCTCACTCCTACAGAAAAGAACTGGGACCCAATTAAAGAACACTTCCTAATGCCTTGGATAGGAATACCTAATATGTGCCTATACAAACCAATAATTTCTATAAATCTCTCATTATTTCCCTTTTCTAATGGGAATATTTAATGTAGTCACCTCACATCAATCTTACCACTTAGTGGAGAGGAAGAAACAAAACTATCATCAGTCACATATGTTTCTCTATATAGAAAAATCAAAAGAATTCAGAGAGAGGCAGTTTATAATAAATGAGTTTGGCAAGTTTACAGAATATAAGATAAAATTAGAAAAATAATTTTCATTCCTACATTACAGCATATTAAAATGGTCATTTATAAAACCATTTAAAGTAATAGCCCAAAGTAGAAAGTTATCTAAGAATCATTTAATAAAATTTGCATGGCTTTATTGAATGAAACTATATGACTTTATCATGTAACATTATAATATTTAATTAAATGGAAATATGCCATGTTCACAGTGGAATAACTCAGAAATAATGTCAATCCCCTCATATCAATCTAAAATACAACTCCAAACCAAATGAAATAACAGAAGTAAGCAAAATAAGCCAATAGAAGAAAAAGAGGGCCCAGAAATAAGACAAGTAACAGAAGCATGCATACTGATGGACACATAATGAATTTTTCAATAAAGTTATAGGAAATATATTATCCATATGGGGAACATATGTCCCAACTTCTTCCCATATTAAAAAAAATAATTTCAAGTAGATGAAATACCTAAATGTAAAAAACAGAACTTTTAGGAGAAAATAAAAAATAACTATTTTCATGACATCAAGTAGGAAAGTCTTTCTTAAAACAATATTACAAGTTAATGTTAAAAATGTCTGTTAATAGAAAGGACTATTTAAAAAGTGATGACAAGCCTCAAACTTAGAGAATATATTTTAGAAACATATAACCAATAAGAGTTGACATCCAGAATATAGAATTCACAAATCTAAAGAAAAAAATGCTGGCAAAAAATATGGGCAAGAGAGACAAGCAGGCATCCAATCTTATTGAAAATTATAAAAGCACTAATTGAATCTATAAGAAACAATTTTCATTGAAATGTTTGATGACAGCTAATGTGAGCAAGGATTAGGAGCAAAAATTTTATAAACTGTTGGTGGAAGTATAAATAACATAACGCTTAGAAATTCTGCTTTACCTAGTAATGTTAAAAATGCTCATGCCAAATTGGTAGATTGAAATTCATTTGGTTGTGTTTTTCTCTTTCAGTTCAAACACATTTTTATTCCTCAGTTAATTTCAACATTTCGTGTCTCTCTCCTGATTCTTAGCTGATTATGTTACTTTTTAGTTCAATGGGAAAATAAAAGCAATCAGAAGAGAATTTATCTTTTCATCAACAAACCCACTACTACTAGCATTCTTATCTACAGTGACAAAAAAAATGAGCTATCATTTCTTCTTTTCTGGCATACAGAAGGTACTTGATATGTACAGTGAATTTAAAAAAAATGACAAAACTTAGGTAATGTATGATTCAATGGTTCATAATGCTTTATCAACACTGCTAGTCATTGGAATATGTAAATGTAAGTCAAGACCACAATAAAATACTACTTCACATCCATGAGGATGACTATAAATTAAAAGACAAGCACTAGCAAATATGGAGGAATTGGAACCCTCACACTTGCTGGCTGGAATGTAAAATGGTGCTGTCACTGTGAAAAATAGTTTGGCAGTTTTTCAAAGAGTTTAAACAGAGTAACATCTGAGCCAGCATTTCCATTCCCTACATATATGCCCAAAGAAATGAAAACACACATCCACACAAAAACGTATACATGAATATTCAGAGAAACACTGTTCAGAATAGCTGAAAAGTGGAAACAACTCAAATGTCCATAAATTGATGAGTGAATGAACTAAATTAGCCTATCCATACAGTAGGATGTATGTTACTCACCAACAAAAAGGAATGAAATACCGATATGAGCTACAACATCATTGAACCTTGAAACATTATGCTAAGTGAAAGAAGACAGTCACAAAAGAACACATTTGTTTGACTGCATTTATATGAAATTTCTAGAATAGGCAAATCTATAGAGACAGAAGGTAAATTAGTGGTTGTCTAGGGACGATAGGCTTGGTCAGGATGGGGAATGGGTACAAGGTTTCTTTTGGGATAATGACAATGTTCTAAACTCAGGTTGTGCTAATATACTTTGAAGATAATAAAAACCAGTTTACATTTTATTATATGAATTATTATCTTGATAAAGTCGTTAAAATAATGCATTAAACCCATTTTAGCATTTCCCCTTTCATTGTGGAATATGGTACATAGTGTAAGGGAAAACATGGATGTGGAGTCAGATGAACAACCAGAAGCCAGAGGGAAGTATTTATTCTAGCTCTACCAAGTACTACTTCTGAGATCTTCAGCAAATCACTTAATCATGTTAGTCTTAGTTTCCTTACCAATAAAACAGGAAAAACACAACCACTTCATTGGGCTGGTCCCAAAACTAAATTCAATAACACATCAAAAAGCCCTTAGCATACTTGCTAGACTTAATAGAGACCCAACATTATCTTTCCTCCTCTCCTCCACTATCTTCCACACCCTCACACCTGTGATCCAAAACATTTTGATCTTTATTATGGGAACTTTCTTTCTAATAAAAAAGTAGAAGAGCAATATAAACCCCTTTAAAGTCATACACATTTTCATCAATTATCAACTCATGGATAAACTCATTTCATCCTATCTCCATCCACATCCCTTCCACATCCCCCCTTCTCTGCCCAAATCATTTCAAAGCAAATCCCATTCACTGTATCATGTCATTTGTAAATGGCCAAGTATATATCTCTAAAAAGGGAGAGTGCTTTTGTAAATAAATACCATCATCACTTTCAACAATAAAGTAACAGTATTCTTTAATATCAACAAATATCTTATTAGTTTTCAAATGTCCTTGATTATCTCAGAGAAGTTATCTGTTTGTACAAGTCAGATTCTACACAAGACTTTATATGATGTGACTGACTTTTATGTCTCTTTTAATCTACAGGTTTTCCTCCTATGTCTCATTTTTTCTCCCATAATTTTGTTGTTGCTATTGTTCAAAAAAACCAAATTCTTTGTCCTGTGAGATTTCTGCAGTCTGGATTTTCCCCTTTACATTCCTGTGATATGGCCTGAAGGGTCCCTCTGCCCCTTGTAATTGCTGTAAATTACTAGTTAGTTTTGGATAAAGTTTTTGTTGCTGTTGCTGTTGCTCCCAGCAACATTGCTTTGGAAAGAATGATTCTACACTAACACCCCCCCCCAACGCTTATCTGTGGTTTTAGTTACCCACAATCAACTACATCCAGAAGTAATTGATCCTTCTGACATATCATCATAACATCAACAGTAGCCTCACATCATGTCACGATGCCTACATCATTCATCTCACTTCTCTCATCACATAGGCATTTTAACATCTCTCATCATCACAAGAAGGGTGAGTACAGTACAATAAAATATTTTGAGAGAGACTAGAGTCACATAACTTTTATATATTGCTGTTTGTTTTATTTATTATTGTTGTTAATCTCTTTGCATAATTTATAAATTAAACTCTATAATACATGTGCATGTAGGAAAAACATAGAATACATAGGGTTTCGTACTATCCATAGTTTCAGGCCTCCACTGGGGTTTTGGAATGTATCCCCTACAGATAAGGGGGGATGACTATAGTTCCAGCTGGAGGCACATAATATCCTGTTGACTCTTCTATTCTGATGTTTGCAGCATTGTTAAGTATTGCTTAGATCTATTAATTCACTAGAGACTGCCAAAGTGACTGTCTAGTTTTATAAGACCATATTCATTTGTTTCTTGGAAAACTTCTGTAAAGAGAAACTTCATTCAAATATTTAGTTACTCTGAAGTACAATTTGTATAGGAAAGGCAGATTAAATGTGTGATTATTTCCCTTTTCTTTTATCAGTTTTTAAAAGTAGTAACTTTGACCTCCAAACATACTTCAAAGATTATTAATTTTTGGATGAACATAACAATTTTAAAATGTTACATATTATTCAATGGATTGCAATTATTATTCATGTCAAATTTTCTCAACTCTTTCCAGTGGGACACTATTTAAAGTTGGCTCCTGAGCTCTTTGACACAGACAAGTGATCTTTCACATGTTCTTGCTTTCTGGCATGAGAGGTTATTTTAGGTTCATTTTGCTTCCATCTCAGAATCAGTCATTATTTCAAGGGGTGTCGATTCATTTTAGTGGTAAATACATTTTAAGACTAGATTCTGGACACTGGGTATACTTGTTATTTGGGGGACAGTAGACAGATCCAAGAAATATGTATGTTTTAAATATTTTATTTTGACATAATTCAGGCTTACAAAAATTGAGAAAAGAAAAAAAAGGAATTTCTGTATGCCTTTTGTCTAAATTACCCAAATGTTGTTAATGTAATAATGTCAACACTGTTGGTTAATATTTTGCTGTATCATATTCTTTCTTTTTTATATTTATACATAAAATTTCCCTAGAACCATTTGAAGGTAAGTTGCAAATATGATACTCCTTACCTCTAACCACTTTAGGGTATATTTCCTAAAAAGAAGGACATTTTCTTTTGTGGCTCCAGTATAATTATCAAAACCAGTAAATAACACAAATACAACACAATATATCAACCTTTTTTAAATTTCCTCAATTATTTGAATAAAGTTGCTGATGGCAATAGAGAATCCTGGATCATATATGGCGCTCAATTGCCATGTTCTTGTTGATTAATCTCCTTTAATGTAGAACAGTTTTTAGTATTTGACATTTATGACCTTTACGTTTTTTTTAACATGTGGGTCAATTATTTTTTGGGGGCCCCTCAATTTGTCTTTTTCCAATGTATCCTAAGATTATAGTCAAGTCATGCATTTTTGGCAAAAATGGCATAGAAGTGATGTATTCCTTTCCTATCAAAAGGCATATAATGCTGATTTTTCTTATCACTAGTGATATTAACCTTGCCAGGTGGTCAAGGTGGTGTCTTCCATGTTTCTTCATTGTAAAGCTGCTACTTCTTCCTTGTTAATTATTAAGTATCTTCTGGGGAGTAACTCTGTCTCTATGTAAATAATGTCTAATTCATCAAAATTTCACCTATTAATTTTAACATTGTTTGCTGACCCTTCCCTGCATCAATTACTATGATGGTTGCCAATTTGTGATTTTCTAATTTCACAGTTCCTTCTAAATTTATTTGTTGGTACTCTACTGTGAGAATGAGTCTCCCTTTCACCTCCATTTGTGTGTGTATGCATGTATATCAGAATGGCTTATGGATTATTATTTTATTGGATGGACTACATATATACTAGTATCATTATTTTTAGGCTTTAAAAAGTTCCTAGAAGGAGCTCCTACAAATAGGCTCTCATGTCTTTTCAAAACATTCCATCATTCTTTGATTGCATCGTTACTTCCTGACACTAAAAGATAATCCAGGCACAATGCATACTTTATTAGCTGCAGCCCTAGATTCAGTCATTTCTCCAAAGAGAAATTAAAAGAGTTCCTTTTAATAGAGAATGATATTGGGCAGCCCAGGTGACTCAGCGGTTTAGCGCCACCTTCAGCCCCAGGGCATGATCCTGAAGACCCCGGATCAAGTCCCACATCCAGCTCCCTGCATGGAGCCTGCTTCTCCCTCTGCCTGTGTCTCTGCCTCTCTCTCTCTTTTTCTCTGTGTGTCTCTCATGAATAAATGAACAAAATCTTTAAAAAGAAACAGAGAATGATATTCAGAAAATAGTATCTGTTTTCCAGTTGTGCTCAGTGCCAGTGGGGAGCGCATTTTATTTTTAAAAATTAAAAAATAGGAGTTCTTTTTCCTTTCTCAAAAAGTAGTTATTAAATTCCACTTAAATTAACATACAGTGTAATACTAGTTTCGGGTGTAGAATTTAGTGATTCATCAAAAAAATATGAGTTCTTAATGATGCTTCCTCTTCAAAACAGAATTATAGGATTTTTACTTAATATTGGTCCTACACCTGTATTTTCTTTCCCAATGCCAAAAATTCTGGTTCTTAAGGATATCAACATAATTACTTCTTCACTATATCACACAATGCATAGACAATAATCTCTTTGTAGTAATGCCAACACTATCCATCAATGATACAATTGCCAAAAACAATTTAAAAGTTTACTGCTGTTCCTTCTGTCCTTAGGGAACAGATAACAATCAAGTCACTGTGTTTATAATAACTGGGAGTATTTTATTTCAGCGTGTTTACACCATCAACCTGAAACACAGTTGTGCTGATTTGTTTCATTTTGCTTTTCATTATTAGAAATTACTGTTTTAAGATTTTGTTTTAAAATTATATATTTAAATGGTCCCAAATGCATATATATTCGCATTTCTAAGAAATCAAGCCTCTATCCCTATCCTCTCTCTCTACACCTTTCTATAGGTAACTTTAAAAAAAAAAACAGCTGTGTGTGTGTGTTTCACAGTATGACAGATTTTGCTCTTGTTATTTTGGTTTTAATATAAATAAATATGTATCTATATTTTCTTACACTTACTCAGATAAATGGTAGCGCACTTACAAACATATTTCCTCTTCTTGCCTTTTTCATTTAAAAATATGAGTTCTTAATGATGCTTCCTCTTCACAACAGATTTATAGGATTTTTACTTAATACTGGTCCTACATCTGTGTTTCCTTTCCTCATGCCAAAAATTCTGGTTCTGAAGTCTCTATAGAGACTCCTAACTCTGGGAAATGAACAAAGGGTAATGGAAGGGGAGGTGGGCAAGGGGATGGGATGACAGGGTGATGGGCACGGAGGGGGGCACTTGACGGGGTGAGCACTGTGTGTTATACTACATGTTGGCAAATCGAACTCCAATTAAAAATATACAAAAATTGGGGCAGCCTGAGTGGCTCAGCAGTTTAGCACTGTCTTCAGCCCAGGGCGCGATCCTGAAGACCCTGGATTGAGTCCCACATCAGGCTCCCTGCGTGGAACCTGTTTTTCCCTCTGCCTGTGTCTCTGCCTTTCTGTGTCTCTCATGAGTAAATAAATAAAATCTTAATATATATATATATATATATATATATATATATATATATATACACAAAAATTAAAAAAACAAAGTTGTGATTATCCAAAAAAATGAAGTTTCTAGAGAGGTATTGTTTCATTTTTACAGCTATATAATATTCTATTGTGTGGATGTACTATAATATATCCGGTATTTTTCTTTTAGTAAGCTGTTTTGCTATTAAAATATTTAATTTTGCTATTACAGTATCATGACAAGGTATAATCTCACGCATAGGTCTTTTCATATTTTTGCCAGTGTGTCTTTGGAATACAGTCAAGGAAACAGGATCATTTGATCAAAAAGTACAGCACATGAAGTTTTTTAAATGTTGAAAATTTTTCCTCCATTGTGTTTATACTATTTTGCATTCTCACCAGCAATGTCTGAAAGTGCCTGTTTCCTCACGGTCTCACCAACAAGGTATTTTAATTAACTTGGGAATTTTTAAAAATCTGATAGGTAAGCAGTAGTGTTTACTTTTGATTTCTCCTATTCTGAATGAAGCCTAGTATCTTTTCATATGATTAAGAAACATTTTCATGTTTTTTCTGTGAGGAATTTATATGGTTCATTTTTAGTGGAATTTAGGCCTTTTATCCTCTGTTCTATTAAGCTTAATTTAGCTTTACCTGTGATGTAAACTGCAAATATTTTTCCTTGATTGTCATTTTTCACATCTCATTTTTGAGAGATAGGTTTTTAAGACAAAACATGAACAATAATCATACTAGTAGTCTCCCTTAATATTAAGACTATTGCTTGTTACAGATCAAACGTATGACCAACACAAGATATTAAGCAGTTTTATGGATTTTCCTCTACTGCCAAAAATATATGATACACATGCAGGTGGTCACATGTGGGTGGGCAAGAGATTCTGTAACACAGAAACAAGACAAAGGATCATAAGAATGTAAGTATGCCCTAAATCCCAAAACCATTCTCCAAATAACTATACACATGCCAGCACATACACATATTCACACATACACACACACACACATACACACATACACACACACGTGCGGAATGCAATCCAGATTTGTTTGCTTGGGGAGAAATGAATAGAAATGGAAAGTCAATAACAAAACAAATCTGTGTAGTGAAAAAATATCTTATCTTTAAAGGAGTTAAGTTTTTAGTCCTTCCGTTGGTATGCTTAGTGAAGGCAATCACCAGGTGGCTAGAAAGCCCATAGCATATTATGTCTGTACCAGATTTCAATGTTACTTGTATCATATAAGCAGTCTGAAATAATAAAAAATAGTCTCTCTTGGAGCTTCTTACTTCTTAGTGAGGCAACATAATATAGTATTTAAGAAAAAAGGGTTTTGGAGTTAAATTCATACTCAAACCTGAATTATACAGTATTTTATCTGTATCTGTAAAATTACACAGGTTACCAAACTCCATGGGTTTCAACTGTATTATGTGTAGAAATGATATAAGAACTTTCTCATAGGGCTTTTGTGAATGTTAATAAGAAAATGTACTTAAGGGACACCTGGGTAGCTCAGCGGTTGAGCATCTGCCTTCATCTCAGGGCGTGATCTCGGAGTCCTGGGATCGAGTCCCATATCAGGCTCCTTGCATGGAGCCTGCTTCTCCTATCTCTGCTTCTGTGTTTCTCATGAATAAGTAAATAAAATCTTAAAAAAAAAGAACATGTACTTAAGGCACCTGACATAGTACCTGTTATATACTATATGCTTAATAAATATTATCCATTATTATGCACCTAGTTAGTCTTTTGGATGGTCTCATGTATACTTAACTTACATGTTGAAACATTATTTGAGAACATGAACACTACCCTGTCTATCTCCCTTCCTAGATTTCTATCATACTAGAATTAGAGTTCTTAATATAATAAAATAACTCAAGGAGAATGTCTTGATAGTAAGAAGTATGGTAAAAGGCCACAAAACTGGATTAGAGAAATGGAACATATTTACTTCCAGCTATTACACAATTATTTCCCAAAAGCTTTGTGCAGACTTAGTAGGCACTGTGAACAAAGAATTTCTAATAAAGATAGTAATTATTAATTACTATTATATTAATAATATAATTATTAATTAGTAATTATTAAGTGATTATTCTGCACCAGGCACCTGTAATAGGAACTACACTGGCATAATCCACTGAAGAGACTATGAGTATAGACTTTGGAGTATAAACTAACTGGATTTGATTTCCAGTTCTTCCATTTACTGTGGGATGAAGGGGGAACTTATAAAACCCTAAGAGCTCTGATTTTTTTCATCTATTAGTCTGATAACTAACAGTAACTATATCATATACATGACATAATTCAGAACATGGTCTGTGAGGTTAATGTGCCTGAGTCTGTGTCCCACCTCTATTTTCAGTAATATAACCTCTGGTAAGTTTGTTAACCTCTCTGCATCCCAATTTTGTCATTTGTCAAATGGGAATAATAGTATCTAATTTCATAGGATATTAGTAAATATTTAAGATACTGCAGGTATATAATTTAGAACACTGCCTGGCATGCAGTAAGTTCTTAACAAATATATTTTTTTCATTAGGATAAAATGGTATAATCTATAAGAAATGTTTATCCCAAAGTCTAGAATATAGTATGCACTAAATAGTTCATTATTATTACATCCATTATTATTATTATTATACCTATTTAAAAATTCAAGGCCTAGAAACTCAAGCTGTCATTCAATAGTTAACAAAGTTAGTGAAATGAGATGTCTAAATGATGATTTGTCTAAAAGATATGCAAACTGTCTATAATGCTAAATACTCTAAAATGTATCTTTTACTTACACCAGAACACCAGGGAGCTCTGTCCTATACTTCACTATTTAGACTTCTGTGGAATTGTTCCAACCAACCTTAGCTTTTGGGTTATGATATCTGCCTAGGTCAGCAGACATTATTCAAGGAACTCCTATGAAACTAATGATTTTATTTATTGTAAGAGTACATTGTTTTAAATTATAGTAAAACAAATGTACTATCTCAAAGCATTTTTAAGTATACAATTCAGTAATGTTAAGTACATTCATGATGCTGTGCAAACCAGTGTTGAGAGGACCTCTTTCATCTTGTGAAACTGAAGCCCTACACCCATTAAAAAACTCCCATGTCCCACTCCTCCCAGTTCCTGGCAACTACCATTTTATTTTCTGTTTCTATTATTCTATTTTATATAACTCCTATAACTGGAATTAGATAGTCTATATCTCTCTGTGACTTTTTTTCATTTTGTATAATGTCCTCAAGGTTCATCCATGTTCTAGCACCTGGCAAGACTTCCTTCCTGTTAAGATTGAATAATACTCCATCACATGTATACATCACATTTTGTTTATCTATTCATCCATCAGTGGACTCTTGGTTGCTTTTACCTTTTCACTATTGTGAATAAGGCTAAAATATGTGCAAATAACTCTCAGAGATCCTGCTTTCAATTCTTTTGGATATATACCTAGAAATAGGACTGCTGGATCATCTGGTAATTTTATCTTTAATGTTTTTAGGAACTGCAAATGTTCCGATTTCTCTACATCCTCACAAATGCTTATTATTTTCTGGGGGTTTTCTGATAGTAGTCATCCTAAGGGTTTGAGATGGTATCTCATGGTGGTTTTGATTTACATATCTCCAATGATGAGTGATATGGGGATTTTTTCATATGCTTGCTGGCCATTTGTACATCATCTTTGGAGAAATGTCTATTGAAGTTTTTTTTTTTTGAAATCAGGTAAATTGTTTTATTGTTGAATTGCAGGAGCTCTTTATATATTTTGGATATCAGTCTCTTATAATATATATATGATTTGCAAATATTCCTCATAATCTAGAAGTTATTTTTGTACTCTGTTGATAGCCTTTGGTGAACATAGCATAAATAAAGCATAAATAGTTTTAAGGATATTATTGATACATTATATGTATCTACTTCATGAAGATAAATGGGGGATAGTTTTCTTAAGATTCAGTAGGAAGAATAGTTAGTTTTCCTGTGAACAGGTTTGCTATGATGCTGTCAGTAATGATGATACCACGTGACAAAAAGTTCAACTGTAGCTCAACTAGAATGATGATATTGAGCCTCAAACTGCATTTTGTGCAGGGGACTCATATAATTCCTATGCTCTGTTATCTTTGACTTTCCCAAACAATCCTTTTATATGTTTTATATTTTAGATATTTTAGCCATCTGCCTAAAATTATTTTTGAGTGGGAGAGCAACTGATGTTATTTTCAATAGTTACTAAATCCACAACATTTCACAGAGAAGGAAACTAAAGCTCAGCATCTATAAATAACTTTCTGAAGTCCACATAATTAGTAAATGGCAGGAGCCAAGGTTCAATCCAAGGTTTACTCTGTGGATTTTTCCAAAATATCAGGCAGTTTCTTTAAGCAGTGAGCAAAAATTTCCATACTATGAGACAAGAAGTGTCATTTGTGATGTGGTTGCTACATCTTCTCTAAGAACTCAGAGGAGTTGAGATCACTTTCTGCAAGAGTGAACAGGGGAGGTTAGAGCTTGAAAAATGGAAAAGTTAGAGAGAGGTGAGGGGATGACAATGAGCAAAAATGTGGAAAAAAAAAACAAAAAAAAATATGACTTAGAAGTACTGTGGTCTAGCTTCCTTACACTATTCCTTGTTGAACACAAAACAGACTCTGAATAGAGAAAAAGAAGGAAGCAAAGCATAAAATATAGATTTGAGTGACAAAATGGAGACTGTTTATTCTAGTGTTAGAAATCTGGACTTAATTTGGTAAGGAGCAGGGGAGTCATGGAAAGTTTTTAGCAGGATTCTCTAAGTCTCCCTAGAACCAGAGGCTATATCAAGTGATATATTCCTAGGGTCTCTCAAGTGAACCTGGAAGAGAGTAAAGGAAGCAGAAGACAGGGGAAGAAAATAGGCAAATATATGGGTTCGGGAAAAGTCTCCTCACAGACTGACGTCAGAAGGAGCCCTGGAATGTAAATGACAGGTGACAAAATTATTTTGTCTTATTTCAGTAGGTAGGTAGGCCGAAGGCCACCCCAGGCATCCCTGGGCAGGACAGGGATCCCTGAAGCAGTCCTCAGGAAGAGAGTGAGCCCATAAGCACCCAACCCCGACCACACTTGAAGAAGTGGCCACACTGCTCCAGCGAACAGAAGCTGAGCAGTAACCGGCCATGTCTACTATATGGCACTTTGAAGGATGAATTGGAATGCTAGCGGTCCCAAGAATTAGATACAGATATGAAAGGTCATACTATCTGAACCTGAATAGTGGTTGAGAGGCAAAAATGATAAGCTTCTTCAGAGTGTCTGCCTCCTAACCCCCAAGCCTGTGAATATGTTCCATTAAATGACAAAAAGGACTTAGCATGATTAAGGTTAAAAATGTTAAGATTCAATTATACAGATTAGCCAGGTGGCCCCAACCTAATCACATGATGCCATACAAAGTGGAAAGCTTTTCCTGGCCACAGGTAGCGAGAGAGGAGATACTGCTGGTTTTGAAGACACAGAAAAAAGGCCATGCACCGAGAAATAGGGCAGCCTCTAAGAGCTAGACAAGGCAAGGAAAGAGATTTCCCCTAGAACTTTAGGAAGGAATGCAACCCTATAATACCTTGATTTAAGTCCAGGGAGAGTCATGTTGAACTTCTAAACTATAAAACCCTAAGACAATAAGTTGGCATTATTTTAATTTGTTACAGCAGCAAAAGAAAACCAATACAGTGGTTAAGGAGAGAGGAAGGGCAATGAATAAGAAACAGAATTCCCACAACTAAAAATAAAAGTCTTAAAACTAACATTAGCCTCTGTTTTATTTTGTTTCCATTTTAAGTAAAATTAATCATTCTTACTACCTTTATCAGGATTCATAAACTTTAAAAACCACAAGGAAAAAATTATTTCAAAAAATTACAATTGAATATAATTGGAATAGGATAGTAAATAATTAGTACTTTATAGAGGATAAGAAAAATGATCTTCAGCGAACCCCCAAAATTGTTAATGGAAGATTAAAAGGAAAAAACTTAATTGATTTTTATTATTACATTAAAAACACAGGTTTCAGGTAACACAAGTTGTAAATCATTGTTTAGTTGTTGTTGTTTGTTGTTTTTTGGATATGTCTGAGATTCACATTTTCTTACCAAGAAAAATGCAGGACTGTGAGCTTCATGGTCAGCAGAGAGCGCCATAAGGCCAACTCTCTCCTCCACCAAGGCTGCTTTCCAGGAAGGCAAAGAATAGTGGCTATGGCTCTGGCAGCCTGTGTTTGCCTCTTATTATCTGGTACTCTTAAAAAATTTAATATAGGAATGGGAACAATTTCTTTGCACTGTCATAACTATTTTTTAAATAAGAGTTTATTTATGACAATTGTTGACATCTCAATAAAAATTAAAAATAATAAATGTGCAATAATTTCAGCAATTTCCATGAAGTCTTCAAAAATAGGAATGTCAGGTAAGTAAATGAAAATTAGCAATGTCTGCAGTTTAATTAAAGAGAAACTCCTCTCAGCAAGTACTTGGAAGAAAGAGGGTTTTGGGGGAAGGATGTGTCCTGAGGATGATACTAACCAAGTATCATGGCATCCAGTGAGGGTGAGGGTAAAATCTATTTTCAGTTCAAAGAACAATTAGCTCAATATTCTTTAGCTCACCAAGATGGTGTAGACACTAACCCCACTGCTAGTTAGCACCCAGAAGAAAGAATAGGGCCAAGTAGAATCACACAAGCTAATTTATGATTAGGGCAGTCAGGGCTTTGCAGAATAAATTGGAAGGAACAACTGAACCTAGAAATAGAGATGATGAGGCCTTGTACATAAAGTGAACACAGAATATAAATGCAGGAGCAGCAATTATGAAATTTCTGCAAGTTGTAAGGAAGGTCATGGTGTAAGAAGGAGGCCAGCTGGGGAAAAGACAATGATGGACACACAGAGGACGAAGACTAGAAAAGCAGGACAAAGCCAAAAGACTACATCTGCTACTTGTTCTAGTTGCTATTGTTTGTAGCCAAGATCTAGTCAAGATCTAGTTTTGCACATAGTACCGATATAAATTAATTTTTAAGTATTATTATGGCTTATTTTATGCTTAAAAGTATATTGATAAATTTTACTTAATACAGAAATGTATTTTTATGGTACAAAATTCAAAAGGTATAATCCTATTTGGAATAGAAGAATACTAACCTTATTGTTTTTGTAGAAATAATACAATTATTATATTATAGTTTATTTTAAAATGTAATGATTTATAGAATCCCATTTTTTCTTGTACAATACTTTCTATCATTTTCTTTCTATGTATCTAGCCACTAAGCCAATTGTAATATGTCTTCTGTTTAGAGAGATATTTGCGTCAACATTCACAATATTAATGGCTATTTCAAGGTGCTTTGCCCTTTTCCAACTACATATCTGATGTCAGATTTTTAGCGGGGGGTGAAATAACACATTAAGTACAGAAGTAGTTTCAAAAATTCAGAAGTTTCCAATTAAGCCAGACATTAAATAGACTCTCAGAAATGTAAATAATGTAATGTTCTCACAAATACCTTGTTTTGGCAAATAAAGTATTTTCATTAAAAAAACATGTTATCTATAATATAATGGTTTTATCACTGCTATTTTTTAGGTGAAAAACGTATACAGTTTTTAGAAGTCTTAATTTCTTACATGGTAAATATAGAAGATATAATCTACACAAACCAAAGCCTCTGTCATAGGAGTATAAGGGGTCCTTGAGACAATCAACCAATCAATCAATCAATACCGAGAACTTCTATCCCAATGACTCCTAAGTATATAACTAAATTCTCATGAGTAGCTGCTCATATAAATATGCTTAATAGACAACTCAAAATAAGCAAGCCAAAAGACAACATTTAATGTTACTGTAATCTGCCTAATTTGCTTTCACTCCAGTTTTTCCAATTTTGATAAATGGCACTACAGTTTACCTAGCTGCTCATCTCCCAAACCTGGGAATCATCATTGACTGACTTCTACAACTTCCCAAATTGGATACATTTAACAAGTTCTACTGACACTACTGTTAAAATATATTCCTAATTCTATCACTTTTCACCACTTCACAACTATCACCCTGGTGAAGTAACCATCATATTCTCTTTGCATCTTGAAAATTAAAAACAAAACAATACAAAAACTTACTGACTTAGGTTTCCAAAGGATAGCTATAGAAAAGTACAAGTGTCTTCCATAACATCATCTTCATCATCATATATAGAAAAAAATACTTTACATAATATTATTAGTTTTCCTTTTTTTTTTTGTACAGTGATTCAGTGATTACAGTGATTCCGTTTTCTCTAACCAAATTCTAAAACTCTTGACTCCAGAGAGTAGGTGATATATACATATATATACTTCATGCAATAGCTTTCATAAAAAAAACCAAAGCATATAACTGAAAGTTTTAAGAAGTTAGCACCAAATCAATCAGATTCGAACACTCTGTGTATCAGAAAGTCTTTCATTTAGACAATGAATTAAAATGTCAATTCTACATTTTCTTTTCAACTTACCTTATCAAGTTCATCTGAAAGTGCAATACCTGGGATTCAAAAGAGATGTATAAAAAAGTTTTAGAAAAAGTCTTTAATAATACAACGTCAGAAACAAAAACAAAAGTTCTATTTGTAAAACTAGTATGTTTTCCATTTTGCTTTTGCCTTTTATTAGTGCTTCAAAATAATGTGGTACATCCTTTCTACTAACAACACAAATAAGGAAGTTAAGCCAACTATAACAGCATGAACTGCTGAAACAACGTAAATGTGCAACAGAAACAAAACAAGTACCATACTGCTGGTAGATTGTTAAATGAAGAACAAATATTCAAAGACAAATGTAAAGATGTTGTCATTATGTTATAATGATGATCAAATAAGGCTTAGCCTGTTATAATTTTGTTCCTTCTTAAGAACTGATTTAGACTCCTAGAGGGATAGAATATTATAGCAGAATAGTGGCTGGAGATCATTTAATTCCCTTGTTCTACAGATGAAAACACATACTATAGAGCTTAAAGAATTTGCCCCATATTCTCTTCGGTTGACAGCTTTTTGAGCCTATGGATAAATGATTCCTCCTCACAAGTTCACCTTCAAACGATCTATACATTTCTCATTGTATATTAGTCGAGTTTCTGTCTTTACTACTCCTCTAAAATTGGTCTACGTTAGCAAAGTGAAAAGTTTTAGTCCTTAATTTATTTATCTGTGGTGACGCTCTTTTAACCTCATTCCTCCTCCTTGAAATGCTGTGCTCCCTTTCATTCTCTTTGTCTTCTTCACGGGAATCCTCTTCTTTGGGGGCAGGGAGTCCTTCCCTGAAATGTCTAGTGTTCTTTGCTGAGCTGTCTTTTCTTTTCACTAATACACTCTCATGATAATCTAATTCATACCAATGACATTTTTATTTCTCTATGCGGTGATGAACAACGAATCTTTATCACCAGCATAGACCTTCTTTCTGAGCTAGTTGCTGAATCCCTGTGGGCATTTCAGTCTGGATATTCAGGTTAAAGATAAAACCCTCCCAAAGCCTTACTTCTCCTTTTTTTGAACAATGGTGTGCCTATGGTGGCATGTACTGTGGCCAGGCACTGAAGCAGGCTCAGTTAACCCTCAGGTTTGGGGCATAGAGTAAAGGGAAGCTGGCATCAAACCCCAGTGTGGGATAGGCCAAGAGACAAGGAAAGTTCTAAGGTTTGAAGTCAAAGGAAATACAGAGGAAATAAAAACAGATTGAAGCCAAGTTCAGCAGGCTATAAATAAAGCCCAAGAAAGAATGGGCTGGATTAGAAAAAAGAACCTGAAAACAGTAGCAAGAAAATAAGTCTGAGTAAAAAAATCCCCTAACCTGATCAGGTACAGAATGTCTGTACAGAATGTTTGTACTTTGTGGGCTGCTATATATTATTTTTGCTCTCCACTGACCTAATAAATCAAATATACACAAAGTAGAAAAAGATGCCCTACTTCATCTTGGTAAATGGCACGACAACTCCCCTTGTAGATAAAACTAAAACAGGTGTATTTGAGACACATTATTCATCGCAATACTCTATGAAATTCTTTTTTGGTAAAAGTTATTGATAACTGAGAATTTTTATGTGTCACTATTCTAAAAGAGAATCTAGCTACCATACCACTATTGGGATTTGGGGAAACCTAACAATTATTCAAGGACTTGCTTTATTATAAAGACAGCTTCTTCTTTTTTTTTTAATGACTTTATTTATTCATGAGAGGCACAGACAGAAAGGCAGAGATACAGGAAGAGGGAGGAGAAGCAGGCTCCATGCAAAGAACCCAATGCAAGACTCGATCCTGGGACTCCAGGATCATGCCCTGAGCCTAAGGCAGACGCTCAACCGCTGAGCCACCCGGGCATCCCAAGACAGCTTCTTCAAACAATTCAAGGAGAGAAGACTTCATAAAGGAGCAGCATTGCAGCTGGTGTGTATGGTGAACTCAGATACAGAGTGTGGGAGCATCCGTAGACAGATGAGGGAACCCAAAGCTCTGGGCAATTATAAACATTTCTAAAGGCCTGATATAAGTCACACATTTGTGAATGTTTGGGTTTAAATATATATACAAATATGAATGTCACTTAGAATGATTCTGATTTCAAGCTAATGTAGGAATTTTAGAGTATCAAGCAGTTTGTGTCACAGTCTACAGAAGATTTAAAATACATTACTCTAGTTTATAGAAGCCAAATATACATTTTAAATGCTTGTATTTACATTTATTATACTATGAAAAAAGTGTTCCTTTCCAATGAGTTCAATATTAAAATTGAATATATTGTTTTAAAATAAATATTTAAAAGACTTAATCTATTTTTTAAAAAAAAAAGAGAGAGAAAAGATATATAAAACAAAACTCTCTCATCCACAGTCATAAAACTTAGATTTTTAGAATTAAATAATCCATGATTCAACTGACTGGGATTTTTGAAACGCTCTTGATTTTTTTCAACTTTCTGCATGAATGCCCTTGGCCCTGCAATGAGTTTTCTCCTTCAATTGTGAGAAAGCTATCAGTTGATCCTTAAATTTTTTACCCCTCATATTACTTATGAATAATCTATTCATAATAATGGTAATGCTTCACCCATGTAGAATGTAGCCAAGAGCTAGCAAGTAAGTCAAAAGGCTTTTGAATGGTCAGAATACATGGTACACAGTACTTGTTTATCACTTATGAGCTAGCTCCTTGCATCCTCTATTCACTGTCCATTACTCTTCACTTTAGCGTGTATCAAGAGCTTTTCTGCAAGACAAAAATATCTGCCAGTTGAAACTGGAGATAAAGAGAAGGTTGTTATGAAGAGATATTAAAGTACAATGAAGTGAAGTGACAGGTCCCAGAATACAATTCAAACTAACTAAACAGGAAACTTCACTTGGGAAAGGAATTTCTAATTGTTCCGGGTGCTTGGTCTTACATATTTTGCTCAAATACCTATTATTATATTTTCCTAACATTTATGTATTCTGATGATTTTGCCTAAGAAATTATCTAAACAAATCTCCACTCTATCATATATATATATATATATATATATATATATATATATATATATATATATATATCCTGTAGTATTTATATCAAATTACCTAGGATATTTTTCACTTTTTATTATTTCATTTTTAATCAAAGCTTAAATTGGCTGGGACACCTAAGTGAGTCAGTTAGTTAAGCATCTGCCCTCAGCTCAGGTCATAATCCCAAGGTCCTGGGATCATACCAAGTTGAGCTCCCCGCTCAGTGGGGAGTCTGCTTCTCCCTCTGCCTCTCCAACTTGTGCTTGTGCTCTCTCTCTCTCTTAAATAAATATAGAAAATCTTTAAAAAAAAAAAAAAGCTTAAACTGATTAAAAGCAGTTGAAAGAATGTTAAAGAAATGCTCCTTTACAGAAGCATGAAGCCCTAATGAGAACAGGATTTTTCTCCTAGTGCCTAGCAGAGCATTCACGGCTATTTCCTGAGAGCATTCACGGCTATTTCACATTTTTACAATTTTTGGCCATTTCATTAACTCTTAAGAGCCATAATACCTTATATGATAAGATTATATATTTTTTAAGTTTATAGAAGGTGAGAAGAAGGGAGGAACAGAAAATAAAATACCTTGGAAAAGATGCCAGAAGAAATATAGTGGGTTGCTACAATATGGTAAGGAAAGAAGGCTCAGAGTTTAACTTGTGGGACTCTTGATGCATACTGGCATACTTCATCTTCCTGAAAGTCAAACTGAAACCTTAAAGGAAACATTGCCCTATCAGAGTAGCCAAAGAGGCTTGGCTTAGGGTAGCAATGGTGTCCAACTTATAGAAGAAAGCTGCCTCTAAGAAACTGGGGAAAATTAGTGCCTTCAGAAACTAAGCTTCTCTTCTAGATAAAGAGGCAAGTCATGCATGTCAGAGGTGGCTTCATGATTCTGCTGTAGCGCAAGCCTATCTGGATGGATTCCATTTGTGTCCTTCAGCTTATGGGCATTTCCATTTATTCCAATCTCCAAAGAGGCCTCAGCGGTATCAGAAATTTATGCCAAAATACAGTTCTCACATTCCCAAATTTGAGTTGTGCTCCATCAAGAAAACAAGAGCTATCTGATTCACCAAGATGTGCATCTTCCCATGTATCAGCTTAGCCCTAGAGTTCAAATTCAGTTGTAGCTACAAGAAATGGAATTAGAAGCTTTTCAAAAGTTTTTACAGCTTAAGTCAGTGTAATTAATTTCATGAGAGTAGGTCAGAAAATTCATATGGTATGAAATGGAACTAGTTATTTCTCCAAAATTTGTTTTCCTATGGAAAAAATCCCAAACTGGCCCAAACTGGCTTATGACAACCTATTCTGCACATTTCTTCTCAAATCCTCATTCACTAATGTCACATTGGTAGTCTGAAATTAGCCATGTTGGGAGTATTTATACAATGGAAATTGGCAAATGCTACAAATTAAGGATTATTTTTAGAGTTAGTGTCCCAGAACACTACTGAGTATAATGCATAGTGTTAAAGCAAATACCTATGGAAGTATCACACATATCAACAAAATGAACATTACTGATACTTCAGATGTAGCCCTGACCATTTGCCAATTAAAATATTTTTTAGTTAGATTGGTGACTGCCTTCACAGCAAAGAGAATTCCTGCCACAAAATGAGGGATTCTATCTTCAATTTGGTTACCAAGGGAAAAAGTTGGAAAATTTTTCTGTAAGGAGCTAAATAGTACATGCTTTAGGATTTTCAAGTCACATATGGTCTATGTTATATCCATATATTTCTTCTTCTTTTTTTAAACAACCTTTAAAAATTTAAGAAACATGCTTAGCTTCTGGGCCACAAAGACAGACCACAGGCTAGATTTGGCTCCCTGGTCAGAGTTTGCAGAATCTTATTCTAGAACCCCATAACAATTTTTATACTTTACTTATTGGCTATTTCAGTCTTTGATGGACACTTCCAAACCTAAGGATTTTCATCAGGCCCCTACCCATCTCTTCGATGTAAAGGATGTGCTCACTATTAAAGAACTTCAACTTGTAATATCCTGAAAATTTTGAAACTATCCATTGAAACTCGCTAGATGTTCCGATTTATCCTCCCTGAAACAAGCCATTTATACTGTTTTCTCTAATCTCAGAGGATGACATGTTCTTTCTCGCAGGAAGAGCAAACTCCACACCTATTTCTTGACTCCATCCGCATCTACCTTCTCTGGTGTTTGATCCGCATCTATTACCTTCCTCCTCTATTCTGACTCTGCTAGTTCTTTCTTTTGGTTTCCTCTGATCACCTAAAACCCATTACATATGTACACAAATGCCTATGTATTCTCTGTAATCTCCTCTCCTGTCTCTCTCTCACACTCACATATATGTACATATGTATGCGCACATATGCGCAAAACTAAAAGAAAACCAAACCAAAATGACTCAGAATTCCAACATCCTTTACCTTCCCCCACTAATTGTGTTCTCTTTCATGCCTTTCCTATTCTCATCAAAACTTTTCAAAGTGCTTATACTCGTTATCTCTCTTCCTTACTGTCCATTCACTCTTCCATCTCCTATCTACTAGCATCTGCTTTCATGATCTTCTTGAAACTTGAAACTATTCTGTATACACATCCTGAGATGTAATCAGATGGAATCTTTCCTACTACAAAAATATAACTATTCTAGGGCACCTCGGTGGCTCAGTCAGTTAAGTACCTGCTTTCAGCTCAGGTCATAATCTGGGGTCCTGGAATTGAGCCCTATGGGGCTCTCTACTTAGTGGAGAGTCTGCTTCTACCTCTCTCTGTGCCTATCACTCTCCCTGCTTGTGCTCTCTTGCTGTCTAATAAATAAAAAATAAAATCTTTTAAAAAAAGACGCCTATTTTATTTCACTTTATCAAGCCAATACCTGTTTACCAACAAAAAACTGGAAAATATAATAAGAGGAGAAAGGAAAACAAGTTTCCATTCACAGACAAATAATAACAGCTGGTTGTGAATTCTTTCAAATAATTTTGTGCACATGTATGGGCATGCATATAAATACTGTATGTCTATACAGGCATATACACAAGATAAAATTAATATGAAATATATACACTTTCATTACCTGCTTTTTACTTAAAGCATTATCTTAACTATATTTTCATATTAGTATTTTCTATATCATTTTTAATGGCTCTACAGTGTACCATTGTGTGAATGTACCATGATTTCTTTATCCATTTCTCTAATAAGAGATACTTAATTTCCAACTTTTCACTATTACAAATCCCACAGCAGTAAACAATGGAAGTAGGGCTTGGAGATAGCTGTACTCACAGTGGAATAGATTTCCATCTGTTTCTTATAAACTTATCTGTCAGTTCAGACACCTCAGGAATATTTTCTGAAATATTTTCTCCTCTTTGATTTTTATGAAAATTCTATCTTAGTTTTCATCCCACCCTTTTCAGTCTCCTCAGCTGGATCATTTGTCTACCTATGTCTCAAATGCTGATTGTGTGTGTGTGTGTGTGTGTGTGTGTGTGTGTGTGTTGTCTTTCTATATGTGCTGAAGATTCCCGAATCTATATCCCCAACCCAATTTTTCCAAATAGGTGACTTTGATATGTACGTACTTGACTGCTGGAACCAGAAAAGAGCTATCTATACCACTGGGATGTACCAACAGTATCTGAAACTAGAGTGTGAAACAAAACTCCACTTTCACCCCCAAACCCTTTTGAATTTTTATTTGAGGTAGAGAGAGCACCCATTCACCTTAATTATAAACAAAAATAAAACAAATACATATTTTTCTCTTTATGTGCACCCTTCCCTCATATGAACCAAGGACTCTTAGTCATACAACAATCTACATTTTCTTAAGCCCATTCTCTTTTTTCTATCCCATAGCTTTTTCAGCCTCTCTTCATTTTATTTTTGCTTAAGGCAAGGACTATAATCACTGTGCCAGAGTGATTACTCAAAAGCATGGGATGATGACCTGATTACAAGATCTCTATAGCACAGAAGTCTCCCCCCTCCCCGCTCCCCTGCCACCTAGACTTTCTTTTTCATAGCCTTCCTTTATCACTTCATCCTTTATGCATCAACAATATAAAATTTTCCTCTTACACACATGCTTCTCTCTCTGCCAGGCACCTCCCTCTCCCCATGATACATCTTCGTTCTCCTTTTACCTTAGCTTTACCTTCTCATCCTTCTAGACTCCATTCAATAAAGTTTCCATCAGGTGGGCCGTAAACCTCCTTGTTGGAGGCTCTTCTACACTCCCACAGGCCCTCCAAAGGCACCTTATACAAGACTTTGAAATTCTGCTTTTCACACTTATTGTTCCTACTAAAATATGTCTTGAGGTTTGGGTGCATGTGTTAACCATCTTATAATGTATGAAGACTAGATAAATCTATGTGGCAATGAATGGACAAAGAACTCTGCATTATCTGCTTCCATTTTCACTCACAGGCTGTCATCCTCTAACTCCTCAGGCTGTTTGTCAGACAAGACTTTCTCGGTATGTTCATGATTGATGAACTAAAAAAGCCATTTGTTATTTTTTTCTTGGCTGAGTCCAGATTGCTATTACCAGTCACGAATCATAAATATCTGTCTTCTGTCCTCTCAACAGCTGGGCTCTTTTCCTTGGAAAAGTTCCAGCCAGAGTTTCTCCTAGGCTGCAATCTGTAGACTGATATCTGGATGGACTAAAGATACTCATCCTATTGCTGCCTCATTTCAGAGAAAACTGCCAAAAGCTGCAAAAGCCTTAGGCTTGGAAAATGCTGGAAGCCCTGCTACCCTGGAATCAGAACTCTGCTAAGGAAACATTCTGTTGACCAATGTCATATAATATGGAACTGCTGTACCCTTGCTTTTAGTTTGTTTGTTATTTACCTACTCACTTAACTATTTATTTTTCAGCATAACTCCCTCAATAGATAAGCCACAGTTAAAGCCAAAGAGCTCAGCAAACAAATCAAATCTACAAATACAAAACCCATGTAACCTGATATCAAAGGCCCACACTTAAGAGAAGTAGGAAGTAGATCTGCAGTGAAGAAAGAGTTAGGGAGATGTCTCAGAGGAGAGGGACCAGGAAGAAATGGAATCACAGGTAGCACCCACTGAGCAAATCACAGCTGGGTTATGTGCTACATGCTGGAGAAGTCCAGGGCAGAGGAACCATGAATGAGATTAGTGAAAAGCAGATAATAGCAAGTAAGTATGTTCAGAGAAAAATACAGAAGCATAAAAAGGGGACACCAAATCCAGTCTAGAGAAGGACAGCAACAGTAGATCATTTTGGATTTTGGAAGAAGTGGTATTTGAGCTGAAGCTAAAGGGAGGAATAGGAGTAACTTGGTAGAAATGGAAGCACTTGAGAGAAGTGAGGGTGAGATCTCAGGGTACAGCATAAGCAAATACGGGAAACAGAAGAACCTCAGTAAGTGTGAAAATGCTCCTGTGTTGCTGGTGCATAAATGGCTAGTCATGAGAGATGATACGGAGACAGGTTTAAGGGTCAGATCATTTAACACTTTCTATGAGGTTTTAAGGAAACACTGAATAGCTGAAAGAAGTGGGTGTCAGATTTCCACTTTAGACTTATCACAATGAACACAGTGAGAGATTGGAGGAACTCCTTCTTCTTCTTTCAAAAAAAGTGTGACCTAGGGAGTACTAACAGGGGTGAAGAGAATCCAACCCAAGACTGAGGGGAAAATGAACAAAATTTGGTAATTAATTAGTTATGAACAGCAAGGAAGAGAAAGGAGTCTATAAGGGTCCAGTTGGGATGAACTGGTAAACAATGGTGCCATCACCTAAAGAAAAGTATGCAGGAAAAGGGTCACATTTGAAGAAAGATGTATGATCTACTTAGATATACTGAGTTTTGCATGACAGTGGGATATCCCAGTGCAGATACGCTCCAAACATTTTGTATAAACTGTAAACAGTCTGTATGGAAAATATATTCATCTGAGTTAGCTTTTCAGGGATGACAGTTAAAACTATGAGGGACAATAACAATGAAAGCAGAGACCATTTGAAAGAACAAAGGATAACACGTGGGAACAGCATTTAAAGTGACCAGGAAGAAGGAGGAGCACCAGAATGAGACCTACAAGAAATGGTGTGAAGGACATCCAAGAGGATCAAATATTAAGAGCAAGGTCCCAGAAAGTAGAAGATGAGAGTCTGAAGACAGACAGAATAATCAGTGGTGTTAAAACTACCAGAGCAATTTTGTAAGATGAGTATTGGAAAAGTGTTCATCTAGTTTGACAATGTGGATTCAATTGCTGACCACAATGAGAAAGGTTTCGATAGAATGACAGGTGCAATCGCACAGCTATATTGAAGGGAGAAAGGAAGATGAGCAAGTGGAAATAATGAGTGTTCATTATTTCTTTTGAAAATTTTTTTGAAAGAAGAAGGAATTCTGATACTGCCATGAGGTAACTCAAACTCAAGAGAGGAGTTTTCAGGTATGTTTGTTTTTAACATTAATGAGAGCTGTGGTATTCAATATGGTAGCCATTCATCATGTGGCCATTGAGCATTTCAAATGTGTCTAGTTCAAATTGAGATGTGATGTAAATTAAAATTCGTACTTGATTTTGAAGACTCAGTATGAAAAAAATCCCAGTAATAATATTTATATGGAATACAAGTTAAACTTGGATATAGAGGACTACGCTAAATATTTTATGAAAATTAATCTCATAGGATTCTTTTTGCCTTTTTGTAATGTGCTGTTTGAAAATCTAAAATCACACAAATGGCTCACATTACATTTCTGTTGGGCTGTGCATAGCTGGAACATGTTACAGGCTATTAGGGATAAACAGGAGTAATACTAAGAATATATGTAGTAGACAGAATTCTAAGATGGCCCCCAAGGTACACACCTGTGTAATCCTTTCTCTTTGAGTCTGCACGATCAGATATGAAAGGATATCCCTCTCCTGACATGGTTACTAACTGGTTCACTGAGTAAATCAGAAAGATATCCTGATGGTCCTGTCCTAGGCAGGTGAAACTTTCAAAAGAAGGTCAAGCTTCAGAGAGATGCTCCCCAGTGGACTCAATAAAGTAGTAGGGAACTACCATTACAAGAAGATCACAAGGCAAGAGGCTGACAATGGCCTCTAGTTTCTAAGAGCAAACCCTAGCCAAAAGCTAATGAGAAAACAGGGATCTTAGTGCTACAAGGACTACATTTGCCCAATAATTGTAATGAACATGGGAAGAGATCCTGGAGCCTCAGATAAGATCATAGCATGAACCAGCACCTAATTTCAGCTGGCCTAGACCCACAGTAAAGCATTCCACTAACTCGCACCTGTATACCTGAGCCACAGAAACTGTAAGATAGTAAATTCGTATTTTTAAAGCCACAAGTTTGTGGTAGTTTGTTACACAGTAATGGAAATAAAATATCTAACATTTAATTAGCAATTATTATATAGTAGGCACCACATGAAGCACTTTAGACACATCATTTCATTTTCTCATAAACTCTAAGAAATAGGTACCATTACTATTGCAATTTTGAGAAAACGTAACTGAAACACAGAGAGGTTACAACATTTTCTTAAAGTCACAAAATTAATATTAGTATGGGGGCACCTGGGTGACTCAGTAGTTGAGCGTCTGCCTTTGGCTCAGGTCGTGATCCTAGGGTTCTGGGATCAAGTCCCGCATCAGGCTCCCTGCAGGGAGCCTGCTTCTCCCTCTACCTATGTCTCTGCTTCTTTCTGTGTGTCTCTCATGAATGAATAAATAATTTTTTTGAAGAAAAAACAAACTAATATTAGTGGGACTGGAATTAGAAAGATTTCCATGTACAGAAAAGACAAAGTAATTAATGGAATCATATCTCAGAGAACTGGACAAGGGTCAAGATCATGGGTGGAAAGCTTGGTTTTAAATGTGAGAACCATCTTCACTGTTGATAATGGCAGGAGAAGGAGAGGAAAGATGTGGAAGCACTTATGTATGCAGATGGATAAAGGGGAACATCTTCTACACATTCTACAATTAAGTTTTTCTATAAAGTCAGAGACAAGCTAATTGCTAAAACATGAGACAGGGAATAAATAGGGGTGTATAGGTTATTGTGTGGGTTTTTGATGGTTGCAGGAAGAGTACAGAAAGGAGGGACTGACCAAGGTAAGTAACAGTGTTGAAAAACCAAGAATCTGTAGGGTAGTGTCCAACAGGGTCGAGCCATTTTTCCCTGGAGCTCTCAGCCTTACTGGGGAGGAAAAGCTGAAGGTTGGCAGCACTTATTCGAAGATGTGAATTTCACACTGAGACATGACAGAAGGATGGAAACAATAGGGAATGAGACTGTTAGTAAAGCTGGCCCACAGAAGAAGGAAATCAGAAGTGAGATAAAAGGATGAAAAACAATGAAGGGAAGATACACCAGAGATACTCCAATATACTGAAGGTCACAATGCAGGTCATAATGCAGGAACAGAGTGAGGATAACAAAGAGCTAGAAAGAATGCAAACAGGTTGGATGCCTGGGTGGCTCAGTTAGTTAAGCATCTGCCTTCAACTCAGGTCATGATCTCAGGGTCCTAGGATGAGCTCCATGAAGGGCTGCCTGCTGAGCAGGGAGTCTACTTCTCTCTCTCCCTTTTTCCCTCACCCTTGCTCATGTGCTCTTCTTTCTCTTTCAAATAAATAAAATCATAAAAAAAAGAAGAAAGAAAGCAGGTTGAACCACAATCTATAAGCCATGAATACACTGTAACTTTGAAATATAAATTATAGATTATTAAAATGAAATTGTGAAAACTGAAGTGATTCTTGATGGCAATCTGGGACAAATTACTTCGTTTTAATGAAGAGGAAATGTGAGGAAGGAGGCCAAATGGTATACTCAAAACTGGAAGCAAGTGAGTGGCAGTAAGTGGATCAACGATATTTCCCATGGCAGTGCCTGCATCTATTTTACATAATATACATTATGGTCTCAAAAAAGGACATAACTAAGACAGCATAGAGTGCACATAATATTTAAAAACTGGCACTTTAAAAAAATGTGTTCCTAACAATGACTGAATTTACAGTCTAATTATAAACTCAGACACAATGTGTATATCTGTGTGTATACATAAGTGTGTGACTAAAGTATAGTTAAATGAGATGTTAGCCAACAGAGAAGAATTCAGAATAACATAATAAATGTTAATATAAGTACACTATTTTTTCTTTCATTCTCCAGAAAAGTTTCCTAAAATTATTAATTATTTATATATAAATATGTATTTATTCCCACAAGGCATTCTAGGGAAAAATTATTTATTCTGATGGACACTAGTCCATTCCAAAGCAATAATTACTAATAATGCTACCTCATACTTCTGAAACATAAATCCATAGAGATACTTTGCTAGGTTTTAGAATGTGTCTTTGACCCAGGTAGAGAGTCGGCATATGAAAATGTAGGTAGAAGAGAAATAGCAAGACCTCTCAACAAATCTGTCCCTTTTAGATTGTGGTTTCTTGAAAAAGCTATTAAGTAAATTTAATCTGCCAAATTTAGCATATTCAAAGCCAAGAATAATCAGTGTGAATTCATTTGGGGACATGTATTTTATTCTCTTTATATCAATATTCAAAGATGAATGCTTATATCTATACTCACATTCACATCCATATCTACATATACATATAGCCACATATATCCACATTCGTGTTCACATACATATCTAAGTATTAGAGAAATATGACCAGTGACAAGCAAAGGTGAGTAGGCCCTGTTATTTTGGGGGTGGTTATAAGTCAGTTTTTCCTTCTTTCCATTAAAGAAGAATTACAATGAATTGTACAATGAATTTAAGAATTACAATGAATGAGAAAAACAGAAACTATCTTTTAGAAAACCCCAGTAATAATTGTTTTAGGCAAGATTTACCAATGGATGCTGAAATTACTGGGTAAAAGTATGTAAAAGAAACATGATATTTTCAATCTATCTCTCCTAAGATATTTATTAGCTACAAAAAAGCAAAGTATTAACTTTACGGTGGTGAAACCTGACAGACACCACCTTAACCAACTGACTGAGGTTAACATCACCAGAAATAAGATGATGGGCCTGAATATAATTCACTGAGAAGGATGCTGCCCTCAAGCCCTTCGATCACAGCCACCAGAAGAGATACATTATGTGGGGATGTGAAGGTCTTGTATCTTCACAACTTCCCTATTCAAAAAACAGTTTCTCTCACCACTTTAAAGTCAGATGGAAACAAACACTTGGAAAGGGCAGGAATCCAGGCTCCTGCAAGGAGAAAGTCATGTTTAAAGAATATTCAGAGGGGTGCCTCAGTGGTTCAATGGTTGAGCGTCTGCCATTGGTTCAGGTCGTGATCCTGGGGTTCTGGGATCGAGTCCCTCTGTCTATGTCTCTGCCTGTCTCTCTGTGTCTGTCATGAATAAATAAATCAAATCAAAATCAAATCAAATCAAATCAAATCAAATGTTCAGAAGTGCTGCAAAGGGAGGGATCCAGGCACCAAAAATCCACCATGCCTATAACAACATGACTTTGCCACATTATAAGCCACTGCAAATTTTTCTAGCACATCTACCTTTTAAGAGAATCATAGCATAGCATGTGTCACAGCTCGACTAACTTAATATAATAAAGCATTACACTGAAAGGTTTGCAAAAAGCCAGGGAAAAGCACAGTACAGTTATTACTGAAACAAAAATCCTGTTTGTGAACTAGAAAGAATATCTAGTCTTTCTTGTTATTATTTGACTCCTGTTGAGAGAGAGAGAATTTAAGTCTGGATAAGCTGACAGCTATAGAGCTGAGATAATTCTATCATTTTGGAGGCTATAAATGATTTTTTGCTGTCAATCTCAGGTAAATAACAAATACTTCTAAAATATGTCACATCTTTTGGACAGCACAACTAAGATAAAGCAAAGTCCAACCTTGCCAGAGAAAATCCTATCAGAAAGTATAAAAATTAAGAGATCGCTAAAAACTTTCAAACTTTCCTGTCAATAGCTATGGCACTGGAGAGAAAGGTCCACAATAATAAGACACTGAAGATTCCCTTGACCATACCTTGAAGAAAAAGTCCATTGCCTATGTCTTCCTAGTAAATAAAATGAGGCATAATAGAGATTAGAGATGAGAGGTTAGATTAGAGAGAGTTACCAACTTGAAGCTATTGTAAGATTATTATATCAAGAATTAATGACATCCTGCTTCAGGGCGATAGAAGAACTGAGTTTGTGATTACATAGTTAAGCCCTGGGCAGCTAGACTGCTAAATGAACATCTTTAAATGGTAAAGCTGCATTTTTACTAATTTACACCGGCCATCTCAGGCAAATTGATAACTTGGCAGTTAGTCACATGTTGGGCCTACGATGAAAAGTATTAAACCTCAGAGAGCAAAAATCACAGAAACTCAAGTCATTCCGTGAAGGCAGCATTTTATACCAAAAGAGACTTAAAAAACCTTTAAAGGTAGAAAAGAGCAATCCCTCCCTATATAAAGACCTACTCCTTTACCTGCACATAAACCCCACCACTATTGCCACAAAGAGTCCACTTAAAGCCATCATGGGAAGCCAAAAGCAACTCTCCATAATATATATAGAACTAAACGTTATACCTTATTTCTGGCCAAGTTACTGGCTCACCTGACAGCTTTCTTGGCCCTGACTTTGTCCCAAGAATAATGTCCCGTATTTGCACTTCTTCTACTCTCCCAACCAAGGACTGCTCTCTGGCCATTTTTGTTTCTCCAGACTTCCTTAAAGAATTAAATGAGCCCTCCACTAACTTCTGATCATGGTAATCAGTTGCTAGGTCCCACGTAGAAAGCCATACCTAGGTTTTCTTGGGACAGACCGTAGCTTGAACCTTGATATTTCTGCTATACATGTTGGTAAATATATAAGCAAAAGGCAATCAAACTCCCTTATTTTTTTATAAGATTTTATTTATTTATTTGAGAGAGAGAGAGAGAAAGCATGAGAAGGGGGAGGGGCAGAGGGAGAAGCAGGTTCCTTGCTAAGCATGGAGCCCAATGTGGGGTTCAATCCTAGGACCCTGAGATCATGACCTGAGCCAAACACAGACACTTAACCAACTGAGCCACCCAGGCACCCTTCAAACTCCCTTATTACAAAGTGTTAAGGACAAGTGAATTTTTTTAACCAATTAACAATGATATAATAAGTTTCTGTAAGTCAGTTATCACACTTTAAAGAACAAAAATTGACATCCTCTATTTGACGACCTATGTAATAACTGGGCATATTCTTCAATCGTTCCTCTTTTAATTCATGTTTTTAGATAAATTGAGAGGCTATAAAGAGCCACAATCTCTGACCAAAGGGGTGAGATTTATACATATTAATATAAGCCTTTGACATTTAATAGGATAAGACTTATTTCGTGAACATAATATAGTAATAAGCTAAAATCACTTTATCATTATTTCTTCCAAAGTAAATCTAGCCAAAATTAGGGTCTTCTTGAATCCCAACCAGAGAATTTCTACTAATGAAAAAATTGTAAGATCCTTTGCAATGGGAAAATGTCTCTTCAATAAATGGTATTGGGAAAACTGGACAACTACATGCAAAAGAATGAAACTGGACTACTTTCTTACACCGTACACCAAAATAAACTCAAAATGGATTAAGACCTAAATATGAAACCTGAAACAATAAAAATCCTAGAAGAGAACACAGGGAGTAACTTCTGTGACATCGGCTGTAGCAACTTTTTTCTAGATAGGTCTCCTGCCACAAGGGAAATAAAAGCAAAAATAAATATTGGGACTACATTAAAATGAAAAGCTTCTATACAGTGAAGGAAATAATCAACAAAACTAAAAGGCAACCTATAGAATGGGAGAAGATATCTGCAAATGACTTATCTGATAGAGAGACAAAGAAAAACTCTAAGAGACTCTTAGCCTAGGAAACAAAGCGAGGGATGCTAGAGGGGAGATGGGTGGGGGGATGGGGTTACTACGTAATAGGCATTAAGGAGGGCACATGATGTAATGAGCACTGGGTGTGATGCAACTGATGAATCACTGAACTCTATCCCTGAAACTAAAAATACATGATATGTTAACTAAACTGAATTTAAATAAAGAATTTTTAAAAGTTTAGAAACATGAAAAAATCATGGAGGCAATAGGTATGTTTACTATTTAGGATGACACAAAGCAATGAGGTTCAAAAAAGAAGAATGAGCAAGATACCATTATATGTGTGTAGCTGACCTGGGTAAAAGAGACCTTGCCGAAAGACTGGAATCCAATAATAAGGGCAAGGGGCAGGGTGGGTTGGGGGCAGTGTCCACAGCTCCTCTACTCTATATATCAGTCTTCCTAGGAACCTTGTGTAAAACGCAAGGTCAATCCTCATTTCCAAAATCACACACACTCACAATCTCTCCCGTAATTATAGTGAGGATGCTGGAAATGGGTTACTGGCAATAGTTATAAATGTTTCTACTTTAATATTGGTTAGGAATTTCAATTACAATCAGGTAAATGAACTTACTTCGAGAAAGATTCTCAAGGGCTTTTCCCAGCTTCTTGCTTTCTTGAAGGATGTGGTTCAATTCATCAAAATCACGGCTTTCTGGTTTAATTCGCCAGTTCCACTTAGGATGATCTACTGACCTTGGCACTATGTTTTAAAAAAAATGATTACTTCATAAGCATGCTACATAATGATAAAAAATTTAGTACTCATCATTATGTGAGAGACTGTATCAAGATCAATGTACAGAATAAAAATGTTTGTCTTGGAAATAGTATTCTTATGAGTAAACAGAAGGAAGTTACAAACTGGGTTTTAAGAAATGTTTTAACTGAACTAGTAAAGGGAAGTGTGTTTATAGAAAAAAAGAAAACTCAGGTACTGATTTAAAACTAATAATTTCTATAACTTAGAAAAAAACACAAAAGTAAACTATATTTTATATCACGTATTAACAGCTTAAAAATAATTACTAACTCCTTCAGCAGCAATTAGTAAATATTTTTAAGACATTTTGCTGTCTTCTGATAAACCAGAAGACTGAACACATCTATGCTCACTTCCATTAAATGCTTACTAAAACTGTAATAAAGAATTTTTGGGGGGGTCAAATAATTAGTTGAACAAGAAGAGAAGATGTTATAAGGCAATAAACAGCAAATCTTTTTTGGAAGATGCAGTATAAATTGAGGAGTGGTGGCTGCATTTAGTAAAGTAGAGAATGCTGAAGTCTGGTCCCTGAGGAGAGAGATGCTCAAAAAGGTGGACATTTCATAACATTTCAACATTCAAGCATCAATCAAGGAGGACAAATGTCAAAGTAATAAGGATATAGAAATTTGTTTTTCAGATTGGAAGGATCCATTAAATGTCCAGAACAATTCAAGGCATATTATCATAGAATTTTACAACAGTGGCAATAAAGAAAAGATCTTACAAGCTTCCAGGGACAAACACAGCAATCAAGTTCTCATCAGACTTCTCAATAGCTACACTTGCCCCTAAAGACACAAGAGAAATTCCTTCAAAACTCCAACTGAAAATTACTTCTAACTTAGAATTTTATACCCAATTGAGGAACCAATCAAGTTTCTTGTAAGGATTCAAACATTTATCTTGTAATTATTCTTTTTCAGAAAGCTTTCAGTGCAGAGACTCCACCAAAAGGAATAAATAAACCCAAAAGTGGAAAGGCTTGGGATTCAGGAACAGGTGGTCCTCCACAAAAAGGAGGAAAAGAGAATCCCCAGAATGGTAGTGAAGGATGGTCTCAGAAGACTGTTGAGAAAAAGGCTAGAAACCAAGAAGCCAAGATTAGAGCAAGAAGACAAAGGGCTGCAGAAGAGAGGTCTCTAATTTTTCATAGTGAAATAAAATATAAACAAAATATGATCAAAGTTAGAATTATTTGATGTATTTGAGCGTACTGAGTATTGAATGCTTGAAGGCAACATTTGGTGAAACATTAGTGAGGGGTACACAGAAAACAAAGCAGAGAGAAAAATAAGACAACCATTAGTTCTAGAAACAAATTAATATTTGGATACCAACAGATCTATTGTGAAAAATGCTAATGAATATAGTCATAATATCGATGTAGAGTATATATTCAACATTTAAAATACTTGCATGATTGCATTGTGGGGATGAGATGGGCCTGAGGTATGAAGCCACAAAGTCTTAGAAGGAGGTCAAGAGATGATGCTTCAAATTTAAAAAGTAAAAGGGAACTGTGTAAGTTACTTGTATGTTTGGATATGTAAACTTGTGTACCAAAAAGAACATCTAAAAGAGTTAAAAGTGGCTCCAAAGCCTATACTACTACTTTATTTTCCAAAGCATATTTTTTGTTGTTTTTATTAAAATAATTTTTAAAGATATTATATGATAATGCTGTATAGCAAAGGCAATCTCAGACTAGTGAAATATTTTTTCTGCCATCTTCAAAAAAAGTAATCAGAAATATTTACTATAATAAAAATATACTGATCCTCTGACCCAGCAATCTTATCATAAAGAAATGAGAACACCTATACTTATGTAGGTATGTACAAGGTTGTTCATTTTATCAGAAATAGCAAGATATTTCAGTTAGTAGTTTGTGGCGGCAAAACTCTATAAATAATCTAACTGTCCTTCCACAGGGGAATAAATAAATTATGGCACATTCACAGCATGCTACAGTATGCACAAAGTATAAGATTAGCATGAATATACAACCACAGTACATTCTAAAATAAATAAAAACAAATTGCTCAAGAATGTATATAGTTGAAACCAGTTTTATAAAATAGCAAAACAACTCACACTTATTTTATATGCTAGTTTTAGAAAGAAAAGGATGTAAAAGATGCCAACTCTTTCAAAGGATGTGAAAATATATAAACTATTTTTGAGGAAGTAGAATTTGAGGGCCTGAAAGAAGGGAGAAATATTAAGAATTTAAATTTTATTAACTTTTTTGAATATAAATCTCCTTTACTTCTCCTCTAAAAGATTTAATTTGGAGATCCCTGGGTGGCTCAGTTTAGCACCTGCCTTTGGCCCAGGGCATGGTCTTGGAGTCCTGGGATCGAGTCCCGCATCAGGCCCCCTGCTTGGAGCCTGCTTCTCCCTCTGCCCATGTCTCTGCCTTTCTCTTTCTCTCTCTGTGTGTCGCTCATGAATAAATAAATAAAATCTTTAAATTAACTAATTAATTAATTAATTAATAAAAACTAGAAGATTTCATTTGCTTTTACGTACTTTATTAAATGTAGGGCTAGTTTTGCTTTGAATGTGATACAATGCTGCAACTGAACATGACAGGCAAGGAACCTGCTCTAGGCAGTTTACATTCTTACAAGAATATTATACTCAAAAAAGTCTAAATCAATTAAACATTCTTGAGAATACGAGTGAGCAGATCTATTTAAAGCTCAATGTTACTGCTGAAATGAACATGACATTCATTAGGATTAATAGCCAGAAAGATCAGATAAAAAGTTTGACTTTAATTCTTACCTTTTCCTCATTTTGTTAGTAACACATACTTACATACATTAAGTAACATTTGAATGACAAAATTCCTTACATGATTTGGATTCTGGTGATGGTGGAGAAATGTTAGACACAGCAAGGTCACTTTTTGATTTTTTAGGCTTCTTTGCATTTAATTGCCAAGGTTTATCATAGCTTCTGAAATCCCTTCTTGTTCCTTTATGTTCTGTTAAGACAAACAAAAATATATATATACAGATATATTCAACAATAAGTGATTTCAAGATTGACCAAAATCTAAATCTGTGAAGTCATTAGATATGCCTGGCAAAAGCCATAAGTCACCTCACATCAAAAATAATGCAAATATTCAAAAGTATTCCTTGCTTAACTTCCCCTGTAAATTTTAGTTTTGAATTTGACATGATTCAATTTGTATATTAATATGATTAAGATCGTGTTAAACTGTGAAAGGCTTCCAGAAAGACTCTTTAAGGCATGGGATTACCATTACTTAAAATAACATTCTTTCAATGAGTAGTATGAGTAAAGCCCTGTATTCTAATGAAAACACTGGGGCACCTGAATGGCTCAGCTGGCTCTTGGTTTCAGCTAGGTCCTTACCCTATGGGTGGTGGGGTTGAGCCAGTGCTGGGCTCTGCGCTCAGTGGGAAATCTGCTTGAAGATTCTCTTTCTCTGCCCCTCACCCCTCTCTAAGGTAAATAGATAAATCTTTAAAAAAAATAATAAATCAATAAATAAAAATAACTAAACACATAAAATTTACTCATCTTATTTTATCTTATCTATTATTCACTGACATGTTAAACCACTGACAGTCACCTACATTTCTGCCCTAGCATCACTCATTTTTTTCCACTTCTCTACTCAAGAAAGGGTAATTCAACCAACTTTGTTGAAAGTTATAGCTCACCTTCAAAGGTGGTCAAAGTCATACCAATTCCCAAATTAAATGAGCTTTCCAAGAGGTCACCCCTCCTGACATCTTTGACAAGCATTTCATATTTTTAGACAGGCCTATCTGTGGGATATTTTCCTCCCTGACCCTCAGGCCCTACGTGCTCCTCATCTCCATATCCCCTATTTGACTCTTCCTCCTCTGTCTCATTCACTGCTTCCTCATCCTTCTCTTTCCTCCATGTGACATTCCTGAGAGTTTAGAGCTTCCTTCTGCCTTCTTGTTTAGTTATAAGTGTGGGCAGCCTGGGTGGTTCAGTAGGTTAGTGCCGCCTTCAGCCCAGGGCCTGATCCCGGAGACCTGGGATCGAGTCCTGCATCAGGCTTCCTGCATGGAGCCTGTTTTTCCCTCTGCCTGTGTCTCTGCCTCTGCCTCTCTCTCTCTCTCTCTCTCTCTCTCTCTCTGTGTGTGTGTGTGTCTCTCTCATGAATAAATAAATAAAATCTTTTTTAAAAATAAATAAAATAAAGTTATAAGTTGTCAAATTATCCTATCTTTATGAATGTCTCATCAATCTTTCTCTAGCCACCCACTTGTAAATACCAAATAGACATCATTAAACATTATATGGATTCCTCATATTTATATTTGAAGTTTGTACTAAACCAGCTGTTACCTAATTTTACTACCTAATTTTACTACATGCCATTCAATACCAAAAGAGACATAAATACTCTAAAACTCTAGAACAGAAATGTCAGTCTGGTCTGCCAGAATGCAGGACATGTTTCTACAGATAGGAATAAGACATAAGATTAAGACACAAAATAGGCAAACCAGAAAAGGACTGGAAGATTTCTAGGCATTCATGACACTTGCCCCTACATCAGAGTTCTCTATTCCTGTTGTTCTATGAGAATCTGTCTTTCTATATCCATCCCAGGACCATAATATCTTCCAGTGCAACATGGCTAAAGGAAAGGAATCCTGGTCATAAAACAGAGCATTTCATGATACAAAGAAAAAGGCTAAAAAGAACAAGGAAGGAATAGTATGTGGCTTTTTTACTTTTCCACTACAGGCATGAAAGAAAATCCACATTAATTTAAACAATCTAGCAACGATACTGTTCTTATTTAGTTGGTTGAAAACAGGATAAGACAAAGTTACTCATGAGTATAGCAGAGACCCATAGGATTGAACTGATAATGGAATTTTAGTAGCAATCATGATTTGATCTGTTTCTCTAAAATTTTTGAAAGGGATCCAAATTGTTCCAAGCTATATGTTGAGGGGACAAAGAAGAATCCATCTATCCTATTAATTGGCAAACCGAAAACTAGATGGAATCCCCCTCATCATTTAAATTTGAGTAAATGGGAAAAAAATATCATTCTACAAAAATTTCAATGAAAAGCAAGAATGTATCATTCAAGATACAAAGAAAAATCTAGTTTTAGAAAAGATTTACTCTGGAAAACCTTTAAATTTTAGGATATGGCTAATTGCCTTCTTAATAAGAATAAACAAAACGGATTCTATGAAACAAGAAATGTGAGAGGAGGTAAATTAATCAACCAATCTACAATAAAATAGAACAGCAGACAGAAATGAATAAAGAAGATAAGGAAATACTGACAAAAAAACAAAATGTGATACCAGCATTTAAATTTGTTTTCAAAACCACAGAGCGAAAAGTGATACTGCAGAAAACTGAATCAGTGACACAGCACGCTTGGCAAATTAGGCAGTAAAGAAAGGCAAATATAATGTGAAATTAAATGGGAGGAAGGAAGAATAGCAAAGCAAACTCAATTTACAGGTGGTTTATTTTCCTGAAGAAGAAATAGAAAACAAATATAATAGAAGAGATAACTAAGTACACAAGAGGAAAATAGTTTTAGGCTGAAGATCTGGATTTGCCGTTTGAGAAGATTCACTGAATATAAGAAAAAAATTTAAAGGAAAAAGATAATCATCAAGATATTTTCCCAGTAGAACTTACCAACATCAGAAATAAAGAAAAAAAACCCCACAAGTATTTAAGAAAAATAATTAGAATATCTATAAAGAAATAAAAATAAGGCAGGTTTCAGATTTCTCTTAAATTATATTAAATGACAGACTTTTAGATGATGTTGTATCCTGAGTTCCTAGATATATTTAAAGGCAATAAGAGGACAACTTAAGATATTTTCAGAAGATATTATACCAATATACTTTGAATATTGAGATAATTTCTAGCTAGTCAGAGCATGCACAGAAGAAATAATTCAAAATTGCAGTCAAGGTATAAACTGGTATTATTTACTGTCACCCATATTATAATTTCTTTACTTATATTCATATCCAAAAATTATCCTATGCTTTCCTTCTCTCTCCTGTCATACTCTCTCTCAATTTTTTCTTCCTCACCTTCTAGGACATACAATCCATTGTACACAAACACTTCTCTATCCTCAATACCCATTCTTTCATGTTTTAAGAGACACCTCACTCTTTCCTCTGCAGCTTCCTGGAATGGGGGGTTCATTCCCTCATGTGGTATCAGCCACAGGCTGGATCTTCTTAGCCCAATACGGTTAAGCTGGAAGTCCCTCCTCTCTTGTGTTAAATGCTGCCTGTCTACACTACTCACTTCTCTTCAAGGTTGCCATCATTCTCCTCCCGATTACTCCACAGCCCAACTCAAGATGTTGGCACAGTCTCCCTTGACTTTTCAACAACTCGAATGCAACTCTGGTTTCATTTTCTTAATACTCAGAAAAATCATGCATTAAATCTCATACTTCTTTGTCCTCCCTAACTCTGAAGAGCTTCACCTCCCTGATAATTAAGGTATCCCAAAACTAAGGTTCCCATCAGGACCTTCTCATCATCTATCTGGACTCACTCCACCTCAGAAATCTTGATCTCAAAAAAAAAAAAAAAAAAGAGAGAGAAAAAGAAAAAAGAAAAAAAGAAATCTTGATCTCAAATATTACAATCTCCCATCCTTCTACTTCTCTCATATTTTTACTACATCTACCCCTGCACTAGCCTTCTAAAGGTCTTTATCTTCAGTTCTCTGATTGCGTTTTTGTCTAATTCTTTTTCTTTTTTTATTTAAGGATTTTATTTATTTATTCATTAGAGACTCAGAGAGAGAAGCAAAGACTTAGAGGGAGGAGAACTCCCTGCAAGGAGCCCAATGTGGGACTTGATCCCAGGACCCCAGGATCACGACCTCAGCCAAAGGCAGATCGCTCAACCACTGAGCCACCCAAGTGTCCCCATCTAATTCTTTTTCTATCCTTGCTCAAGATCTTCTCATACTAGACCATGTGCTTTGATCACTTGCATAAATTGCTCACAAATGTTGTCAACTGCTTTGTAAAACCATTCTTCTGCCCTCCACCTTTGCCCTGTCACAACTACAATTCTCACTCAGTCCCTCAACTGTTTGCTCTGCTCCCTTCCCACTGCTTCTGGGCACCACTGCAGAAAATCACAACTGCACTGATGATTTCATTCATGTCTTCAACTTCAGAGAAGCCCCAGAACTGCCTCACAGTCTTTTTTTTTTTTTCCTTTTGCCAACTATTTCCTCCTTTTCCTTGGAGACTTTTCACAACTGGCATCACTCCAATCTCTCCTATTCAATTTCCAACCCTCTTGTCCTCAGCAACAGCCTTACTTCTTACTTACTTCTTAATAAAAAGACAAAATTTTAGGTATCAGATATAACCTCACACTTTCTTTCCCCCAGTCCATCTTCCACTTTACCGGCAAATTTGACCACAACTTCTTCTATTCTTTCACTCTCATAACTTTAACAATTATACCCATAATGCTGAATGCCACTCTGTGATTCCTGCCTTGACCCATCACCAGAGTTTTAGACTCATATCTAACTGCCTCCTGGAATTATCTATGAAGATGCCTCACAAGAAACTCAAAGTCATCAATAGGAAGTGGACTCATTATTGTCCTTCACAAATTTACTCCTGTGTTGCCATCTTGCTTTGTTAAAATAAGCATTTCTGCCATTGCCTAAGTCAGTAAATTGGGAGTTATAATTATCTCCTCACCTCCTTCACCCTCTCCAAGCAGTAAGTCATCAGTACTTGTGTTAGTTAGAATTCTAAGATGATCCCCATAATCTCTGCCCCTTACATTATGCCTTATATAATTCTTTCCCCTTGAGTATAGTAGATAGAATCTTTGACTTGCTTCAAACCAAAAGAATATGGTAAAAGTGATGGGATATCAATGCTATGATTATGTTATGTTAAACACGTTAAGTAGACTTGACTGAGAGAAATTCCCTTGGTGATTTTAAAAAAGTAAGCTGCCATAGTATGAAAGAGCCACATGGCAAGGAACTGTGGATTGCATTTAGGAGTTGACAGCAACCCCGGGCTAAAATCCAGCATGAAAACAGGAACCTGAGTCACAGAGCTACAATAAAATTAATGCTGCCAACAACCTGAATGAGTTTGGAAGCAGGTTCTTTTTTTTATTCCAGACTCCAGATGAGAATGCAACCCAGCCAATATCTTGATTTCCAGCCTTGTGAAATTACACGAAGGATGTAGTTCTGGTAGGTACAGACTTCTGACCCATGGAAGTATAGGATACTAAATGTGTGATGATTAAAACTGCAGAGTTTAACACACTATTATCACCCCAGATACTATAATTTATAAATATGGACTCATAAGAGCTTCATTGGGCTCATAGATTTCATATGGTCTGCCTTTACATGATGGGTGCCATCTCTGCACCTACAAAGCAGTGTTCATGCCTATATACCCATATTACTTAGAATCTAAACCCAAGAATGTGAAGCCAGGAAAATGCAAGAGTTTTCTCTTTTATATGCCAAAAGTTTGTATCCTAGTTTCCTGTATAATACAGAAATCTTCTCAATGGATAACTGACACCAGAGAGCTCTACATTCTTCAGAGGATACCCTTCTCCCTACTCACTTTAGTATGGCTTTGAGACATGGTCTCAAGAAGGTACCAACATGAAACTATAGCCAAAAAAGAGACCAAGATCTTTTCAGGGGATCTCATAAGCCATGAAGAAGATGGGAGAAGTGAAAATGTCATTCCAGGAACATATTTGGAGTTCTGTCAGTCAGATTCCCATGAGAATTAGGCTAGGAGTTGGCTAATGACATAACAGGCATAGGAGATTTGGTTTTATAAGTAAATGCTAAACCAAAACACCTAAAAAAAGTCTACTCAATTATCTTAACCAGTGCTTACTAGGGAGATGAGGCTATTGCAGACTTGGTAAGATTGGTTTCTCCAATGTCCAGGGTAAATTAATCTTCCTAAAGTCAAACTTACTACATAAGATAAAAATAGGCACCACAGGAAATAGAGAATAATCATCAGTTTGGGCAAAGTGAAAGGTAACCATTAAAATCTTTGTTTATCTTTCTACAGGTAAGCTAGAAGTATTTAATTCAAATTCTTCATGAAAAGAAAAGAAATAAGCTTAGAATAATTAGTTTGAATTCATACTGAATGAAGTCTTTTTGTGCAACTCTGAATCCTCTATTAAAATTGAATACACACAGATTCTTATGTTTTGAAGCATAATATATAGCACAATTTATAACAATATATTCAAATTCTAGAATATTTTATGACAAGTTAATTTTTTCCTCTTTTTTAAGTATAATTAACAAAGAATGTTATGTTAGTTTCAGGTGTACAACATAATGATTCAATTCTATATATTACTCAGTGGTCTTCAAGCTAAGCATACTCTTGATCCCTTTTTTTCTATTTCACCCCAACCACCCCTCCACAACCTTCCTTCTGGCAACCACCAGTGTGTTCTCTGTATTTAAGAGTCTTTTTTTGTCTCTTTTCTCTTTATTTGTTCATTAGTTTTTTTCTCTTAAATTCTACATGAGTGAAATGTTAGCATATGAGTGAAGCACATTTTCAAATGAATATGTAAAACCCGTGGTAACCATCTACATTTATCTTATAATCAGAAAGATTTTGCACATTTTTACATTAAATGTATCAAAATCAATAGTTAAATAAATTTTTCACTTACCTGATGTTTCACTTTCTGCCCAGAGAGCTGCAGATCCAGATAAAGTTCTCTGAAGTTGTCCGCGGTTTCCTTGTTTAGACTGAAGATGGTCAATGAGAAATGGAATTGGCTGGTCAGGTGTTTCAGTTATTAATTTGGTCATTAATTCCTGAAGGTAGAATAGAACGTACATTTATATCTAATAATAATAGTGAACACTTACAAAAGCACTTACTATTGCCGGGTACTCTCTAACTGCTTTACGTATAGCAAATGATTCAATCCTAATAATAATCTTGAAAAGCAGGTACAAATTATTGTCCTCCTTATGAGGAAAATGAAGTGCAGCTATGTTACGTTATATAGCTATGTTTTAGTCTAACACGGGCAAAGCCAAGATATATTTATTTATTTTTGTTATTCTACTTGAACTTTGATCTAAATTCTTTTAAAAATTATAGCACAAGAATTTTAAACTTCAGATTACTATTTTGAGAAATGCCTTTACAAACTAAACTTTCAGTAAACCTCACCATATGCCTTAGATACTAATGTATCTAATGTATCTAAGGTTTACTTTCAGTAAACCTCACCATATACCTTAGATACTAATTTTTCCTTCTTAATCACATACAAATACAAAATGAAGAAAATTCTATTGGAATGAAAGAAACAAGTAATAAGCCACAGACTCACAGAAACCAAAAGTGTCTTAAACTAGTCTCCCAACAATACAGGATTTACTTTTTCCAAAAGCCCTAATGGGTATTCATTCTTTTTTTTAATGAGTTAAGCCATGAAGATTTCTCTACCTGCTGAAGCAGCCTGTTCCATTTTTGGATAGCTATAATGATGCCTTATATTAGGCAAAAAAGCTGCCTAAGAGTAACATCTATACATTGTTTTTTTTCCAGGCAAGAACAGCAAAAAGCAAGCTCCAATTTGTGGTCAATTAGAATCCCCAGATTATTCTCATATGAACAGCTGCTAAGCCATGTGGATATCACTTCATGCTGTGTACCTAGGTTTGTGAACTTGTATGCACCACTGTACAGTCATATCAAGCACAGTTTACCTTGCTGGATTTAGCCCAAAATTCTAGTCTGTCAATTATCATCTTATGCTTAGATTCTGTGCAAGGCAATAATCTTATGAGTGGGCCAGAAAATCAAGTATTAAGAGTGCTAACAGAAGGGATACTTAAAATTCTCCTCATCCCATTGTCTTTTTGTGTTGGTGGCCTATTTCTTCTGCCTTGAATGCTCTTCTCTCAGATGTTCAGATGGCTGTCATCATTTATCTCTAATGCTATCTTCTTAAAAGAGGCTTACCCTAATGAGGTAAGTCTTTGTCACTTCATTATCTTATTTTCTTCATAGTTAAAGAATCTTCTTTAACCAGAATCATCTCATTTAATACTTGCTCATCTTTCTATGCCTGCCTCTGCTCATCCTCCTTCACCATATCACTAAGAACATGGGCTGGCCTGGTTTGACCTCTACTCTCTCCCTAGGCCTGGAACTCTTCATAGCTCATAGATGGTATGGAATGGATGAATGGATTAACTAATTCATTCTTGGTTTACTGACCACAGGTAAATATTAGTAATTAAAGTCCCCTATTGTCCTAATAAACAACAATTAAAGCATTCATAGATTTCTTAGCCCAGCAAAATATACTCTTCAAACTTCCTATATAAGAAATTGCTGTCATGATATCTCAGGAAACACGCAGATTTATCTGAGAAGAGGCTAAATGGACTTTGTAGATGGCAAGATTACAAGGTAACCTCAAAGACATTGATAAAATAAATCAAGGTATCTCAAATCCGCAGATTGAACATAGGGTTGGAGCTAAAACAAGCAAAGGATTTCTACCACAAAAACACTTTGTAGAAAAATTTATCAGACAAATGTGATTTTTTTAAGTATATTCTGAAAAAGAAGTAAACAAACAACCAGCTGGCACAGGTCTTCTTTATTTCTATTATTCAAGATCTCAACTACTAGTTATAACTAAAGAAGTCATTCCTATACTGTGGTTAAAACAAAGCAGGGTTCAGTTAAAGCCCAATTATACATAAATGGGATATAATTTAAAACATTCTGGATTTTGCCTCTGTAGAAAAGATGTATTATATTCTATTTAAATTCATTGTACATTACCCCCCCCCCAAAAAAAAAAAAAGAAAGAAAAGAAAAATGCATTGAAGGACCAACTAGATTACTCCTGTCACAGAAGGCCTGGGTACTCAGATAAAGCAAAATCAGATCTGATAACAAGGCTTTAAAGCCACAGCAATTTCTATTCTGAAACCTCTGAAGATCTCATGCATTTCTTTTTTACCTTTCAAACGAGATGGAAAGTCTCTCTGGATATTTTTCTTTCTTTTAAAATAAACTGAAGTTGGGCAGCCTGGGTGGCTCAGTGGTTTAGCGCCACCTTCAGCCCAGGGCATAATCCTAGAGACCCAGATAGAGTCCCACTCAGGTTCCCTGCATGGAACCTGCTTCTTCCTCTGCCTGTGTCTCTGCCTCTCTCTCTGTCTCTCTCATGAATAAATAAATAAAAACTTAAAATAAAAACTTAAAAAAATAAAATAAACTGAAGTGTTTAAGATGGGTTATAAAAAAAGATGGGTTATACAGTCATAATAAACCAAGTATCAGTGTTAAATTTTTAAAATATCATTAGTCTAGTAACTAATTTTGGATACCCTTACATTCCATTAATGAATATATATTAGTATCACAGGACAAACTCAGCCATAAATAAAATGAAAATAGGGATCCCTGGGTGGCGCAGCGGTTTAGCGCCTGCCTTTGGCCCAGGGCGCGATCCTGGAGACCGGGATCGAATCCCACGTCAGGCTCCCGGTGCATGGAGCCTGCTTCTCCCTCTGCCTGTGTCTCTGCCTCTCTCTCTCTCTGTGACTATCATAAATAAATTTTTAAAAAAAATGAAAATAGTTAATGTTTGCAATAGGGTATGTTGGGTACCTTGGCTGGACAACAGTCTAGCTTTAGATTATCGTGTTTATGAGAGGAATTATCCTGACTCTCACTCAATCCACCTATCCACCAGCATTAGAATGTGACTAATTTTGAGGAATTGAACTGGACAGAAACCTTTTGCAGAAGTGAAAATTTAAATCCTCAGATTTGCAAAGATGCTCCTGACAATAAAAAAGGTTGACTTCCACTACCATGATCCCACCACCCACCCACCCAAAGATTTATATGCACAAAGACATAACTGAGAGGCAGAAAGATTGGTGAAATGAGAAAGTAGTCGTGCAGCTAGAATGTCAGGTTGGTGACAGAAACCCCACTGCGTAAAAGGTTCACAGGGATGGTTCACATAAGGCAAAAAGGACTCCAGAAGAGCAACCGGTGTAAGGTAGGGAGGCCGTACTCTGTGGAGGGAGAGGAGGCTTAACTACAATTCTTACCATCAATGCAACAGCTGTGACATGAAGTTCCCTGGGTGCTAGAACCTGACCAAGAGGCAGACATGAGCCCGGGGGGTCCACACTACACCGCCCCCCTGGGGATCGCGCTGGGTGTCCACACTACACCGCCCTGTGGGGATCCCACTGGGCGTCCACACTATATCACCCTGTGGGGATCCCGCTGGGTGGCCACACTACATCAGCCCCCTGGGGATCGTGCTGGGGCGTCCACACTACAGCGGCTCCCTGGGGACTGCGCTGGGGCATCCACACTACACCAGCCCCTGGGGATCCCGCTGGGCGTCCACACTACATCAGCCCCCTGGGGATCATGCTGGGAGTCCACACTACATCAGCCCCCTGGGGATCGTGCTGGGCGTCCACACTACACCGGCCCGTGGGGATCGCGCTGGGCGTCCACACTACACCGGCCCGTGGGGATCGCGCTGGGCGTCCACACTACACCGGCCCGTGGGGATCGCGCTGGGCGTCCACACTACACCGGCCCATGGGGATCGAGCTGGGCGTCCACACTGCACCGGCCCGTGGGGATCGCGCTGGGCGTCCGCTAGCAAAGGCCGCCGATGAGCGCCCAGGGCGCTGGGGCTTGGAGCTCGGGGGTGATTCCCGCTCTGCTGCGAAGGCGCAGGCGCAGACCCAAAGCGCAGGTGGGATCCGGGCCCCGGGGAGGTGGGTGGCGGTGGTACTCGGTGGTACTCGCCCGCCTGCCCCGGAGCCAGAACCGCACCCGAGCGCGCGCAGACTCGCGGCATCGGGTAACAAGGCCTTGGCCGCCCCGGGATGCAGTCTCCTCCGTCCGCACTGCCCCAGCCGAGACCCACCGACGCCGCTGTCTGTGGACTCCGCCCAAGCCTGTCCGGGAGGTAGGCCTCCCTGGAGTCCCGGGGCCCGGACAGCCCTGAAGACGCCCCCTAAGGGGGTCCCGGGGGTCCCGTGGCCGCAGAGCTGGCTGCGGTGTTTCAGGGTATTCCTGTGTCTCCGGAGTCCTGCCCGTGGCCACAAACCTACTCCTGCTCCGCCCACCTTACGGGGACGCCAGCCTCAGACCCAAAAGGGATGCTGGAATGACCGCGGGGCTGCTCCCCAGCTCTGAGCACCAGGGCCCCGCGGCCCGTCCTGCTCAATATCAAAAGCCCTCCCCGAGCAGCTCAGGGGCTGTCCTGAACTTGGGCAGGATTTGGAGAGGACTCGCCTGGGCCTCTTCTACTAGTGACCTTGCCTGCCTCCTTTTCAGCCAGGAATCAGCCTAGAATGTGGGCGCCCTCCTCATCTACTGCTTCAGTGACATTCAAGTCTTCCTTTAGCCAAGGATCCCTGGGAGACTGTTGGCTGTGGGCTTATAAAAATTGAAACAATGGAAGTGGTAATAGCAATCCTGCCCTAGAACAAAACATTTGTGGAAATTTTAGGCTAAGGACTTGGGGACTGATAAAATGTAGGTATTAATTTTAACATGATCTGGGATCCCTGGGTGGCGCAGCGGTTTGGCGCCTGCCTTTGGCCCAGGGCTTGATCCTGGAGGCCCGGGATAGAGTCCCACGTCGGGCTCCCCGTGCGTGGAGCCTGCTTCTCCCTCTGCCTGTGTCTCTGCCTCTCTCTCTCTCTCTGTGTGACTATCATAAATAAATAAAAATTAAAAAAATATTAAAAAAAAAAATTTTAACATGATCGATTTGCACTTACGGACTTAAATTTGAGGGATTAAAGTTCCAAACAAAATATATTAACAACTGTCACCAATTTAATTCATGCTTAGCTAGTATCAATAATATTACTAATGTAAACGAAATGCAACAGAAGACACAGGATAAGGTAGTGATTAGACACCAAAGCTTTGAAATCAGATGGTGTCCTGTAAGACTCTGCGCAAGACAATCACTTTAACATTCAATACTTCCACCTACTAAATGTGGATGATGCTACCTACATCACAGAGTTGCCAGGAGGATTAAATAAAATGATCGCAATGCAGTGTGCATTCATAAAGTGCTTGGGATATATGTAGCCTATATAGGTTGTCTCCATTTCCTTCTAAGGCTGGGAACTGTTTCCCACAATCTCCTTTATATGATCTGGGTTAGAGCTTCCTACTGTGAGGAATTCATAGGAGACTTGGAAAGAGCACAGAGAGAGAGAAGAAATTCTCCAGAGTTAACTGCAGGCATATGTGAGAGCAGATGAGAAATTCACAGCAGTTTCCCAGCAAATTTGTGAAAACCACTGCAGACGAGGATAGCTCTGGGAGCTGTGCAAGGATACTGAGGACTGCGGCAGCTTCCAGGCACGCATTGGAGAGCCATTTACTTCTGCGCTCCATCCAGGTGGATACCTTCAGGATCAGCTCCTCCTGCCTTTGGTGACAGCCCCACAACCTTCAGCAGCATTTCCCTGGCCTCCATGTACCACCTTCTAACTCACCATCACATAAACTGGTTTGTTTTAAACCCTATATGATCCAGATACATACAGTGGCTTCAGTTTTCCTGACTGAACCCACAACGATCCACCTGAAAGAAGTGTTAGCTAATATTTTCATGTTAGTATTACTTTTATATATTTACATCATAATACTTTATGTGCTGATTAGTACTACCATCATTACCATTTTTATCACGTTTTATAGCATACATTTTTGATGCTATACATGCATACTGCATTTTTTATTGGCATTATTTTTCTGGTTCTAAACCAGAAGTAGATGTACTCTTAATATAGTTTATTATCAACTACAGTCTTTAACTTCAGGAATATACTATATATTGAGAGAATCTCCTGCATTAGTAACTGTTTCCATGTTAATTATAATTTTGTTATTGGTACCAATTCAAATATATTAATTTTAAAAATGAATATAACATTTTTTTAAATTTTGAAAAATAACTTAAAGAACCATTAAGTAATTACTGATTGCAAATTTATATTATACAACATGTAAGGACTAATGGAATTTAGGGCTACTATATCTAATAATAGACAACCGCATACTATATGTAACATTAGCACAATTAATGAGCTGGAGAATGAATACTAATTAAATAACAATGAGTGTCTCAAAATGCATTTTAATTTTAATGTCCACTAGATAAAAGCAAAACCATGAGTGAGAAGGTAGCTCATCGTAGAGTCATTATTAAAACTGGAAAAGGTAACCAGTCAACAGTAAAAATCATTTTAATAAAAGACCATTTCATTTAATGAAAGCTATGGGACTCCTTAGTTAAAAAAACAAATAGAAAAGCCCATGTGTACACACAAACACCAAATTTTACATAGCATTCCTCAGTGTTTATCCATCCACAGACTGATCCTCTAAGGTTTCACAGACTCTAGGTAAAGGACTCTCGTTCTGGGTCCCATGGCATACAAACAGCATGACATTCTGCCCCAAAATTACTTAATTACTTCTTTGCGAGTAAGTTACTTTGTATTTCATTACCCTAAGAGTACTTATTACTTTTGTTCCTCTTAACCTCAAGAGAAAGTTATCAAGAAACAAAAAGCCATTTCTAAAATCTTAGGACTCTATCATTATGTAGTCTTTTTGTTAAATCAATAAACATGCAAGACGTATTACATTCAATAATGGAGGTGGTGTCGATCAGATTCTTTTTACTCAATATCTATAATTAACTTAAATATTAACTGCATATGGCACATTATCATCTGCAGAATGTTATTTTAGTTCAAAACTGTATAAAGACCTGATCACTGAATTAATTCTAAATCTGCATGTTTCAACTTTCTGTTTTTAATTATGTCTCTTAAAAATTTGCATTTGAAATCTCAACCTTCTGAGTGCCCACCCCACCCCCACCACCCAACTAATATGTTATAAATGGACAGGTAATGGACGTTGGGTTATCAACAAATATATGAGAGAATGTCCACTTAAAATCAGTTGTTCCCGGAAACACTTTTTCCTGAAACAACTTTTATTTTATATTTTTTATTTTATTTTATCTATTTTTATTTTATTTTATTTTATTTATTTTATTTTATTTTATTTTATTTTATTTTACTTTATTTTATTATTTTATGAGAGAGGAGCAGACAGGAGGATTACGGGAATGTGAGAGAGAGAATCTCAAGCAGACTCCGTGCTGAGCACAGAGCTTTACATTGGGCTTGGTCTCATGACCCTGAGATCATGACCTGAACCAAAACCAAAAGTCAAATGCTTAAATGACTGAGCCATTCGGGTACCCTGAAACCACATTATTTTAAATTGGTGTCACCATTCTCAGTTGGTCAAATTCTACTTGATTTCTACCCACAACAGAACCCATGCTTTCCTTTCTCTCCTTTCATTTTTCTGAATGGAAGTAGACCTAGGATTTTTTTTTTCCCTGCCTTTAAGCTCTGTTCTGAGTTTTGGCTTTGTCCAGAAATGAGTTCCAATGCAGCATCTAGATTTCTATACACAAATGAGAAAGGGACAGAGAATTGTTTGATGTTCTTCTGTCAAATCCTCTATTCAAAGAACTCAAATTATCTGCTGGTAGCTCAACCTTCCTCCACCCTAGAACCATGCCCATGCCTGCCCTAACTAAACTCACTCCCATCATTCCCAAAACTGGGATTTCACTGGAACACTGATCTCAGAAGAAAAGGAAGAAATGTGAATACCAACAATTAAAGTGTCGGTTATTTATTGAATCCAATATGCACAAGCGTCAAGTATTTTATATAGATTTAATCATTCTCTGTAAATTAAAGGCTTGCATACAAGACGCACAACCAAACTAGTATGTGCTTGTTAAATCCTTGCTTATTTCTGGTTACCTGCCTCTCACCAACAACCCATCAATGCAAACCATCATAGTCACACACCCACCCACAACAAAAAAGGCCTAGAAAATTTGCACTCCTATCCTGAAAGGCTCATGGCCCCTTTCAAATATAATTTAATATAAAATTAAGTTTACAATACTCATTTACAATGAGAAAAGGCATCTAATTAGCCCTGTTGTATATTATAGAATTTAATCTAGATAATCTGGGGAAAGTAAAAATTAGGTTATTTTATAATGAAAATTAAGAATGATGAAATTACCACAATGAAAATTAGCCATTCCAAATCTAAAGCTAAGTCATAGACACTGAATCCTCTCTACTTTTAATAATATAAGCAAATAATAAGTAAATCTAGCCAGTAGAATATCGAAGGATGACAAGTGGTATAATATTTACCTAATGCTTACTAATCTTTCCTCTAATAAAGAAATGTCTTTTCTGTTTAAATTATTGAGTATTTAGTATCCATTCTGAGAAAATATTCATGTAATTAAATTTCTAGGCAAATATCAAGGTCCCCGTTGAAAAATATTAACATGCCCTATGAAAACACTTTCAGTTAGGGAATTATATTGTTCAACATAAAAGTCTATCAAAACAATTTATCTGGTGTTAGGAATTTCCAGGTTCTTCCTTGAAAATACCACTGTAGGAGTGAAATATAGGTGATACTTAGAAGAAATAGTAAAGCATTTCAAAACTCAAAGAAATTAATTAAATCAACCCATGACGGAAGTAGCAGGTGTATGTAGAAATCACCCTAAGAAGAAGAATGTCTCTCAGTCGAGTACGAATTAATTTATTTTAGACTTTTATCATTTATAAAGAATATATAACTAAAATAAGGTGCTCAACATGACAGAATAATGAGGAAATTTCATAATGCATGCCCAACCCTTCCTGTTAGAACTAGTGTGACTTAAGGAAAGGATGTACACATTTCTTCTCTATGGCAAGTATAGCTTCAAATTGGTGATGGATATACTGGATTATCATAGGTGAACACTGCTACATAATAAGTACTTATTCTGACTGCACATACCCTGAAAAGTCATAAAATCAAGTGACCACATACATGATCCTATTTCTAGAACCTATATTCTCTTTCATTAATCTATTTGCCAATCTTATGCCATTGTTATAATATCTTAAGGATTATAGCCATACAATAAATTCTCATAGCTTTAGGAAAAATTCTTCCTATCTTGTATCAATCACTTTTCTATTTACTTAGTCAAAACTGTTCATTTTTCTTCTTCTTTGCATCAGCTCAAATTTAGTCTACTTTTTCCTCTGTTAGTCTGAAAGTCACACATACCTTTAATATTCTTTTTGTGGTTATCCAGAGATTATACATTAATACTGACTTATGTAACATTAAATATTAATTGGTTCTTTTCCTTCATCTCAGACTTTACAAGGAACTTAGAATACTTTGATTGTACTTATCACCCCTGGTTAGTATACATTTATACATATCTATATATTTACTATTCTTATTGTTCTATTTCTTCTTTCATCTCCAACCATCCATCTGGGATCATTCTCAGCAGCATAAGGAATACCTTTTATTTTAGTAGTGACAAATTCTGTGTTTTGTTTTGTATATCAATCTTTTTTATAAACCTGAAGATATTTTCACTCTATCTCACTATGTACTGGGATTATTTTCTTTCCATTCCATTTTATTTTTGAGAATTCAGCCGCATTTCTTTAAAGAAAAATCAGAATTTTCCTAACGATGTTTTTAATATTTTCTATTTTTTTTATTTATGCGCAGTTTTCTAAGAAAGTTTATTTTGAAATAACTATTTTTCTAAACAGCTTTAGTAGAATAGGTATGGTTTCTTCTTTAAATGTGTGATAGAATTCCCCAGGTAAGCCATCTGGCCCTGGACTTTTGTGTCTTGGGAGGTTTTTGATGACTGCTTCAATTTCCTCCCTGGTTATTGGCCTGTTTAGGTTTTCTATTTCTTCCTGTTCCAGTTTTGGTAGTTTGTGGTTTTCCAGAAATGCGTCCATTTCTTCTAGATTGCCTAATTTATTGGCATAAAGCTTCTCAGAATATGTTTTTAAAATCATTTGTATGTCCTTGGTGTTGGTGGTGATCTCTCCTTTCTCATTCATGATTTTATTAATTTGAGTCTTTTCTCTCTTCTTTTCAATAAGGTTGGCTAATGGTTTATATATCTTACTAATTCTTTCAAAGAACCAACTCCTGGTTTTGTTGATCTGTTCCACAAAGAGATGGAAAAATATTCCATGCTCATGGATTTGAAGAATTAATATTGTGAAAATGTCAATGCTACCCAGGGCAATTTATACATTTAATGCAATCCCTATCAAAATACCAGGGACTTTCTTCACAGAGTTGGAACAAATTATCTTAAGATTTGTGTGGAATCAGAAAAGACCCCGAATAGCCAGGGGAATATTAAAAAAGAAAACCATAGCTTTCCTTTCCGCCACCATCCTGGTTGCATGTGGTTGACTGTGATCGCCATGTCTTCTCACAAGACTTTCAGAATCAAGCGATTCCTGGCCAAGAAATAAAAGCAGAATTGTCCTATTCCCCAGTGGATTCGGATGAAAACTGGTAATAAAATCAGGTACAACTCCAAGAGGAGGCACTGGAGAAGAACCAAGCTGAGTCTATGAGGAAGCATCGCACATCATGAAATAGCAAACATAATTGGCACACATATTTAAGCTGCATGGAGATCACATATTCCTATCCTATCAATATAGAAACATCCTTCCTACCTGGCCAATAGACATGTCTTATCAAGGGAATGGTTTTCTCTGTTACTATGCCTCTATACCAGTAGGTTGATTCAGTAATAAATGTGAGACCTTTCAGTTGAGCTGCTGTTGTGTCCTGATTTGTGAAGTACTGAATTCCCCCTCCTGACAGATCTCACATAGCACTGTCTGATAGAACTTTCTGCAGTGATAGAAATGGCACTTGAGAATGCAGTATTTAAACTGTGGCTAGGGGACGCCTGTGTGCTTCTGTCTGCTAAGCGTCTGCCTTTGGCTCAGGTCTTGATGGGGAGTCAGCACGTCTCCCGCTCTCTGCTCCTCCCCCTGCTCATGTGCTTTCTCTCAAATAAAATCTAGGAAGGAAGGAAGGAAGGAAGGAAGGAAGGAAGGAAGGAAGGGAAGAAAGGAAGGAAGGAAGGAAGGAAGGAAGGAAGGAAGGAAGGAAGGAAGGAAGAAAGAAAGAAAGAAAGAAAGAAAGAAAGAAAGAAAGAAAGAAAGAAAAAGGAAGGAAGGAAGGAAGGAAGGAAGGAAGGAAGGAAAGAAAGAAAGAAAGAAAGAAAGAAAGAAAGAAAGAAAGAAAGAAAGAAAGAAAGAAAAAGAAAAAGAAAAAGAAAAAAGAAAACCATACCTAGGGGCATCACAATGCCAGATTTCAGGTTGTACTACAAAGCTGTAGTCATCAAGATAGTATGGTACTGGCACAAAAACAGACACATAGATCAATGGAACAGAATAGAGAACCCAGAAGTGGACCCTCAACTTTATGGTCAACTAATATTCAACAAAGGAGGAAAGACTATCCACTGGAAGAAAGACAGTCTCTTCAATAAATGGTGCTGGGAAAATTGGGCATCCACATGCAGAAGAATGAAGCTAGACCATTCTCTTACACCATACACAAAGATAAACTCAAAATGGATGAAAGATCTAAATGTGAAACAAGATTCCATCAAAATCCTAGAGGAGAACACAGGCAACACCCTTTCTGAACTCAGCCACAGTAACTTCTTACAAGATACATCCACGAAGGCAAAAGAAACAAAAGCAAAAATGAACTATTGGGACTTCATCAAGATAAGAAGCTTTTGCACAGCAAAGGATACATACAGTCAACAAAACTAAAAGGCAACCTACAGAATGGGAGAAGATATTTGCAAATGACCTATCAGATAAAGGGCTAGTTTCCAAGATCTATAAAGAACTTATTAAACAGGAAAGAAACAAACAATCCAATCATGAAATGGGCAAAAGACAAATAGAAACTTCACAGAGGAAGACACAGACATGGCCAACATGCACATGAGAAAATGCTCCGCATCACTGGCCATCAGGGAAATACAAATCAAAACCACAATGAGATACCACCTCACACCAGTGAGAATGGGGAACATTAACAAGACAGGAAACAACAAATGTTGGAGAGGATGTGGAGAAAGGGGAGCCCTTGTAATGTTGGTGGAATGTGAACTGGTGCAGCCACTCTGGAAAACTGTGTGGAGGTTCCTCAGAGTTAAAAATAGACCTGCCCTACGACCCAGCAATTGCACTGCTGGGGATTTACCCCAAAGATACAGATGCAATGAAACGCCGGGACACCTGCACCCCAATGTTTATAGCAGCAATGTCCACAATAGCCAAACTGTGGAAGGAGCCTCGGTGTCCATCGAAAGATGAATGGATAAAGAAGATGTGGTCTATGTATACAATGGAATATTCCTCAGCCTTTAGAAATGACAAATACCCACCATTTGCTTCGACATGGATGGAATTGGAGGGTATTATGCTGAGTGAAATAAGTCAATCGAAGAAGGACAAACATCATATGGTCTCATTCATTTGAGGAATATAAAAAATAGTGAAAGGGAATAAAGGGGAAAGGAGAGAAAATGAGTGGGAAATATCAGAAAGGGAGACAGAATATGAGAGACTCCTAACTCTGGGAAACAAACAAGGGGTGGTAGAAAGGGAGGTGGGCGGGGGGTGGGGGTGACTGGGTTATGGGCACTGAGGGGGGCACTTGATGGGATGAGCACTGGGTGTTATGCTATATGTGGGCAAATTGAACTCCAATAAAAAATAAATAAATAAAAGAAATAACTATAAATTCACAGGAAGTTGCAAAGATATGTACAAAAAGTCTCATGGACACTTCACCCAGCTTGCTTCATGCAAAATTATATACTACAATATCAAAACTAGGAAATTGACATTGGTACAATCTGTAGAACTTATTTACATTCACCAGTTTACATGCAATGTGCATGTGCACACACACGCAACTCTGCAATCTCACCATGTGTGTAGATACTTAACTGCACCATTATCACAAGACTCCCTCCTGCTATCACTTTCTAGTGATGCCCACCTACTCCCCTGCTCCATGCCTAAGCCCTGGCAACCACTATTCTATTCTCCATTTCTATTATCATTGTATTTAACAAGGTTATTATATATCAAGGATCATAATATATATATATATATATCCTTTTGTTCTTTTTTTAAAAAAGATTTTATTTATTTATTCATGAGAGACAGAGAGAGAAAGAGAGAGGCAGAGACACAGGCAGAGGGAGAAGCAGGCTCCATGCAGGGAGCCTGACACAGGACTCGATCTCGGGTCTCCAGGATCACACCCCGGGCTGAAGGCGGTGCTAAACCGCTAAGCCATCCGGGCTGCCCAAATATATATCCTTTTGAAATTAACTTTTACACTCAGCATAATTTCCTTGAGAATCATTCAAGTTATGTTGATATGCACAACAATACACAATAGCTTATTCTTTTTTATTGCTGAGTGTTATTCCATGATGTGGATGTACTATGATGTATTTAACCTTTCATTAATAACTATCAATAATCGGTGAAGGACATTTGGTTAGTTCCAGGTTTTTAGTATTCTGAATGTTACTACGAACATGTATGCATAGCCTTTTGTATGAACATATGTTTTCATCTCTCCGGGATAAATTCCTAAGACTGCTACTGCTGGGTTGTAATACTAAGACCACTATAGGTTTTTTTTTTTTTTTTTTTAAGACCACTATAGTTTTAAAAGGAACTGCTAAGCCATTTTTAGAGTATTCAATTTTACCTTTACACCAGCATTAAATAAGTAATTTTAATTATTCTTATAGTTTATAGTGATATTCCATTGTTGTTTTAATTGCATAGTGGCTGTGCCAGTTTACTTCCCACCAGCAGTGTAAAGGGGCTCCCTTTTCTTCACATTCTTACCAATACTTATTATCTCTCTTATGTTTTGACAATAGCTATTCTAGCAGGTGTGAGGTAATACCTTATTGTGGTTTTCATTTGCATTTCCCTGATGATTAGTAACACTGAACATCTTTTCATGTACCCTTTGTCCATCTGTACATCTGTTTGTTTTTTTTTGTTTGTTTGTTTGTTTGTTTGTTTGTAAAAATGTCTGTTCAGGTTACCTCTCCATTTTTAACCATGATACTTGTTTTTGCCATTGAGTTGAATCAGTTCCTTATATTTTGGATATTAACTATCAGTTATATGGTTTGCAAACATTTTTTTCCCAGTCTATAAGCTGCCTTTTCATTTTGTTATTTCTTTTGCCATGCAGAGCTTTTTTAAAGTATACCCAACTTTTTTTTATTTTTGCTTCTATTGCTTATGCTTTGATTTTATAGACAAAAATTGTTGCCAAGACTGATGTTAAGGAGCTTTTCCCTTATGTTTTCTTGTAGGATTGTACAACTTCAAACCTTAAAATTAAATCTTCAATTCATTTCAAGTTAAATTTTATGAGTGGTGGCGACAAGGATCCAATTTTATTCTTCTCCATGGGAATAACCAGTTTTTCCTGTACTTTATTGAAAAGACTATCATTTCCCCACTGAGTGTTCTTGACTCCTTATCAAATATTACTTAACCATATATGCATGGGTTTATTTTTATGCACTCTATTCTATTCCATTGATTTACATGTCTGCTTTCATGCCAGTACCTGTTTTGATTTCTATAGCTTTATAGTATAATATGAAATCAGGAATTGTGATACCTACAGCTTCATTCTTCTTAGTCAAGATTGCTTTATCTGTTTGGGATTTGTTATGGTTTTATACAAATTGGGGTTTTTTTCTACTTCTGTGAAAACTGACATTGGAATTTTTAAAAAATATTTTTTAATGTATTTATTAATGATAGACAGAGGGGGGGTGCAGAGACACAGGCAGAGGGAGAAGCAGGCTCCATGCCTGGAGCCCAATGCAGGATTCGATCCCGGGACCCCAGGATCACACCCTGGGGCCAAAGGTAGGCGCTGAACCGCTGAGCGACCCAGGGATCCCTGGAATTTTGATAGGAATTGACTACATCAAATCTATTGAGGCTTTGAGCAGTGTAGACATTTTAACAATATTAATTCTTCTAATCCATGAACATAGGACATATTTCCATTATTTCTGTCTTCTTAAATTTCTTTCATCAAAATCTTATAGTTTTCAGTGTAGAGATCTTTCACCTGCTTGGTTAAGTTATTCCTAATATATTTTACTTTTGATGCATTATAAAGAAGATTCTTTCCTTAATTTCTTTTTCAGATAGTTCATTGTTAGTGTTTAGGAATGCAACTGAGGGACATCTGGGTGGCTCACTAGTTGAGCGCCTGCCTTTGGCTCGGGGCATGATCCTGGGATCCTGGGATCGAGTCCCACATTGGGCTCCCCACAGGGAGCCTGCTTCTCCCTCTACCTATGTCTTTGCCTGTCTCTGTGTGTCTCTTATGAATAAATCAATAAAATATTTTTTTAAGGAATGCAACTGATTTTTGTATAAACTGATTTGTATCCCAGAACTTTAGTGAATTAGTTTATTGATTCCAACAGTTTTTTGGTGGAGTCTTTAGGATACATAACATCATGTCATCTTCAAATAGAGACAATTTTACTTCTTTCGTTCTGATTTGGATGCCTTTTATTTCTTTTTCTTGACTAACTGTTCTAGCTAGGACTTTCGGTACTGTGTTGAATAGGAGTGATAAGAGCATCCACCCTTGTCTTGTTTGTGATTTTAGAGGAAAAGCATTTAGCTTTTCACTATTAAGTATAATGTTAGCTTTGGATTGTCATATATGGACTTTATTTTATTGTATGTTCCTTCCACACCTAATGTTTTGAAAGTTTTTATCATGAAAGAGTGTTGAATTTTGTCAAATGCTTACCCTGCCTCCATTGGGAGGCTCAAGCGATTTTTTCCTTCATTGTGTTAATACTGCATATCATGTTTATTGATCTGCATATGTTAAACAATCCGCACTACTCAGAAATAAATCCAACTTGATCATGGTTCATAATCTTTTCAATGTGCTGTTCAATTCTGTTTGCTAGGAACTTGTTGATAATTTTTGCATCTATACTGATCAAGTATATTGGCCTGTGGTTTTCTTTGCTTATAAAAAGTGTTCTCTCTCTCGCTCTTTTTTTTTTCTTTTTAAGATTCCATTCATCCTCTATGAGAGACACAGAGAGCCAGAGACGTAGGCAGAGGGAAAAAGCAGGCCTCCAGTGGGGAGCCCAAAGCAGAACTCGATCCCAGAACCCTGGGATCACAACCTGAGCCAAAGGCTTAACCACTGAGCCACCCAAGTGTCCATAAAAAGTGTTCTTATCTGGATTGGTAAAAGGGTAATGGTGGTCTTGTAAAATGAGTTTGGGAGTGTTCTCTCCTCTTCAGTTTTTTGGAAGAGTTTGAGAAGAATTACATTAATTCTTTAAATGTTCGCTAAAAATCACCAGCATCTCTTTCATTTATAATTCTTTTGAGTCCTCTCTCTTTTTTCCCCTTGGATAGTCTTTTTTTTTTTAAGATTTTATTTATTTATTCATGAGAGAAAGGGGGGGGGAGTGAGAGAGAGAGAGAACAAGAGAGAGAGAGAGTGAGAGAGGGGCAGAGGGAGAAGCAGGCTCCATGCAGGGAGCCCAACGTGGGACTCGATCCTGGGATCCCAGGATCACGCCCTGGACTGAAGGCGGCGCTAAACTGCTGAGCCACCAGGGATGCCCTCCCCTTGGATAGTCTAGCTAAAGGTTTGTCATCTGTGTTTATCTTTTCAAAAACCCAGCTCTTGACTCATTGATTTTTTTTCTATTGTCTTTCTAGTCTCTAACTTATCTCTGCTCTAATCTTTTTTATTTTCTCTGCTAACTTGGGGTTTAGTTTGTTTTTCCCCCTAATTCTTGTAGTGTAAACTTAGGTTGTTTAAGATTTTTCTATTTTCTTAATGTAGCCATTTATCATCCCTTCACTTTCAGCCTATTTGTGTTCTTAAAACTAAAGTGATTCTCTTTTTTTTAAGATTTTTTTTCTTTTTTAATTCATAGAGACACAAAGAGAGAGAGAGAGAGAGAGAGAGAGAGAGAGAGGCAGAGACACAGGCAGAGGGAGAAGCAGGCACCACGCAGAGAGCCTGACGTGGGACTCGATCCAGAGTCTCCAGGATCACACCCCAGGCTGCAGGCAGCACTAAACCGCTGCGCCACCGGGGCTGCCCTAAAGTGATTCTTTGATAGGCAGCATATTGTTGGATCTTGTTTTTAATCCATTCAGTCTTTTAATTGGAATATTTAGTCCATTTAAATTTGAAGTAATTATAGGTAGAGGTTAGGATTCATTATTACCATTTTGTTATCATTTTCTTTTTGTTGTTCCTTTTAGTCCTTTTTTCTTCTCTTGTTTTCCTTTGTAATTTATTTTATGTAGCAATATACTTTAACTCCTTTTTCCATAGATAAATATCTTATAGACATAACTGTCTACTTTAAGATATAACAAGCAACCTTCAATTGTGTTAAAAAAAAAAAACACCCCACAATTCAGGGAAAAAGTCTACATTTCTATTGAAGTAGAAATGTTCCCCCACATTTTATGCTATTGATGTCACACTTTACACCTTTTTATACTGTGCATCCATTTACAAATTATTATAGCTATAGTTATTTTTAATACTGTTTTTAACAATTATGCTCGAGTTAAAATTGATTTTCACACTACCATTATTATTTTAGGGCATTCTGGATTTGACTACGTATTTACTTTTACTAATGGGTTTTGCATTTTTATTTGTTTTCATCTTGTTACTTAGCATCTTTTCACTTCAGCTTGAGGAGCTCCCTTTAGCATTTCTTGTAACACTGGTCTAATGGTAATGAACTCCCTTAGCTTTTGTCTAGAAATGTCTGTATCTCTCCATCTCTGAAGGATAGCTTTATCAGACATAGTACTCTACCTTGGCAGCCTGTTTTGTTTTTTTTTTTTTTGTTTTTTTCCCCTTCAGCACTACAGATACATCGATCCCTTCTCTCTTGGCTTGCAAAATTTCTATAGAGACATTTGCTGATAGCCTTATGGGTGTTCACTTGTATGTGATGAGCCATTTATCTCTTGAGCTTTCAAAGTTCTCTTGTGTTTGATTTTTAACATTTTGATTATAATGTGTCTCAAAGTAATCTGTTTTGGAATGATTTTGCTTAGGGTCCTTTGAGATTCCTGTACCTGAGTGGCGTGATCTTTCCCATGATTTGGAAAGTTTTCAGCTATTTCTTATAATAAGCTTTCTTTCCTTTTCTCCGTGTGAATATTTATTCACTTTTTGGTGTCCTATAATTCACATAGGCTTTCTTAACTCCTTTTCATTCTTTCTTCTTTTTGTTTTCAATTCTGTCACTGTATTTTTCATCTTCAGGATGTCTGTCTGGTTCTTTTTTATGGCTCCTTTTTATTGAACTTCTCATATTGTTCATGCATTATTTTCCTGACTTTTTTTAGTTGTTTATGTGTGTTCTTTTACATTTTCATTGAGTTTCTTTAAGATAATTATTTTGAATTTTTAGGCAAATCATAGATCTCCATTTCACTGGGGAACGTTATTGGAGCTTTATTGGTTTTCTTTGGTTGTGTCCTATCTACCCAATTCTTCACAATCCATGTGGCCTTGCATTGGTATCTGTGTATCTGAAGGAGCAAACACCTCTTCCAGTCTGTAAAGACTGGTTTTGGCAGGTAAAAACCTTCTTCTATCAGTTCCCCGGACTGATAAGTTTACCTCCAGAATTTCAGGGTTACAGCTGGTTTAAAGCTGTCTCTAGGGCTGTAGTGTAGTCCATGTCAGTGGACTTATTATCAGGAGCTGAGATAGACATGGATCTTGTCTGGTCCCTGGGTGAATGAGACCGCCTCCTGTATCTCTCTCAGTAGGATGGTGCTGTGGAAAAGGTCTGGATCAGGTTATTCAGTTGAATCTTCAGATAGTGGACCTATTACCAGATGCATGGATGGCTGTGTCCTACCAGACCCATAGCAGTGCTCTGGGTCACTGGAAGGGTCCCTATGTAGAGGGATGGCCCTAGATCATGACTGTGAGAGACTAGAATCAAGCTCCAGGACTGCTTCAGGTCCCACAGCTAAGACTAAGGTCTTCATATCCAATTCTGAAGACACAGATAGATATGTCTCCTGCTAGGTTCCATGACATGGTTAATTGCTCTCTGACCACAGTTGGAGGGACTAGAGTTGATAATAGGCCCATTTCAGGATCTTCTGAGCCACAGACATTAGTGACTCCTGCCTGATTCCTGTGCCAACTGGACATCTGGCAAATTATGGCTATGAAGGGAGTGGAGCCAAATATAGAGCCCTTTCAGGATCTTGGAGGGCAAGACAAAAGTAGCTCCTGCTGGGTCCCTGTGCCAGAGGATTATTCACAGTGTGCAGGTGAAATGGACTGGAGCCCAGTTACAGAGCTCTTCTAAAATCTACAGTCTGACTCAGTTTAATAGGCTTATTTCCAGGAGCTCCTGGACCCTTGCAGAGAGAAGCTGCAGCTGGCTTATGGACCACTTCATCATCTATAGCCAAGACTGAAGTCTGTATGCCTATTACCCAATACACAGGTAGGCATCACTCTTCCTAGGTTCCTTGGTGTATGGCACTGATGACAGGGTTAAGGCCAAATGGGGTTGTTGTGAATACTTGGAGGGTACCTAGCTATTTGTAGGTCTGTAACTGGGATCAGGATTGGTGAGTCAGCTGCCTGGATTTGAGCGTGCTTCACAAAATGGTTCTCCTTGGTTTTGGACCACATCAAAATTTCATAATCTCCTACCAGAATCGCAAATCTCCTTAAAAGACACTTTTTTCTGTGGATGAATGTCAAACTATTGCTGTTGAGAAGGGGATCTGAGTGGAGGATATCTTATTTATCTATTTTGCTAACACCATTCCTGCAGTTCTTAGATCATTTTTATGACAACTGCTTTAAAATCCTTGTCTCTTGACAAGGGAGCTAAAAATAGTCAATGGAAAAAAATAACAACTCTTTTCAATAAATGGTGCTAGGATAATTCGACATTCATATGAAAGCATAAAACTGAGCCCATAACTTATACCATTCCCAAAAATTAACTCAAAATGGATTAAAGACTTATATATGAGACCTGAGATGATAAAACTCCTAAATGAAAACACAGGAGTAAAACTCCTTGACATGGGTCTTGGAAACAATAGTTTGGATGTGACACCTAAACCACACAAGTAACAAAATCAAAAATAAACAAATGGGAATACATCAAACAAAAGGCTCTCATATGGCAAAGAAAACCATTAACAAAGTAAAATAAAAACATAAAGAATGGGAAAAAATATTTGCAAACTGTATACCTGATAAGGGGTTAACATTCAAAATATATAAAGATGCAATCACTATCAAAATACCATGGACTTTCTTCAGAGAGTTAGAACAAATTATTTTAAGATTTGTGTGGAATCAGAAAAGACCCCGAATAGCCAGGGGAATTTTAAAAAAGAAAACCATATCTGGGGGCATCACAATGCCAGATTTCAGGTTGTACTACAAAGCTGTGGTCATCAAGACAGTGTGGTACTGGCACAAAAACAGACACATAGATCAATGGAACAGAATAGAGAACCCAGAAGTGGACCCTGAACTTTATGGTCAACTAATATTCGATAAAGGAGGAAAGACTATCCACTGGAAGAAAGTCTCTTCAATAAATGGTGCTGGGAAAATTGGACAGCCACATGCAGAAGAATGAAACTAGACCACTCTCTTTCACCATACACAAAGATAAACTCAAAATGGATGAAAGATCTAAATGTGAGACAAGATTCCATCAAAATCCTAGAGGAGAACACAGGCAACACCCTTTTTCAACTCAGCCACAGTAACTTCTTACAAGATACATCCACGAAGGCAAAAGAAACAAAAGCAAAAATGAACTATTGGGACTTCATCAAGATAAGAAGCTTTTGCACAGCAAAGGATACAGTCAACAAAACTAAAAGACAACCTACAGAATGGGAGAAGATATTTGCAAATGACCTATCAGATAAAGGGCTAGTTTCCAAGATCTATAAAGAACTTATTAAACTCAACACCAAAGAAACAAACAATCCAATCATGAAATGGGCAAAAGACATGAACAGAAATCTCACAGAGGAAGACATAGACATGGCCAACAAGCACATGAGAAAATGCTCTGCATCACTTGCCATCAGGGAAATACAAATCAAAACCACAAAGAGATACCACCTCACACCAGTAAGAATGGGGAACATTAACAAGGCAAGAAACCACAAATGTTGGAGAGGATGCGGAGAAAAGGGAACCCTCTTACACTGTTGGTGGGAATGTGAACTGGTGCAGCCACTCTGGAAAACTGTGTGGAGGTTCCTCAAAGAATTAAAAATAGACCTGCCCTACGACCCAGCTATTGCACTACTGGAGATTTACCCCAAAGATTCAGATGCAATGAAACGCCAGGACACCTGCACCCCGATGTTTATAGCAGCAATGTCCACAATAGCCAAACTGTGGAAGGAGCCTTGGTGTCCATCGAAAGATGAATGGATAAAGAAGATGTGGTCTATGTATACAATGGAATATTACTCAGCCATTAGAAACGACAAATACCCACCATTGCTTCAACGTGGATGGAACTGGAAGGTATTATGCTGAGTGAAGTAAGTCAATCGGAGAAGGACAAACATTGTATGTTCTCATTCATTTGGGGAATATAGATAATAGTGAAAGGGAATATAAGAGAAAGGAGAAGAAATGTGTGGGAAATATCAGAAAGGGAGACAGAATATAAAGACTCCTAACTCTGGGAAATGAACTAGGGGTGATGGAAGGGGAGGAGGGAGGGGGGTGGGGGTGAACGGGTGATGAGCACTGAGGGGGGCACTTGACGGGATGAGCACTGGGTGTTATTCTGTATGTTGGTAAATTGAACACCAATAAAAAATAAATTTATTATTAAAAAAAACAAAATACATAAAGAGCTCATACAACTCAATAGAAAAAAAATCAACCAATCAGTTGAAAAATGGGCACAGGACTTGCGTAAACATTTCTCTAAAGAAGATACACAAAAGGCAATAGGTACATCAAGAGATGCTCAACAACGCCAGCCATTAGGGAAATGCAAATTAAAACCACAGTGAGATATCATCACATGTCTGTTAGAATGGCCATCAACAAAAAGACAAGAGATAACAACTGCTGGTAGAGATGTGGAGAAAAGCAAACCCTTGTGCACAGTTGGTGGGATATAAATTGGTACAGCTGCTATGGGAAACAGTATGGACGATCTCAAAAAATTAAAAATGGAATTACCATTTGATCCAACAATTCCACTTTTGCATAAATATCCAAAGGATATGAAAACATTAGCTTGAAAAGATATCTGCCACCCCATGTTCATAGCACTATTATTTATAATAGCTAAGACAATGGAAACAACCTAAGTGTCCATCAATGGATGAATGGATAAACAAGTTGTGGTATGTATATATATAGAATAGAGTAACATTCAGGCATGAGAACATAGAAATCCTACCATCTGCAACAACATAAATGGGACTTGAAGACACTATACTGAGTGAAGTAAGTCAGAGAAAGACAAATACTGTATTATCTCACTTATATGTGGAATCTTACAAAAGAAAAAGGAACTTACAGAAAAGGAGGTCAGATTGTGATTATTAGAGGTAGAGGGTGGGGGAAAGGGAAATTATTAAAAAGGCTGTCCAAAGGTACAAACTTCCAGTTATAAGATAAATAAGTACTATGAATGTAATGTACAACATGATGATGTAATCATCTAATACTGCATTATGATATATACAAAAGTTGTTAGGAGAATAAATCCTATGAGTTCTCATCACAAGGAGAATGTTTTTTCCCTTCTTTTTTATATCTATATGAGAAAATGGATGTTAGCTCAATCTCTCGTGGTAACCATTTCACAACATCTATAAATCAAACCAGCAAGCTGTATGCCTTAAATTATACAGTGGTGTATGTCGATTATTTCTCAATAAATCTCTCAAAAAAAAATCCTTGTCTGGTAGTTCCAACACCCAGTTCTTTTTGATATTAGCTTCAGTTGACTAGTCTTTCCTCATTCAAATTGTGGTTTTCTTGGTACTAGGTTTGGAAGTGATTTTATATATAATTATATATATATCTCCAGGACATTCTGTTTAATATCTTAGGAAACTCTTTTGATCCTATTTACTGATATCTTATCATTTAACATGCAGTCACACTGTTTAGGTTAAGCATGTGAGTTCTGCCCTACTTTTGTGGACTTTGGTTTAAAAGATAGCTTAGTGTTTAGAGCCCTTGCAATGTTAATTTTAGTCTGCTTTGTTCTTCTAGGGCTGTGGAACTCCTGCTCAATCCCTGGTGTTGCAATCAATAGAAACTAAAATTCTTTCCTAAACTGATTGTTATCAATGGGTGATCATGGTCAGGGGTAGGCAAGAAGTTTCTTGCCCTTGTTCTTCTTATGCCATTAGGTAGAAAGCAGGTGAATAGGACCACAGGTAAATTGAACTGCCTGCTGATGTGACAACTTGTAAAGCCAGGCCTGGGTCAGCTTTACCACTGCCACTGTGGGAACATCAGACGATCCACTAGTTTTCTAATTGTGTCCAGGGACTAGAATGGCCTAGTGCTTTGGTGATGCTACTGCTGGCAGATGAAGCTGCACACAGGTGCCTCAGTTGTACAATGGATTCTTGGGGTTTTGTGGTCAATCTTTTAGTGGCCTCTTAGAAAGGACCGATTCTCTCAGGGCAAAAGTAGCCCCAAACATGGCTTACCACCCTGAATTTTCATCTTCTCCTTGATCATGGCCCAGTCATCTTTCATTAATTTGTTAGCTTTTTTGAGGCTCTCATAAAGATGTTTTCTATATTTTGACCAATTATTCCAGGTTTCCTTCGTTGAATGCTTGGTCCAAAGTATCTAGTACATCATTACTAAGCTCTTTCAGATTTATTTATAAAAATATGTTCAAGAACAACATATGTTCTTATTCCTTCCTCTCACATAAAAGTAACATATTTTACATATCTCACTCTTTCATTTAATAGCATATCTTTTAGATATTTTTCATAACAACACATGGAAAAAAGTCATCTGTGTAATATTCCACAGGATGTGTAAAGTTTATTTAATCAGTATCTTATTGAGAGACACAGTTCCAAAGAGACTCAAAAGTAAGCTTAAAGTTAAATTTGAAAAAAAAGTATATGGGATCTCTCTGTACTATTAAAATTTTCTAAAAACCTATAAATGCTCTAAGAAATCAGGTACTTTTTTACTCTATTAATGAAATTACTTAAAAATAGTAATCTATTGGATACCTGATTGGCTCAAGTCATGATTTCAGGGTCCCTGCTCAGCAGGGAGTTGGCTTCTCCCTTTGCCCCTCCCTTCCCGCCTTCCTGCTGTCTCATAAATAAATAAATAAAATCTTTTCTTTAAAGATTTTATTTATTTATTTATGAGAGAAAGAGAGTGAGAGGCAGAAGAAGAAGCAGGCTCCCCAAAAAACAAGGAGCCCAATGTGGGATTCCATCCCAGAACCCTGGGATCATGACCTCAGCTGAAGGCAGATGCTTCACCAACTGTGCCACTCAGGCACCCCAAATAAAATCTTTATAAAATAATAATAGTCTATTAATTTTTAAAACTCTAATTAGAATTATTTTAATTAAAAGAATGGCAGTTGGGATATCCAAAAGGATCTCAGAAATTACCATGTATACTAAGTCTTTTTATATGAACAGTAGTTTTAATAGCAGTTGCTAAAAACTATGAGCCATTTTTATCAAGAGTGGAACTGCTCCCATATGGTATCTAAATCTTTCCTCCATCCTTCCCTTCTCCCATGTCTTAAGATGTCAGCTCTGGGAAAGCAATAATATGATACTTAAAGACCACAAAAGATGAAAGTTTATAAATAACTTTTTTAAATTGATATTAACAAATAAACACAAGCAACAGTCATAACATTATTCTAAAATATTCACTCATTCATTTATTCAATAAATATTTACTAATCACTTGATATATGCCAGTCTCTTTCTGAGATATTTGGAATACAGAAGTGAACAAAACAGACAAAAATCTCTGTTTTCAGGGAGTTTACATTATAGTGAAAGGAAGAAGTAATGAATAAAATAAATCTACAAATTATATAACATATTGATAGGTGGTGATTACTGTGGTCAGAAATAAAGCAGAGAAAAGGGTCAGATGTGCCATAAATGAGAATGGTTCAACAATTATACACAGAAAACATCATAAATTAACTCATTTTTAACTAGACAGGGGAGTTGTTTAAAAATTATTTGCAATCTTAACATCTTCCTAATAAAAACCCAAAGTTTAAAATACCACCCTCCAATCATACAGCCTGGTTAAGAATGAAGAAACAATTCATCACACAGTCCAGGAGTTTAAGATATGCTTTCTTTTCATGCTCACAACAATAATCCATGAAGCAAGTATTCTTTTGCTCCTGTTAGAATTAGGAAATTGAGACAGAATTTTTAAGTGACTTTCCCAACGGTTATCAATTAATTGCCAAGTCCACACCATAAGAATTTTTTGTAAAAAAAGGAAGCCTTTTCAACATACTCCAGACTCCATATGTATATAACAGCACAAATAGAGAAGCCATTTTGAGCAGAGTTGGCAGCTGTGGATACCATTTGCTGTAGCATATGCTAAGGAACAACTCTCCTTAATATTACTGCTAAGAGGATAGATGAAGCCATATATTTGAAGATCCCTCTGTGTAAAGTATAAAGTAGATAGATGGAGAATTTTCCGTGGTTAACATTTTTAAATGTATGGTTCTAGTAGCCATAAATCTGATCTGTCTGTGAGGTTTTTGTTTTTGTTTTTGTTTTAAATTCCACATGCAAGTTCATATAGTATTTATGGAAGTATTGACCATACAGTATAGAAAGTATTATCTTTCTCTATCTATCTGACTTATTTCATGTAGCATGACTACCAGAGGCCTGGGGTGGAAAAATTGGGTAAAAGTGGTCAAATGTTACAAATTTCCAGTTAGAAGACAACTAAGTCCTAGGGATATAATGTACAACATGATGACTATAGTTAACATTGCTGTAGAGTACATTTGAAACTTACTAAAAGAATAGATCCTAATAGTCTCATTACCAAGAAAAAGGAATTTCTGTAATTATGTGAGGTAAGGATGTTAAGAGAATTTATTGTGTTAATCACTTCACAATATACATAAGTCAGGTCATTGTGCTATATCCCTTAAACTTACACAGTGCTGTTTGTCATTTACATCTCAATAAAACTGAAAAAAATAATATTGTCCCCTAAAATGCATGGCTCAGTCAAACCTCTAGCTTGGGGGAAAAATGCAGATTTATTGGCTTACAAATTCCAGATGAATTGAATAACCAATCCACAGGAAGTGGAATGACAGATGCTGGCTTTCAGGAACAACTGGAGGCAAGCTCTTGAAGCTCATATGTCTCTCTCCATTTACTTTCTCTTTCTTTGCATTTGGCTTTCTCCACATGTCAGAAATCAATTCTTGCAACATCTGAACCAACTGTCCTCTAGGCCATACATAGCCAACCTAACTTAGCTCCTATATCTCAGGTCAACAGATATAAATGAACTTTGACTCTCTGGATTACAAATATAAAAATTCCCAGAGAAGAGATGGAGTGGACATATTGATTAGGTTTTCATGAAGAACATCACAGCCTTTCTAATAGCCATATGGATGGTGGAAATGGCAGTTCATTAGAAGAAGAGGAAATGGTGGGAAAGTGTTATTACAGATGACTACTAAATATAGCTTCAAAGAAGTGACTATCATAATAAGAACCACATGGAATTTAAAAAAACAAAAAAACAGCTCTGATCAGCCCCAAGCACAGTTGGTTAGGCATAAGAAGTATTTGAATAACATTATGAACACAATTGTAGACAACACTCATCCCACTGCATTAAATCCTATGTCTACCAGTACAGCTATCTGCAGAATTCAGAAACATGTCTTAGACATCTTTGTTTCCCAAGATCAAAGAGTAGTTTTTGGCACATCTGCTACAAGAAAGAATGAGTAAATGAATAAATTATATCAATAGCTTTATCAAAAATCTTCTGTAGCTGCGTATTACCTGCAAAAAAAAAAAAAACCATACATACTTCCTATTATGGCATTCATAAATATATAAAAACTATTCCCAACCTGCAGTTTCATCTTTTATAATAATATGCTCTAGACTCTACAGATAGCAAAGGTTCCCTTGATACATCTTTCACTTTCATATCACATATTTATAGTAATCTCTAGTCTCCAAATACATTAGTCTAATTTGTCCTAGGGCTTAGGGAGCTTAAATTCTTTGGAAGAGTAAGATAATAAACACTCATATCAAGTAAAATAAATATAAATTCTGGAAAGCTCTATGAAACAAAAGGCAGAATAATACATTAGAGAAAAATGGAAGTGAGATATATTACAGAGGGTGGTAAAGAAAACTTCTCTAAGGAGGTGATATTTGATCTGAGACCTGAGGGTAAAACTAGAACCAGACATTCCAGGCAAAGAGAAAGTAAATGCAAAGTCTCCTGGGTATTGATGAGCTTGATACATCTGAAGAGCTGAAACAATGCCAACAGACACTGAAGAGTGAGTGATTTGAAGAGGTAGGCAGATGCCAGACCTTGCAGAGTCTTGTCATTAAAGCATAGAGTCTACTTTAAATAGAGTGCAAAGCCAATGAATGCTGTTAAGGAAGGACAGATTTACCTTTACCTTCTAAAAGGTGATCTCTGGCCACTAGGTCAAGAGGGAAATCCAAAAAAACTGTTCAGAGACTACTAGACGACTTGCTGTGGTAGCATCAGTGAGGGTCCCAAGCAGTGGCCTGATTTTAGACAAATTTCAAATGTAGAGCTGATCTGGGGAGGAAGGGTCAAAGCAGCCAGAGGAATGAATCTTCTAGGTGCTGAGCTTAAATGACTGAGCTGTGGTCAGTGCCACTCATTATGATACAGAATAGTAAGCAAGGAATGGTTCAGGGGCAGAGGACCAAGAGCTCCAATTTGATAAAAGGAGTTGTGAAGTAGCCAGACAAATGAGATAGATAGTGCTCATAGTAATTTTTAAGTTAATATTTTAATGCTTCCTTTAGAATATCAATGATGCTATTTATTTGTTCAGCAGATATTTAATAAGCACCTACTGTAAACCAGCTTTGTGTGTTGCAGATTGTCAGTGAACAAAAGAGAAGGATACCCCTGCTCTATAGCTGGTGGTGTTCGTCTGTTGATTTTCTCTTCAAATCAGTGTGCTTCAATTATCCCAGGAAAGTAGGAAACAAGGTCTAAAGCAGAAAAAGAGCATGGGAAATGAGGACTGGAAGTTTTGGGGAGAGGAAAACATCTAAAATGGTGAGTAGGAGTGTATGAGAGTAATTAGACTATAAATATGACCACTGCCACTTGATGTTTGTGGTCACAAATTTAAAGCAAGACAAGTTAGTGTCACTGCATGTTTCCCTCCCAGCCATATTCAGCTACACAGGTATACACATGAAAGAAGTAAATGTTTCTATTTAGGCAGGGTTATGGTTTTGCCAATTGAATGGGATGGACTGAGAAAGAGATAAAGCACTTGAGGGTACATGCAAGGGAATAATTATGACTAGCCACGGACCCCAGAATCTAAGCTGGGTGGGAGACAGAGTCAGGACATCAAGGAAGTAAGGGAAAATGAAAACATGGTAAGATCTACGCACTGGATGTCCAGATAGGGTCAAAGAAATATTGGGGTCAGAATACTAGAGGCAGTGAAAGACAGAAGGAGACAGTCAGAGAGAAGGATGATTGAAAGTGAGACTACAGAGTTTGCAGTTACTGGTAATAGCAATAAGCGTGGTAGAAGATGGAAATTAGGTAAAAATCATTGGTTAAAAGTTGACTAAAGACACTAGGATGAGGGAAAGATCATTTACACATGTATGAAAATTGTCAAGAATGAATACATGTGTAGCATTAGAAAGAGTGGTAATGATTAGGAGTTAAAACTATTGAGGAATATGGGTGACTACCCAAGGGTCTATAGATAAAAGTAACATTGAAGGGTGGTGGGCAATATAACCTGATAACATGGAGTTGAAAGATAGGACTATATATGAAATTTCTCTTAAATCCAGCAAGTCTAAAATGGCTAAGTAGTAATCTTTCTTTTTTATTAAAATACTTTCTCAGCTATACTACTACTATTAAAATCCAAAATTATAAAACATATTTGAATTTATGATTCGTTTTAGAAGAAATATAATACCTATTATGCATAACACCAAGTCACAATGTAGAAAAAGTTAATTGACAAGGCATTTAGTGCTAAATACTATATCTACATTAAAGCAAAAGTCATGGCATTAGGCACAGACATTCTTAGATAAATTAATTTAGCAGCATGCTGACAATCATATATTCCCTATGGTTTATGAAAAGTAAAAGAGCATATTCATGTCATCAGTAATTGCTGGTAACACATTTCTAATTTGCAGGCACCTAATATTCCCATTCATAAGGTATGTGTTAAACTCTGTTTATATTGCTCTATATACGATTTTGTTGAGTTATATATGTTTTGATAAAAACAGACATCATGTGCTTTAGACTAAAATTCCTTAATGAACAATAAACAGCAATCAGTTTCAACAAACATTCGGAGTTCAACTGAGCTTACTGCAGCTGGTAAACCACAAGGTGATTTAGAAAGATTCACAATCATTCAGTAAAATCCATTTTCTGCTACGGCAATGAATAATCTTGACAGCTGTTTTCAAGACTGTTTTACATATGAAATATGCTGTGTACATTTACATACTTTTATCTGACCAAAAATATTCTCCTTCAACACCAAATCCAGACCACAAGTATTATTTGGAAGCCATGTGGTTTTGTGACATTTGTGCGACAAGTTAAAAACATGTCAGCTTCTCAATACAGTAGAATGCTCTTACACATTTTGACATTGACTAGCCCTTCCCTCATGCGCCAAAGTCCTATTAAAATAAAAGATACTATTTAAATAATGAAAACACATTCACAGGAGAAAGCAAAAAAGGGTGCCATCAATGGACTAGAAAGTTTGAGAAACTCTGGAAGCATGAAGGAATGATGCAGGTTGGGGTAACATCAGAGCAGGAGAGACACTATAGCTCAAGACATGGGAATTAAGTTCTTTTCTTTCCAAGAAAGCTAGAGAGAACATCTAACATAAAGCACAAAACCAGGGCAGCCCAGGTGGCTCAGCAGTTTAGCACCGCCTTCGGTCCAGGGACTGATCCTGAGGACCCGGGATCAAATCCTGCATCAGGCTCCCTGCGTGGAGCCTGCTTCTCCCTCTGCCTGCGCCTGTGCCTCTCTCTCTCTCTCCCTCTCTCTCTCTCTCTCTCTCATGAATAAATAAATAAAATCTTAAAAAAAAAAAATAAAGCACAAAGCCAGAGCGCAAGGGAAAGCCTTTGATGTGATTCATAAAAGAATGCCATTCCCAAGCAACTACGCTAGTTGAGGTCCCATCTCCCTCTCCCAAGCAGTGCTGCTGACAGTTGGGGTTTTACCCACACAGTGAGGTCAGGGAACTCTTTTCCTGTGCCACCTGCCCAGGAATGGTTTTAAACTCCAAGAAGTAGCAGAGTAGAACTTGAGATAACACTGGACTCTACATTTCCTGAAAAGTGAGGACAGATGCCTGTGAGTGAGCTACAGGAAAGCATTTTACCCCCAGAACAAGGCCCTCATTTGGGCAGTTGGGTGTTCGACCGATGCATTGTAAGAGGATGCCTGATTACTAAGACCTCAAATAATTCACGCAGCCTTCCCAGTCAAGGAAGGGGCCAGATAGGGGAATGTAGTCAAATACAGAGAAAATGATCTATAATAAGCAATCTCATTTTCATTCATATATATGAATCAACAACCAGAAATCACCAGAAATTTTAGGAAAAATTGTACAAGTGCATAAACAAAGAACACAACTGAGCCAAAAAAAAAATAGAGCTATTTTAGGAAATTTAGCTGGAAAGAATGTGGCATTTATAAAATAGGAACTCATTGCCATGAAAAGTAAAAAATCTGAGAAAAATACAGAGTCCATGGGGATTAAAATATTATGGCTCAAATCAAAATATAATTGGAAGGACTCAAATAAATTAAAGTCAATGTTAGTGACCTAAAAAAAGAGATTAATAAGTCTAACAATGAATTAAATAAAAATAAAAAAAGAATGAAGGAATATAAATGAAGAGGCATGGAAGTGAGATATGGAAGTCCCAACAGCCTTTTAAGAAGCTGAATTTCAGAAGGATACAGTGGTAATGCAAATAAGAAAGTAAATAAAAATATATAATTAAATTTCCCTAAGCTGAAGAGATACCCAAAGCATCAAACTGAAAGAGCCCAGAATTAATGAAAAAACCCACAACTAAAAATATCCTGATGCAATGTTATGAGCTCATAGATAAAAATAAAATAAAAGATGTCAATGGGGGAAAATGTTGCCTATAAAGAAAATCTGACTATTATAAACTTCCCATCAGTAGAATTCAAGGTTACAAAACAAAAGGGCAGTACCTTTCAGATCCTTGACTGGGGTGAGAGGGGAAATGAATGTGCTATGATCAACCTTGTGGAGAAAAATAAGGATATTTTCAGACATGAAATTCAGAGTTTATCTCCCTCACACCTTACATGAGAAAAAAAGTATGAGAAGAGATAGTCTATAAAGATTAGAAGAAAAAATATAGTATGAATATAAAAATCAGAGCCAGCCAGGTGTATAGAAATGTGATAAAACATTAGAAAAGAAAATGTTTAATATAAAAGGAAATGTTTAAATATAGAATTTGATCCTTAGTAAAAGTCTTTGAGTGATAATATTTTAATAAGAGGTGACTACTTTTCATATTTTAGGGGCATAGTCACTCTATAAGGCTCTGCAGCCACAGGCAGAGGCAGCACTTCCACATCTCATAACTCAGCCTCCACAACACCCTTCTCCCAGGGCAGCCCTGGCCTCCTCCTCCTCCAGGCTGGCCTTCCTCCCCCTGAGCCACCCACACCATAGTTCCATCAAAATATATGGAAATATATTTCCATCAAAAGGAAGATCATCACAGGCCCTGTGCTCCAGTGCACCCAACAAAGCAAATCATGGACATACCATGACCACTGGGATCTGCGGGAAGAACAGTGTTGCCCAAGAAACTCCTGGTCCAGTGTAAGCAGATGATCTTCCTTCACCCATAAGGCTCTCAGGAAGACCCACTATGCCTCACATTTCTCCCAAGGTATCAAACACATCTCTGTTTACCACCCAGAATATCACACCTGTAGTCTTCTGTATAGTCACAAATCTAATTTATCCTCCACTCCTTTCTATGATTCTGGATCCTTCCACTGTTCTATGATAATATGCTCCAAGAAGGATGGAAACCACATTTAAATTTACTAAGACAAACGCTACCAAAAGACCAGCAGATTGAATCATCATGTTATCCACACTCCATCTCCCAGTTTTTCCTCTGTTTCCACGAGGCTCTTAGCCCCAGGTCTGGATCCCCTGGACCAACCTACTTCACATTTCAGGGCCACACTCCCTCCTCCCTCTTATACACAACACCCTACCCTGTAAGTTAAAAAAATTTCTGTAAATAACCTTCTGTGCCTTTCCTTTGGTAATAAGATTTTCATATTTCTATACCTTTCATTCCTCCCCTCCCCCCAGTAGCCAACTTTTTTGGTGCTCTTTTTGCTATTTTTCATGGCCAAAGAAGCTAGAGAAACTCAGGAAATCTCAAAGTTGGGATACAACAACAGAATGCTAACAGTTTCATTACAGAGGAAAACAGAAGAGTTTATTTTACTTGCCTTGATACTTTAAAAAAACTAGACTGATTTACCTTTACTTTATGAGAAGAGGTGAGATTGGAAGTTATGGGATGGAATTATGGGAAGAAGTGAGATTGGAAACAAAAATCAATTGTTTATTTTCTTTGAGTTAGTTTTCAGTAGTAGTAAGTAACCAGATTTTGTCTGTGTGTTTCTTTTGCCTGCTCTTTCATATGTCCAACATGGGTAGCTACAGATTATGATACTGTCAGAGGTAAAGGACCCTCCCTGGATGGAATTTAGATGACATATGAACTGTAACCTATCACACAACCTATCATCCATCTGTGTCCTCTGCCAAGTCTAAGTTCAATCCACCACCAAGTTATTGTGATGAGTCTGTGAGAACCATCCTAATAAGCAATGACTCAGACTGGCCCACACATCTGAATTTACAATATATTAGAGAAGATTGGGTTAGTAACAGACTTACAGTCTTTTATTTTAGGATCTGGGTGAACCCAGTGATCCTAGAGTAAACCAAATTCTTAGGTCTTAAGTAACCCCAAGCTCTCTATTCTGTGAGATCCAATATAGGATCCTTATGTAAAAATAAGTGATAGCTAAGCTAACAATGATACCAGACTCTGATGGACAAATGATCATCAAATCACCTCAAAAACCTAAATAATCAAAGGACAAACTGACTCACTCGCTTATTGTAACTCTGAGGCTTCCAAAAGATAGAGGAAGAAATCACAGAAACCTAAGCAGAAGAGTGGCCAGTGGTGAGAATGAGCAAGTCTCCAGGAGGTGGAGCATGATGAGCTGATGAGCACAGGAGTCACAGCTGGTCTTCAGGCACTCCAACCTCCCAGTGGCCTCCGCCATGGGCACACATGTACATCGTGGAAGAGGTGCATCTTCCATGTTCTACTACTGCAACAATAACATCGCAAAGCTCTTTACTGATGTTTGTTGCAGGTCTTCAAGAAGTTAGTTTGGCCCATGGAAATACTGAACTGCATGGATTTGAAACTCCTTTTATAGTAGGAAACTTCATCAACGGGTTCTCCATGACTATAGAGAGTAGAAAAAGAAAATATGGGATCTCTTGTTCAAAACTGATTAAGAATTTCAAGACAACAATAAAGCAATAAACCAAGAGTGGAGACCTCTGAGCCTGGGGGCCTGTGTGATGGCCCAGGTCGCACACCCACAAAGCCAGCCCTGTCTAAAGGAAAGTTAAGAGTTGCTGAGTCAGATACTGCTGTGCTGTAAACTGCTTTTTCAGTAAATTTCCCCAATGCTAAAACTGCATATTTAGCAAAACAATTCAAATATAGAATGACTATCTCAAGAGTGCTTGAAACTTTCTCAAACTGCTTTGAAATCATTTCTTTCTTAGGGATGTTGGATTATGTAAGTGAATTCTTCTGTGCCAAAATAATGATTCTATTTTGTGATAATACTACTAGATTTGCAAAATATTTAAGTGTGCTGTGTTTTGTTCCTGATGATTGTTTGGTTACATATTTCTTTCAGGCTTATGTTCATCAACCTGTGACTACACATTTAGTATAAATGGGATAGTCTTCACAAATATTAATTACTGGTTCAACTGCAAGGGAATTTTAATTAGCTTTGTTTAAGCATAACTTTTAGGCTCTTAAATTAATTAAGGGACCCTACAGACTTCTAATAGTTAAAGTGGCTACAGGAAAATCATAGGCTATATTTTCATATCTTTGTGTTTCTAAAATCATCTGTGTTTCAGGTTTATAAATTTGTGGTACAAATGTCACAAATAATAGAAAAAAACAGACTAAAAGAAACCAGTAAAAAAAAAAAACATAGAAAGATAGTTCACAGGACAAAAGAAATGGCTCTTAAACAGTGCAGCACAATTGTAGCAAGGCATCTCAAAAGTAAAAATGTGCATCCCAATCTAGCCAATTCAAAAAGGACAAATAAACAAGGACATTTCTTTAAAGCACTATTTAAAATAACAAAGACTGTCAACAACTAAAAGTCTATAAGATTTTGGCTAAAGAAATTACTATACACCCCATTTTATAATATTTACAATTATTATGCAGAATAAAGCAGTTTACAGACACACATACAATCTTCCTCCAAGTCAAATTGCTAAATGAAAAAAACAAACAAGGAGTTAGCTCATGATTATTAGGATCCTGATCTAGTAAAATGGAAGCTGGGAGCCTAATTAATATAGCATTTAGGAAAATTAGGGGACTGAAAGGAGAATGGGGAAATATTTTGGGAGCTAGGAGAAAGGAGGCTGCTTCAATGTAAAAGAATGAAGAAAGGGTACAGGTGAGAGGCAGATGAGGGAACTGAAGAACACAGAGTAAGTCCACTTGTCTATGCTGACAAACCCACTAAGAGTGATGCTGTATAGTGTATGAAATGGAATTAGTCATTTATTTATTATTACAATTATTAAGTATTAACTCATCATTAAAATTTTTGTAAATATTACACAAATAGAAACATGCTGATAAATTCAGTAGATAGATACTGAGCTTTTTTTTTTAATCACATGCCAAACTCTGTGTTAAGGCCTTAGAGATATTAAAATGAATAAGCCATTTCTCTGTTTGGTGGCAGAGATAATGGAGGCAGGAGTAGAGACAAAATTATGTCCCCAAAATTGCTATTTAGTGTAAATGTTGATTAAATTTCTATAAGTACTGCTCCATTAGGAGGAGATATAGAAGAAAGTGTATGGTTTTATTACATGTAAATTTCTATTAAAAGTAGCCGGCACACTTCTATTTCCCTGCCTTCAGCATCTGTAGGTTTCCTTATGTCTGAATACTCCAAATAAAATATGGATATTAGCCATCTACCTCACGACATCAAATTCTAGCAGACACTGAATTAAGCTGATGGGTTTCCCACTTGGCCCTCCTAATAGCCCTCTCCTGTATCCCTTGCCTGCCATTATACAGTTGTTTTAATAACATAGTTCTAATATAATAGTTGTCTACATATCTCTCCCCTAATAGACTATAAACTTCTAAACCACAAAGATCTGGGCTCTTATATGGATGTCTGGGTGGCTCAGTTCATTAAGTGACTCTTGATCTCAGCTCAGATCTTGATCTTAGAGTCATGACCTCAAGCCCTGGATCCATTGGGCTTCTCCTTGGGCTTCATGATGGGCTTCATAATGGGCTCCACGTTGGGCTCTGCACTGTGCATGGAGCCTACTTAAAAAAAGATCTACACTCATATATATTTCTAAATTTCTCACACTACATATCAACAATCTGTACTGATCAGAACTTTAATTTTTGTTACTTGACATGGTGAGGCAAACATAAGAAATATAAAACACAATACATTCAAGGAGTTCACCACTAGTATTTGACCAGTGATACTAAGTAGGAAAGGGGGTCCCATTCCAGATATTCAGAATTTTGAATTATTGGTTGGAACATGTGTATATGTGCATGTGTGTGTGTGTGTGTGTGTGTGTGTGTGTGTGTAGCTGGATTCAGAGATGGCTGAAACCAAACAGTATATTTTGCTATCTTTCCCCAGTGACATTATATTTCCAGGGAAAACCCCATACTTTTCCCTTTGTTTGTGTCCTTCAGAGTATGATGACATTAATCTTTGGGCACACAAAAACTGTACATGCTGATAGTTATAAAAAACCTCTTTGTAAGAAAACGAAAGCAAAACAAAATAAAAACAACAATAATACAAATCAACCGTTTGTAACTTTTCCACGTTTTTGCCATTGAGGAACATTCTGTTATTTGACATGATATGAAGGAATTTTAGCTATTGCTGGCTTTCTTGCTAAATTTTCCCTAAAGGTGCTAAAATAAGTTGTTTCAAGTCCTACTCTAGGAAACTAGAATTTATGCTACAAAATTTAACAGAAGCTTCACATCACTAATCCTCTACATAATATGATTCATTCAATTATAGGGATTTCTACTGAATTTTCAAAGAAGCTGATTCCCCAACAGTTAACATTTACTGTAATATATGTAATATATAGCCTTCTCTCTCAAAACGATATAATTCAAGAAATGAAATCTTGAACACAAAATTAAATGAAAGATATAATAACTAGTAATGGCCACTAGATGGCAACAGCAGAAATGTCATCATTTTTAGTACTAAATGCTGCATTGAGATAACTGCCTTTACTTAAAATGAGAAATTATGTGCTTAGAGTAGAGCCTGAGTCCAAAACAAGATGGAATTCATCATTAAAGCTGTAGTAAATATCATGTTTAGAAACAAAATTACTTTGCTTAACATTTGGCACTTAAAAATGAGTCAATAATTGCCAGGGATGTGTGTTTCTTCCTTCAGAAATAGCATGTCTACCCACTCAATTTCACTACCTATCCCATTATTCTTGAATACACCTTCACCCTCACTCCCATAGGTAATCAAATACTAAGTCTGTCAAATCTCCACACTTCTCTATTTCATCACATCATATAAACAACATTTCTTGTAATATATGGGATGGGACTGAGATTAGCCCTCACAGATAGACTTTAGCCTGACCAACCACCACTAATATCCGAGTTCAACTCATGTTACTCACAAGAGGCTATTCAGTTGTAAAAAATTGACTGCATACATGGATATACATCCACCCCAGTCTTTAGCATTTTCTTCTTTCACCAGCCCCAAATAATTAGTTTAAAGCATGAGTGAGAATTATAGCACGGTTTTACAAATGAAATGAAATTTTGGCTAATGGATTAAACAAAATTAAGAAAGTAATGTGTTTCTATAACATATTCCCTTACAAAACATTTCCAAGGTCAACATTCAATCTCTTGGCTTTTTCCAAAGCTTAGTCTTTATTCCCTGAAGCCAAGAACATGATGTTATCACTTTTCAAAATCATAATAACCTATAAAAGAAAAGAGAATGCAGTCCCTAACACAGGCATATTCTTCAAACCAAGAATAGAGGATGAACTAGGATCAATTTCCTTTAAAGTGGATTCTGAGAAGCTATCAGTTTTTATATATTTAATTGGAATATTCTTGTATTAAGTATTTTTTTATTAAAGCATAATTGGGGATAAAAAAGTATTTGATAAATAAAGCTATTTTGTAATGAAATTTTATCTGTAATATCTTCAAAAACTACAAAGGAAAAAAATAGTTTTGGGCAAAACATTCTTTTATATTTGGGAAAATATACAAAAGTTACAAAGACTAATCCACCATTCTTTTTTTTTTTCTTGTTTTTTTTTTTAAGATTTTATTTATTTGAAAAAGAGAAGAGAGTATGAGCAGGAGGAGGCGCAAGGGAAGAGGGGCAAAAGAAGAGCGAGAGCAAACTCCCCACTCAGCAGGGAACTAGATGCAGGACTCAACCTCAGGACTCCAGAATCACGACCTGAGGGAAAGGCAGACCCTCAATTAACAGAGACACCCAGTCACCCCTCCACCAAACATTCTTGTACTCAAACTCAAAATTAACCCACGTTATTCTTGTTTCCAGGTTTGTATGTTTTTTTTTTTTACTTTAAAAAATAGAACATTGTGAAGAAAAAACAAAATCCTCTATGCATCCAAGTAAATGTGAGAAAATATATTTTAGAGGTGGCCTTGTATATCTGAGAAGAAAGGACTATTTTATTAAGGGTATTGGGACAATGTATTTTCTATACATATATAAAATAAAATTAGAGTTCTAATTCAAACTTTATACAAAATAAACTCCAGATCTGTTAAATGCCTAAATGAAAAAAGAAAAAAACTATTAGAAGAAAATATAAAAGAAGATCTTCATGATCTCATGGAAGAAAAATATTTTGTAGATAAGAAATAAAATTCATGGCAAAAAAAAAAGAAAAAATTGGTAATTTTGAAATCAGAATTTATATTCCCTTCAGATCAGTTACCTTTTGCCAACAAAACTATATAAGGTGTTTTACATGAGTTTAAAGTTGTGTGAGCCATTCAGGGGTGTTCATCAGTTGTCCTGGTTTTGCTCTTCCGGATATGGTAGGATTACACTTTCTCAGTTCCTTGCATTTGGAGGTGGCTATGTGATTCACTTTGGACAATGAACTATGAGAAGTGATTTATTTATGTCACTCTAGGCCTTTACGAACCAGTACACAATTTGCCATCTTCCTGTCCCTCTGTTGATGGCCTACCATATTTCAGAAAGTGGAGGTTTTTAAGTAAAGATGAGAGAGATCAGAACTTCCCACTGATTCAAATGGCCATGGAATGTGAGCAAGAAAGAAAACTTGTGGCTTAAACTACTATGATTTGATGGTTGTTTGTTATGTGTCATTTTGATAGTTATGCGGCAGTATCATGCTGGACTCTGGTAGCAAGTGCTAAACGCCTAACTTAAAGTTGCTTGAAGAAAGAAAAGCAGCAATTAGTTAATTGAGTTAGAAGAGAAGAAACCTCTTGTAACATTTGTGGTTACCTTTCTCTGACTTTCATCATTGCTTCTCTGAGCATGCTGGTCTAATGCTCTTCAACCATGGCATGGGGGATATGATCCCCAGCATGTCAGTACAGCTTCAGTTTTGAGACGGTAAAGAGAAACATTCTTTTCCAATTTGAATTTGAAAATATTTGTGGCAGGAATCTAGTTGACCCAGACCTGACTCCCACACTTGTGCAAATTTCAGTAGGACAGTGACAAGTTTTATCCTAAGATAGTAAAATCTCCTCCTATGATGTAAACATGAGAAATCAAAACCAAATGAAGTAACCATGTGAACATTTAGCTTAGAGTAAGTATATATTAGCTCTTATTAATATGATGACTATGTGATAATTATTTTTAGGAGTCAACTACTGGCTAGGCTACAGTAGCTGGTCATTTAGTCTAATGTTAATCTAGGTGTTGCTGTAAAAATACTTTGCAGATGTAGTTAATACCTACAATCAGTTGACTTTAAGTAAAAAATATTACCCTTGATAATATGGGTAGGCCTCATCCAATCACTTGAAAGTCCTGAGAACAAAAACGGAGGTTTCCCAAGAAACAAATTCTGTCCCCAGCATGCAACAACTACCTAGGTTTCAAGCCTGCTGGCCTGCCCTACAGATTTTAGACTTGCCAGCCTCTACAAATGCATGAGTCAATTCCCTAAAATAAATCTCTACTGGATCTGTTTCTCTGGAGTACCCTACATGATACACACTACAAATACACTCATACATTAAAAACCTTCATCTCCATTTCATAAATAAAAAATTGAGCTATTAAGTGGTAAAATTTAATTCAAACTCAGATCCCTGGTTCCAACGCTCATGGCCTGGGGGAGATGCACAGGCTAAGCCATCAAAACTTGATAAACTTCCCATATCCAAAGTAAAAAGGAAAAATATGACAGGGATGAAAAGAAAATCTGTTCTAGTTTTAAAGAATCTATGAGATATAGCTTCCATTCAAAATCCCCTCTGATTTGTATTGACTTCTACCCCCAGAGCATTTGTATATATTATCTTACTGCTAGCTATTTCTTCTTGACCCATTTATGGCTTATATAGAAAGCATACCTTTTAGTTCAACAAATTTCATAAATTTAGTTAGTTACATTCAGCTACCCCTCGAACTTTTCTTTTCCAAGGAGAATAAACTCAGTTTGCAGTCATGGACAAGGAGCCCAATGGCTGAAACTTTCAGATTGCTCCAGGGGACAGATTGGCAGACTCAAGAACTCCAATCCTTCATCCCCAACCAAGTGTATGTTCATTGCATCCTGCTTCCTTCTAGTTCCTTCCATGGCAAAAAATGACACACCAAAAGGGGGAAAAAAAAAAAAAAAAAAAAAATATATATATATATATATATATATATATATATATATATATATATATATATATATATAGCAATAGTGAGGAAAAAGACAAAACAAAGTCAAATTTGAAATAGGATACCTAAATCCAGGGTAAGGAAAGAGTCGCCTATTCACTAATAGTAATGGTGATGACAATCACTTCAAAAGTAACTGTAAAAAAAAAGATAACTGTAGCTTACCAAAATGCTTACTCATAGGCCTTAATAAATAAGCACCTTAGAAAAGAGGTTAAAAGAAAAGTGGTCATCATTAGGATTATGTAAGCCTAAAAATAATTTCCATCTAAAGAAACTGTCCTTGAACCAGATTTTGCTTCTTATGTGAAAAGTAAATATATTTTTCTCCACACAAGTTCACTGAGGCTTTTAGAAAATAAATAGAAAAGAAAATGTCCAATCATCTCTTCCATCTATCAAAAGATCACTTTATTTCTTTTATTCAGTCTTGCCTTCAGATTTCTAATATACAACCCCTTGAATGAGTAAGTTTCCAAGTGCCTGAAAATTCTGAGTTCCTAAGCTACAATCAAAAAAACAAAATAGTCACCCATGCCTTTGTAATACAATAATTACAAAGTAAGTTCTTACCTTTAAAGAGGGAGGCTCATGTGCTGTGTACAATAACATGGGTAACAAGTATACTAAGGTATTGGATGTGCTCGAAATGTGCCTATAAATCATCACTACAATGCCGTACAAGAATCCTTTTCTTTCGATCTATCATGGTCTTTCCTATATACATATTCTTTTAATTTTTTTTGGTCTGTACCTCAAATCTAAGTGGCTCTTGATAGTATACAAGACATTTATGATACCTTACTTAATTCGTGGCAACTATGTGGATTTTATCTCATCACTACATCACAAATGTAGAAACTGAGGAGCATGCCCAAGATCACAGATCATGCTTGATCCCTGAGATAAAAACTATGTCTTCAATTTTATAATTGCCTATGTATTATTCTTTTCCTCAATATATTACAGGTTCCATGAGGGCAATAGTTCACTAATTAATCTACCTATAAGAGGGGGCTGGGACTTAATAAATTTCTGTACAATATATGCATACTAAAATCTGGATGCCAGATCTTATTAGCGATGATAAAGCTTCAATTCACTGAATACCTGCTAGGAAGCACATCTTGTAATTGGTATTTTACATGCATTCTTTATCAACTGACAATACAAAAGGATTGCAGTACAGTTCCTATTCCTAGTCAGAAAAGGCTAATGTGAAACTTATAGAACTCATCTAAAGCCAGTATAGAGCAGGGGTTCCCAAAGTGGGACTCCTGGGCCAGCCACAACTGCATGCTTGAGAATTAGAAGGGCAAATTCTTGGGTCTCACTTCATATCTACTGAAAAGTTCTGACAATGGGATCTACCAATATGTGCTGTAACAAACCCTACAGATTATTTTGATATATGCCAACATTCTGAGAAAGACAAGACTAGACTAGACTAGTGAAACAGCATCCATGGAAGATGGTTTGAAAGATAAGAGGTCTTTCTACTTCTCTATACTACAAGCCATGTTATTTTGGCCGACTATAACATTATTTCCTGCATTGTGTTTTGGCATCAAGCTACTGACCTGTGTCAAAAAAGAATAAGCTAAAAAAAAATTCGTAAATACCCATTTGTTCACTGCTCAGTATCATAACACCATAGTACTTCAGTCTACTAAAGTGCGTATAGCCAAGAGAGATTAGGGGGACCTGGAGGGGTATGTAAGCCCCTATTCCCAAGAAACTTGAATTTGAGAGAAGAAGAAACACATTTACATAAAAATCCATATCATAATGAGTTGGGTGATAAGTGGTTACAGGTAATTCATACCTCAGAGGAGGGGTGACTCCAGCTAGCTGAGTAGCTGAGTTGATCAGATAAGAATTTTTATGCACTCTGGAGAGGAAGAAAGCTATGTTAGACTCCACTGAGTCTCTAGAATGAAAAACAATGAAGCTAGCAAGCTTAAAGGATGAGGTTGCTAAATACAAAATATAAGCTATTGCATTTAATCCCCAAATCCTTTATGCAAACTTTATAAAGATGTTTCTCCATGGATAATTAGTAAAGGAGAGAAAAAACAAAACAAAACAAAAAACAGTGAATTAAATGTCTGTTTACTGAAAAAAAATTGGTCTTGGGGACAAAAGTTGGAAGCAACCTTCATGTAGTTCATTATTAGAAATGATCAGTAGAAAATATCCATCAACAATAGAAAGCAACCAAGTATTCCCTGTGACATACGACTAGGAAATATAAAATTGGTGTTAATAAAAAAGTAGCTCCCTACTGGGAGCCAGTAGGAAATAGGTGCCATCTCCCTCTGTTAGGGCCCAGTATAAATACACAGACCCCTGAGGGAGCCAGCACTGCTCCAACACTCACTATCTAAGTTGCTAAACCCTACAGATTATTTTGTGCATCCCAAGATATTTTCTCCTGCAGACACTCGCCCTCAAGCCACACCTCAGCTCCAGGTCTCCTCCAAACAGCTAATTGAACAAACTGTGCTAATACCACACCTCCCACCACTGGGCACCTGCACAGATCCACCCCCTACAACTCCTACAAGTTCTCCTGCCTCAGGCCCAGCAGCTGTCAGCCCCCTCCTGGTATGGACCTTGTTGATACCAGGTGCTCTGCCCCCGTATTCTTCTGCAGTTTGGTGCTACTACATTTCTGATAAATGCCTCATCTAATTCAATTTAAGAACAAGGCAGTCACAGATTGGCCCATTGAAAACACAGGAAACTGGGCAGCCTGGATGGCTCAGCAGTTTAGAACCACCTTCAGCTCAGGTCATGATCCTGGGGTCCCAGGATCCAGTCCCATGTTGGGCTCCCTGCATGGAACCTGCTTCTCCCTCTGCCTGTGTCTCTGCCTCTCTCTCTCTCTCTCTCTCTGTCTCTCTCTCTGTCTCTCATGAATAAATAAAATATTTTTAAAAAACTTTAAAACAAAAAGTGTAACAAGAAACAAAGAGGGCACAATATATTCAAAAAGAGAACAATCCAACAAGAAGATAACAATTTTAAGTATTTATGCACTCAACACGGAAGCACTCAAATGCATAAAGCAGCCATTAACAAACATAAAGGAAGTAATCAGTAGTAATACAATAATAGTGGAGGATTTTAGTATCCCACTTACATTAATGGAGAGATCATCTAGATAATCAACAAGGAAAGAGTGGCTTTGAATAACACATTTGACCAGAGGGATCTAACAAGACATATTCAGAACATTTCAGCAGAATATGTATTCTTCTCAAGTGCACATGGAATGTTCCCCAGAATAAATGAGATATTAGGCCACAAAACAAGTCTCAACAAATTCAAAAAGAGTGACGTCATACCATTTAATTTTTCCAACCACAATGCTATGAAACTAGAAATCAACCACAAGAAAAAACCTGGAAAGAAAACAAAAACATGGAGGTTAAATAACATGCTACTAACCAATGAAAGGATCAATCAAGAAATCAAAGAGGAAATCAAAAAATACATGGAGACAAATGAAAATGAAAACACAATGGTCCAAAACCTTCAGGATGTAGCAAAAGCTGTTGTAAGAAGAAAGTTTATGGCAATACACCCCTACCATAAGAACCAAGAAAAATCTCAAACAATCTAACCTTACACCTAAAGGAGCTAGAAAAATAACAGCAGAATCCAAAACCAGTAGAAGGAAGGAAATAATAAAAAGTACAGTAGAAATGAGATAGAAACTAAAAGAAAAAAACAATAAAACAGGGCAGCCTGGGTGGCTCAGTGGTTTAGTGCCTGCCTTCGGCCAGGGCCTGATCCTGGAGACCCAGGATGGAGTCCCGTGTCGGGCTCCCTGCATAGAGCCTGCTTCTCCCTCTGCCTGTGTCTCTGCCTCTCTCTCTCTCTCTCTCTCTCTCATTCTCTGTCTCTCATGAATAAATAAATAAAATCTTAAAAAAAATAAAATAAAACAGATCAATGAAACCAGGAGCTAGTTCTTTGAAAAGATCAACCAAATTGATAAAGCTTTAGCAAGACTCATCAAGAAAAAAGAGAGAAAATGAGGACTCGAATAAACGAAATTAGAAATGAAACAGGAGAAATAACAATCAATACCACATAAATATGAAGGATTGTAAGAGAATATTATGAAAAGTTCTATGCCAAAAAATTAGACAACCAAAAAGAAATAGATAAATTCATAGAAACATATAACCTCCCAAAAATGAATCAGGAAGAAATGTGAAATTTGAACAGACCAACTACCAGCAATTAAATTGTATCAATTAAAAAAAAAAAAACTCCCAAGAAACAAAAGTCCAGGACCAGAGAGTTTCACAGGTGAATTCTACCAAACATTTAAAGAAAAGTTATCTACTCTCAAACTGTTTTTAAAAAATAGGAGAGGAAGGAAAGCTTCCAAATTCATTCTGTAAGGTAAGCATTACCCTGGTAACAAAACTAGATAAAAACACCACAAAAAAAGAGAACTAAAGGTCAATATCTCTGATGAACATAGATGCAAAACTCCTCAACAAAATATTAGTGAACCAAATCCAACAATACATTAAAAAATTATTCACCATAATCAAGTGAAAGGAATGCAAGTATGATTCAATATTTGCAAATCAATCAACATGATATATCACATCAATAAGAGAAATTATAGCCATATGATTTATTCAATAGATGCGGAAAAAGCATTTGATAAATTACAACATCCATTCATGATTTTAAAAACTCTCAACAAAGCACTGAAGATGGCGTAAGAGTAGGATCCCCAAGTCACCTGTACCTGCCAACTTACCTAGATAACTTTCAAATCATCTTGAAAACCTACGAATTCGGTCTGAGATTTAAAGAGAGAACCCCTGGAATGCTACAGTGAGAAGAGTTCACACCTCTATCAAGATAGGAAGATGGAAAAATAAATAAATAAATAAAAACCCTCAACAATGTGGATATAGAGACTTGAACATAATAACGGTCATATTAAAAAAGCAAAACACACAGCTAACACACTAAGCAAAAAAATCTGAGAGACTTCCTCTAAGATCAGGAATAAGACAAGTCTGTCTACTCTCACTACTTTTATTCAACCTAGTACTAGAAGTCCTAGCCACAGCAATCATACAAGAAAAAGAAATAAAAGACATCTAAATTGGTGAGGAAAAAGTAAAATTTTCACTACTTATAGATGACATGATACTGTATATAGAAAACTCTAAGGCCTTCATCAGAAAACTACTAGAACTGATAAATGAATTCAAGATATAAAATCAATATATGGAAATTTGTTGCATTTCTATACACTAATAATAAAGCAGTAGAAGGGAACCTAAGGCAGCAATGCCATTTGCAATTGTTCCAAAAAGAATAGAAGACTTAGAATAAACTTAAACAAAGAGATAAAAGATCTGTACTCTGAAAACTACAAAACAATGATGAAAGAAATTCAAGATGACACAATTTCCATGCTCATTGATTAGAAGAAGAAATACTGTTAAAATGTTCATAATACCCAAAGCAACCTACAGATTTAATGCAATCCCTATCAAAATACCAACAGCATTTTTTTCACAGAAGTAGAACAAACAATCCTAAATTTTCCATGGGACCACAAAAGACCCCATATTGCCAAAGCAGTCTTGAAAAAGAAGAATAAAACTGAAGCTCTCACAACCCCAGATTTCAAGATATCCTACAAAGTTGTAGCAACCAAAACAGTATGGTACAGATAGAAAAATAGACACATAGATCAATACAACAGAATCCATGTTTGATGATCAATTAATCTTTGACAAAGGAGGTAAGAATACTCAATGGGAAAAAGTCTCTTCAAAAAATAGTGTTGGAAAAATTAGACAACTACATGTAAAATAATGAAATTGGAGCATTATACCCAAAAATAAACTCAAAATGGATTAAGGGCCTAAAGGTGAGATCTGAAACTGTAAAACTCCTAAAAGAAAACATAGGCAGTCATTTTTTTGACATTGGCCTTAAATTTTTCTAGCTATATTTCTTTAGGCAAGAGAATCAAAAGCAAAAATAAACTATTGGGACTATACGAAGACAGAAAAACTTTTGCACAAAGAACAAAACAACCCGCAAAATGAAAAAGCAACCTACTGAATGGGAGATAATATTCACAAATGATATATCTGATAAGGAATTAATATCAAAAACATATAAAGAACTTAAACAACTCAACACCAAAAAAATCCCAAATAACCCAGTTTAAAAATGGACAGAGGACATGAACAGACTTATTTCCAAAGAAGACATACAGATGGCCGGCAGACATATGAAGGGATGCTCAATATCACTACTTATCAGGGAAATGCACAAGGAAAACCACAATGAAATATTATCTTACACCTCTTAGAATGGCTAGACTTCGAAGGAGGAGGAGGAGGAGGAGGAGGAGGAGGAGGAGGAGGGGGAGGAGGAGAAAAGGAAGAAGTAGTAGCAGTAGTAGTAACAAGCGTTGGCAAGGATTTGGAGAAAATGGAACCTTTGTGTGCTGCTGGTGGGAATGTAAATTGGCATAGCCACTGTGGAAAATAGTACGAAGGTTCCTCAAAAAATTAAAAATAAAACTACCATATGAACTAGGAATTCCACTACTGGGTCTTTACCCAAAGAAAACAAAAATACCAATTCAAAACCAAAAATGCACTCTAATGTTTGTTGCAGCATTAGTTGCAATAACCAAGACAAGGAAACAACCCAAGCATCCATTGACAGATAAATAAACAAATATGCTGTGGTGTGTGTGTGTGTGTGTGTGTGTGTGTATAATGTACATACAATGGAGTATTGCTGAGCCATTATAAAAGAATGAGATCTTGCCATTTGCAATAACATAGATATACCTAAGGAGTATTATGTATGCTGAATGAAATAAGTCAGAGAAAGACAAATACCATATGGTTTCACTCTTATGTGTAATCTAAAAAAACAAAACAAACAAACAAAAAAACCCAAAGAAACAAACAACAAGCAGAAACAGATCCATAAATACAGAGAACAAACTGATGATTGCCAAGGAGAGGGGGGTGGTAGATGGATGAAAAGGGTTGAAGAGGAGTGGGAAGTACGACTTCCAGTTATAGAATGAGTAATTCACAAAGATGAAAGGTACAGCATAGGGAATATAGTTAATGGTATTGTGGTAGCATTTTATAGTGACAGATGGTAGCTACACTTGTGGTGAGCATAACCTAACATACAGACTTGCCGAATCATTATGTTGTACACCTGAAACGAATATAACATGGTGTTGACTATATCTTTATAATTTCAAAAACTACTTTGCAAAAAAATTCTATAATTTGGCTCTGGATCAATTAATCTTGCTTCCTAGTGATTCCTGAATATACCTAGTCTTCCACTGTGAAAATTTAAAACCACTTTTCTGCCTTCATTGTTTTGGCACTTCTGTGTTTCAGCTTGGCAAGTACGGCATGGGGATTAAACCCATGGATATTGGGGATCCCTGGGTGGCGCAGCGGTTTGGCGCCTGCCTTTGGCCCAGGGCGCGATCCTGGAGACCCGGGATCGAGTCCCACATCGGGCTCCCGGTGCATGGAGCCTGCTTCTCCCTCTGCCTATGTCTCTGCGTCTCTCTCTCTCTCTCTGTGACTATCATAAATAAATAAAATTAAAAAAAACAAAAACAAAAACCCATGGATATTGATACTGAAGTACCTGGGTTTGAATTCTAGTCCCCACTTGACTGATGCATGATCCTGGAAAAGTTAACTTCTCTATGCTTCAGTATCCTTATCACTAAAAAGGAGCTAACAAAATTACCACATAGGGCTGCCAGGAGAATCAAATAAAATAATATCCTAGTGCTGAGAACAGTGACTAGCACATAGTAATTGTAGTTAGATGTCAGCTTATTAATTAAAAAAGGCACACTGTGGTTCTATGACCTCAATTGTTGTTGAATTCAAAAGGATGTAACTCTGAGCCAAAAGACTTTCAGCTCATTAAAAGCATATTGCGTTATATTTTTCTCATTTCTTGGTCTTCAGCTTCCTCTTAATCAAGAACATCCTGTTTTATGGTGTTTAAAGATAATCTTCTTTGATAGAAAATATATTAACAAAATAAAAGTTGAATTACTCTACTTTCTCCATGTCATCTGTTAAAATTTTGCCATCTGCTCCCACCATGAGACTTGTTCCATCAGATTATTAGAACCTACATTTCCGATCTTTCAAAATATACGCAGAGAAAGAACAATGCCCTTGGCTGAGTGGAAATAACAGTTATATCTATGCATAATGACTGAAACAATTTCCTTCTCACAGTATTTTTATGTATTTAAATAATCAACTTTAGCCTATTAATCTGATAGTAATCAGCAGCAGCAGAGGCTAAATTGTGTCTTTATACAGTAAAATCATACTGGCTTCTACTGAGCATCCTTTTTGATGCAGACAGCAATATATTTGTATTTTGAACACTAAACTAGCAAAAGTCCTTGAATCCATGTTCTTTGATCCATAGGTTTTGTTGTTGAAATCTTTTCCCTCTATAATTAAGAACCTATTAAAACTTCAAAGAAGAGGGTTAAGAACTTTCAACTGACATTGACTTGAGAGGTAAACAAAATCTTTTAAAAGTAGTTTCAGAAAATATAATTGGAACAAGCTGAATTTCCATCTCTGAAGCATTTAGCTTTAGTTCAGCTTATTTTAAAAAGATGAAACTTCCTTTCTTATATCTGCTGAGAATCTGCTGAGAAAAGGCAGTGTTGTTAAACACTTATAAACTTACAACACTTATAAACAGGACACACATCTGAATGGCAAACTACTTAAAATATACTCATAGCAATCCCAATGTCTTGTGCATTGCTTTTAGTAAACAGAAACACACTTTCCACCCAACTAGAGAGGTTGCACAGGTTTATTTAGACTGCTTAATGACACAAACCTGGATTCTTTCATCCAGCAAATATTCTCTCATTACCTAGTAACTGCCAAGATAATCTCCTGGGCACATGGTTGCAAAATATTTATGGAGAGGGTATGAGCAATTCTCACCACACACTAAAGAACCAGGATGGGCCACAGTGCTGAGTGAGGAAATTTTTTCCTATACTTTTCTCTGCAACATTCACTGTTGTACACTCTACATCCTGAAGTATAAATCTGGTTGTGATAAATAAGTTTATTGATCACTTTCACATTGCAAGTATAGATGTATCTATTGGACTTGAAACCCTAAAGGAACATCCCAGACCCAAATATATTTCCTTTCAGTAGACAGTTTGAAGAGAATGTATGTTTTTAGCAGCATAAATACTATAAACTTCAATATTAAAACTGGAAGGAAAATCTTATGGTAGGGAAATGTCTAAACCATACAAGCAAGACACAGATCTTTGAAGCTCATGAATGATCACAGTCATCATCATATGGGTCCAAAGTAAAAATGAAGAGATGGAGGACACAATCTCATAGTTAACAATCTTGCCCAAATTTAGGCAAAAGGTTCTCTCCTTCACGTGTTTTATATAGTACAGTTGAAATAGTTCAGAATTTTCAATAAAATTTTACTGAGACCAGGAAGTAAAAAAGCAGATATGAACACAGAATAATGGCCTTGGATAACTAACTACATTCAAGTGTGTACTGGACCTCGGATGACAGTTACATCTTACCTGTCTTATGCTTTCATGAATCCTTAGCCTGGTGCTGTCATTCACCTCTTCTACACTGAATAGCTCATAGGCATCTAGTATCTGGTCCATTTTTTTCTGCTCACTAGAGTCATCCTCTCATTTTCTTGTTCTTGTCTAAGGAGCCCCTTCCTTCCCAGGAAGATGGAACTGACAATAAATCTAAGCAACAAGGACATAAAGTCGACATATCAGAAGATCTGATATGAAGTGAAAGTATAAAACTCAAGAATTGTCGGCAAAGCATTTGAATCCAAAGAGGTGGATGAAGTTCTAGGACTGAGCCCCAAGAACATACATTTAAAAAGCTGTCAAGATAGTAGAAGATTGAGCAGAAATGGCCTAAAGAAGCAGAAGGAAAACTGGTATCATAAGGACCCAGGGAAGATGGCATCTCACTGTGTGAAACTGTTGGGAACCCAGAAAGAATAGGAAATAGAAATACCTCTGAATCGAAGGCAACACTGCTCCCCAAAAATATTCTGCAATCATGGCAATAACCTTTTTCTGTTGTGTTCAGTACAGTTGCCACATGTTACTATTGACTTCTTGAAATATGAATAGTGAGGACTGAATTTTTAATTTAATTTAAATAGCCATATGTGGTTGGTGGCTGCTATACTGTGCAGAGTAGAGAATCTAAAGAGATATAGGGCAAACTAGCCTAGTAGTTAAAAGTGTAAGCTTTGATCATCAAAAATACAAGAGATAATAAGTGTTGGTGAGGATGTAGAGAAAAGGGAACCTTGTGCACTGTTGGTGAAGATGTAGATTGATACATCAAATGATCTAGCAATTCCACTTCCAGGTACATATCCAAAAGAAATGAAAACAAGATTTCAAAGAAATATTTGTACTCCCATGTTGATTACTTGCAACATCCATGCAGCATTACTCACAGCAGCCAAAATATGGAAACAACCTAAGTCCCATCAACAGATGAATGAAGAAGATATAGTGTGTATATATACAATGGAATATTATTTAGCTATGAGATAAGGAACATTTGCAACAACATGGATAAAATGTGAGGGTATTATGCTAGTGAAATGAGTCAGATAAATATTTTATCATTTTACTTACACCTGGAATCTAAAAAAGCCCAACACACAGAAACAGAGAGTAGAATGACGGTTACTGGATAGAGAAGTGGGAGAAATGAAGAGATGCTGGTCAAAGAATATAAACTTCCAATTATAAGAGGAGCTAAGTTCTGGGACACATAAGTGGCTCAATGGCTGAGCGTCTGCCTTTGGTTCTGGGTGTGATCCCAGGTCTGGGGATAAGTCCTGCATTGGGCTCCCCGCAAGGAGCCTGCTTCTCCTTCTGTCTGTCTCTGCCTCTCTCTCTCTCTCTCTCTCTCTCTCTCTTTGTGTCTCTCATGAATAAATAAAATATTAAAAAAAAGAAGTTCTGATGGACAGCTTGATGATTATAGTTAATAATACTGTACTGTATACCTGTAAGTTGCTATAAGAGTAGATCTTAAATGTTCTTACCACAAAAGAAAAAAGATACTGATGTGATGAGATAGAGGTGTTAACTAATACAATGACAGCAATCATGTTGCAATATATAAGTACACAAAATCAACACTTTGTAAACCTTAAACATATAGTCAGTCATACCTCCATAAAGCTGAAAAAAATCAAAAAATCTAAAAAAAACTTTTAAGTATGGGTTTTCGATTCAGACATATCCCAGCTTCATATCATCTTCTCTAATTGTACTCTGTATATTTTGGGAAAGTGATGTCAACCCTAAATGCTAAGATCCTTCACATACATGCAAAATGGATATGATAAAAATAATAGCACATTGTTAAAAGGATTAAATAACTTATGTCTTTTAAGTGTTAAGGGTTATAGATTTCACACTTCTAAAAAAAAACCTATAAATGAGATAAATGGAACACTAAGCAAAAATCTATAATAACAATACACAAGAGGTGAAAACACATAGAGATAAAAAGTCCTCTAAAAAAAAAAAGTCCTCTAAAAAGAGCCTTCCTTCCTATATGGCTGCACTTAACAAACCTAAAAAAAGGAAATCTGTCAACTGGAAGGGAGGATGGTCAACTACAGAAGCATAACAAGTAGGGTCAAGAGGCAAACAATGGCAGTGCTCATCCAAGGCTCATCCAGCGGGGAGATCTTAACAACTAGTCTTTAAGTATTTATCTATTTGCAAAAATCAAAGATTTTATAAGATTAATGTATGGAACATCTTAGCCTCATACCAACGCATCTAGCTCTCGCTGTTCCAATCAATGTCTCTGAGGAATCTTCTGAGTCTCGCATAGCTCTATTCATATGGAGAGAAAATCCTGGCAAACACAAAGCTTGCCTATTCTCAACCCTATAATGAAAATTACCTACAGAAAAAAATGATGAAATGTATTAGAATAATAATTTTCTTCTCATAAAGCTTGGCTCCAAGAAAAACTCCCAGCCATGCCCACCAGTTTTACTGGTCCAGGATGTATTTATCAATCTTTTTCTGTAAGATAAATGGCATTCTGCTGTCCTAACCTGGAAGTGTGTATTTTGGTAAGAGAGGGGTTTTTGTTGTTGTTGTTTTGTGTTTTGTTGTTTTTTTTTTTTTTTCAGAGCTTGGTCACCAATGCTGGATATCAAGAGCTAGTCTCTGGACTTTCCAAGCTAAGACTCAGATCTCAATGCCTTCTCCTAAGATGACATTCTCTGATAGTTGCCATCTACTGACAGGGGTCCCTTGCCAGAGATTACATTATATATTTTATTCATAAGAAGAGTTTTTAGCTATTTCAGAAATTATGTGAAACTACGGGACCACATGAAATTATGGAAGATAAGCCTCCTTAGATGGGCAGATAGATGGAAATACCCTTTGGAATAACAAGTGAGACCTTTCACAGAGGGTAAATCACATAGCAGCAAAAGAATGGCCCCTCGCAGAAGAAAAAGCTTAGTTTATAAATATAAATTAAGCCCTTGGTATTCAGAGTACATAATGAGATGGATGCTTCTCCCTTCTTTAGGTTATATAATTCCTTGGGATTTCCTGGGCCTTTCAAAGAGTAGGCTGAGATGGAGACATGTTATTTCCAACTAATAAAGGCAGGTGGAGTTTTAAGGATTAAGCCGATAAATGCATGCAACTGCATAACTGATTTGAGTGGGTCACAGTATCACCTTTTCAGACATTTTATTTGTACTGAATGTAAAGTAATTGGCTCAATATCTAAAACTAACTTGATGACAGGAGATAGAATCAGCAAGCACAGAGGTTCACAGAAGCCACAGTAAAACAGAAAACAGCAGGTTATTGGAGAAAACTCCATTAGGACCTTGAAACATCAAGGTTCTAATTCTTTATAGAAACCATTTTCATATGTCATTACAATGTGTTTTCCCAACAAGTCTAGAAAGCAGGAAAGAACTGTATTATTATCATTATTCTTATTTTATAGATGAGGAAATAGAGGCTAAATATGAAGAAATAAATAACCTACAACACTGCTGAGATTGTGACCTCTAATAATTGCTCTGGAAAGCAGTTTGGCAATACATGTAAAATTCCCTAAACTGAGCACATCTTTTTATATAGCAAATATACTAACAATTTATACTAGGAAGCAAATATATATATGTATCCATCACAGCAATGTTTATAATTGCAAAGATGGGAAAATGGAAAAACAAATGCCCAATAAAATAGGAAACTGGTTAAATAACTTATGATGCTTTATATAAGAAATAGCATTAAATTTAATATCAAAGGAATTTTTTATGCAAGATATATTTCTTATTAAAGTTTTCAAGTTGCCAGTTGGTATACTATGAATCAGTTTGTTAAATAAACAACATATATGCATAACAAAGAATGGAAAATATGTATTAAAATTTTAATAAGTTACTTCTGATGATAAGGTTATAAAACAAATTTATTTTGATTATTTTTTAATTTCTATTTTTAAGCAATGACTATTTAAATTTTTTTAAATGGAAGAGAACACATACCATGTTTAAGACACATAATTTGTAACCCATTTAATTGCCTATTTTAATTGCCTATTAAAGCTTATAGATGTTTTGGTGTTTTAAACATAGGGTATAAATGGTGGAGATCTTCCAATGGTGATGGAATAGTCAAAAGGTAACATTTACAAATTGGAAAATATGACACTGACTGTACACGAAATGCAGGGATTAAGTGGACAAATTAAAGTCTGGTTACTTAACCTATAAATCTCTTTGGAAGACTTAAACTGTGAGCAGGGCTTCTGAATACAGATTCATGAAGTTTACTGTTTTCCCTTCTTGTTAGAGAATCATAACCTAATCTTCCTCTTTCAGATAGTGTGACAAACTAGCCAATCCCATATTGGCTGGTTATAATTCTTAAAACGTTTCTGGTTATAATTCTTAAAATGTTCAGAAAAAAATATTTAAGTACTTTTCACTAACCTGCTCTTCTACTAAATAACTGAAATCCTTCATACTTTAGTTCATGATAATGATTTAGAATTCTTCATTGTAATTCCTTCACCTAAAAGCCTTCTTTTCCCTAAGACAACTTATCTTACCAGTTTTCACCTTTCTGCTTACATTTTATTATCTAATTTACTCATATGGACTCTCAGTTGAAATTTAGCTTCAGGGCATAATTCAACACGTAAAAAAAGTTAATGTTTTCCCAAAAGAATCTTCTGAAGCTAGTGCCTGTGTTGTAAATCTTGATTGCCTTAGATTAAGTAATATGTATATTCTTCCAAGCTTGGGTTCAACCTGAGTTTCTTTCCAAATTGTCTGCACAAATAAAACATTTGCTGATCTCATCAGTGTCTTATATATCTATTTACCAAGTGGTACAACTGAATTACGTTAGTGTTACATAAAGTGGGTTTTTTTATGTCAATAAAATATCAACGCATTCAGTAAGTCCCAATTAGAGCCAAAGAAATCTGGGGCTTGCATTCATCCAATCTAAAAAACCTATCAACAGTTTTGCTGGCTTGACAGCCATGGAGCCAAATACTGATAAAAACTCACTTGTTGGAAGCAGGAAATTATCCTAATCAAAATGTCACTTCTAAAAATATCTTTTTAAAATGACAATACTGTAAACAGAAATTTCCACAGTGACAATTAAACATAATTAAAGGCTGGATTTCTCTTCAAGTTTCTTTCATTCTCTACAACTTATTTTTTTGGGCTGAACTCAATTTCTTTTTCAAGTACATCTTGTTCCTGTCAGAGAAAATGTAGCTAATATATTTTTTTAATTTATCAAGTGAATTTAAAGGCATTCTGAACCATATTACAAATTTTAATGACCCTGAAGATATTTTCTCTAACCATTAGAGGAGCCTTGGATTAACATGCAACAAGACACAGGGTGGAGGGCATATACATATATGCCTAGGAGGAACAGAAGGGTGTCTTGACACATTTGTGTCCAAAATAATAATTTAATGTGAATTTTTTTTTATTTTCTAAAAAGTGACCTACACTGTTCAGGTTTTATTTTATTTGAATTTTTTAATGTGTTTTTTTTTTTTTTCTGTTTGTTTGAACATCAACAGCCAGTGGAAGGAATCAGATAACACTGCCAAGAGAAATGAAAGGAAGGTCCAAGCAATGGAAGGAAGGAGAACATATAAAGTTGCAAAGGCAAGAGTGGGAGCAAAGTCAGAAAGAAAAGCAAAAATAGCAACGACGGTTAAAATTATCCCAATACTGAGTACCTAGGTGGCTCAATTGGTTAAGCATTTGACTCTTGGTTTTTGCTCAGGTCATGATCTCACAGGTTGTGAGACAGAGCTCTGGGTCAGGCTCCCCCGCTCAGTGGGTAGTCTAGTTGGAGATTCTCTACCTCTGCCTCTCCCCTATTTGTGCTCTCTCAGTCCCTCTCTTTTTCAAATAAGTGAATAAATGAGTCTTTAAAACAAAACAAAATGATATCCCAGTAAGTTTTATCTAAATCAACGTTGCTATGGAATGGGGCAGGTGAAGGTGGAGGGAGATAAACCTCATGCTTAGTTAGCCTACCTGTAGAAATATGAAAACTATAGTAGACATTTTTCCTTTGTGGGAAAGGGAACAGATGCTTTCTGGAGTATCGTTCATAAAAGTCTGATTCTTGTCACCAGGAACAGACTATACCTGGGATTGACAACTGAAGTAACAACAGATGAAGTAAACCATAGCTTATAACTAATTGTTTGGAGAAGGGACAGGATGATGGAATGCGTTAGCTGTTCATGGATATTTGAAAATCAGACTTTGCATCTCCAGGACATTCCTTTGGAACTTTGGATGTCTGCGATCCAAATCCTTAGGTTATAGACAACTTTTCTTCTATGGCCTTTGTGTACATGAACATGGCCTGTTGACATCTCCCTGTTGACATCTCCTCACTAGAAATCCTGAAATAGAAATCTCCTGTGTATGTATATATATATTTTTTTTAATGCCATAGGCTAGCTTAAACAGATTCTAAGTCAGTAGCACAATCCAGAGCACTATGAACTCAATTTTAATGCTGCATATAAGAAAGAAATAAGAATGATGTACAATATATTAGACAAGATTTTTTTGTTTTTTATCTGTTAGGTTACAATACATTTGATTCTATAGGCATGGACAGAGTGAAGTGAAATGACTGAGGGGAAAAAAAGAAAGACATACATCACATAAAAGGAAAGGCAGAGGAACCAAAAATAAGTAGTACAACAACCTTACAGGTTTTGGAGGATCTGACTCCTGACTGCTGTTCCAGCCACTTTCTCACCATTGCTCCCTTTATTCTCTATTCCTGAGGCACAGCAGTCTATTCCTGGGTCAATCAGGCTAAGCATCTCACTATCCCAGGGCATTCTTCCACCCTGTTATATCTCTGCCCATATCCTGTTCCCACTCTTTCTTTCAACTTACATCTATTAACTCTATTAAATCTATGTTCTGTGTCATCACTGCTTGAAGAAATATTCACATGGCCTACCTATGCTTCATGAGGCACTCTCAATTAAAAGCTATCATAATAGCTGTACTTTCTCTTTCTCTTCTCAATTCAATCAAAATTAAATATCTAAGTTTTTTTCTAATTTAATGCCTGCCTTTTCTGATATACCAAATGACCTTCCAGCTCCCTCTTCCTTCTTTCCTTCCCTCCTTACCTTCACACAACAAATACATGCATTGTTCTACATCTTGGGGATACAAATGTGAACAGATAAAGGACAGGGACCTTGACATGGCCTCATGCAACACTGTGTGTCCTGAACATCTTAGCACTTAACACAGTCAATGGTATGTTGCAGGCACTCCACAAAGTTGAAGGGTAAATGATGGCTGGAGTGACTGATGGAGATTAGGAGTATAAATTTCAGGACTTGATTCAAATCTAGATGTGCCTGACTCTAAAGCCCAAACTCTTAACCACTTGGCTATCTTGCTGAATATATCTGTATATTATTTATAATATGTAGTATCATCAAGTCTAATCATACTTTTGGAACAAATTAACACCTAGCACAATATTGGTATATAATAAGAACTCACTAAATAGATTCTAATTCCTAGATTACAATAGGTAAAGACATGTGAATATTTTAAGTAGTTTGTACTCTGTTTTTTAAGCAAAACAAAATTCTTAGGGGCCCACTCTATAACAAATACTTCACGAATCAATCTTTCATGACTGAAAGACCACCTTCTATCGGGTCATCTTGTTTGTTTTCTGGGCTTGAAAGACACTAGAATACCAACAGAAGCAGAAAAGAACACAGTAATATTCTATATAATGAGTTTCTATTGTAGCAATGCTTGTGTATGTCCACTAAATGGTTGGAGCAGTAGTTTCCTTTTTTTTTTTTTTTTTTTTTTTAAAGATTTATTTATCTATTCATGAGAGACACACAGAGAGAGGGAGGCAGAGACACAGGCAGAGGGAGAAGCAGGCTCCTCGCAGGAGCCTGATGCGGAACTTGATCCAGATCCCGGGATCGCGACCTGAGCCAAAGGTAGACGCTCAACTACTGGGCCACCCAGGCGTCTCGAGCAGTAGTTTCTTAATGTAGTGTACATGACCATTCCAGGGAATGGAAGAAAATATTAGAACTTCTACTTTTCTTCATCTTTTGAAAAGGTCTTCATTTACATGTGTTTTATTATGTATAGAATTTGTTAACACAGTTGTATATGCCTATAATTTATACATGCATATAAATATTATGGGTACATAAAAAATTAATTTTTATGGATAGGGCTATACAAATAAAACATTGGAAACTACTGAGTAGTAGGCAAAGCTCATGTCAAAAATTCAATTTCCTATGTCACCTTATTACACAAAAATAAAATCTCTCTCCTATAAGGCATAAAATTAAGTCCAATTAATTTTATGTGGATGAGTCATCACAGAACTATCTCTGATAGAGCTAGACAACATCTCAAAGAATCTTAATGATGTTGATTCTATAACACCTTTTCCTATATGGAGAAAACTACTATTGATTGACTCTGTTTTACACTAGTCACTAAATCCAAGCATATATCCTTATTTAATTTTCACAACAAGCCACTAAGGTAGGAAATATTTACCCCACTTTCTGGTTGATTAAATGAAAGTTAAGGAAGTTAAGTAATTTCCGAATGTCACTTCTAGTAAAAAGACAAATTGTCATTTGAACAATTTTTAATTGCAAGGGCCAAGCATTTTTCCCCTAAAGGAGATCCTAATTTTAGCATTTAGACATGATCTTGGGCAAATTATTTAAACTCTTTAAGCCTTAATCATTTATTTTTTAAAAGATAATGATAAAGATAACTACCTTTAGTTGATTAGTATGTTTCATATATGGATTCTTCCTATCACTGGGAGATATATGGTTAATGTTGTAGGAGCTATGTGGTGTCCTCAGGGCTTCACTCTGAATTTCAAATCTCAAACTGAATAATTATAAGGAAGTTCAAGTATCTTCATCTGAGTTTGGTGGATAGCTAGGCCCTCAAACGATATCCATGTCTGGTCAGTTTTGAACTACAACAAATCTTACCTAACATGAATAACAAAATAAGGTTCACATCTGTTGTGCTATAATCAGAAATAGAGGAAAACTTTCATTTTAAGTTAGACTTTGAAAAGAGAATCTGAGTATCAAGGATTAAGAGCTTCCATCCTCTATTTGCTATAGATTTATCTAAAACACATCAGAAGACATACAAATATATTTCTAATAGAATCTTCAAATCAAAAATTCTGAAGTATAACTATCCTTTAAGAAAGAATTATAATATGTCATTTTGGTTTTTGTTATTAATGTCTTCTGGCTGTATTTATCTTAATTCTGTGATATACCAAGGCTACTAACTAGAAAATAAACTCCAAAATATGTATTCATATTAAAATGAAGGTAGAAAAAACATATTTTAATTTTTTGGCCTCATGCTGCTATAAATAATATATACTGTGACTTAAGAAAAGGAAATAAATTCTATTAGTAAATTAACCAGTGTACTAGGACATGGAATGAGGCAGTTCCAGCTGTCTCTGAAATTTGGGCTAAAGCATTAAAGCAGAGAACAGTGGATCAGAAGTAAACCATATTGAATATAGTGATGACTAAATTTATGTGTCAATTTGACTGGGCTAAGGGATGCCCACATAGCTGGAAAAACATTATGTCTGAGTGTGTCCATGAAGAGTATCTCTAGGACAGATTAGCAGTTAAGGATGAGTAGACTGAGTAAAGAAGACTATCCTGACCAAAGTGGATGGGCATCATCCAACCCACTGAGAGCCTGAAAAAGGCAGAGGAAGGGGAAAACTTACTCTCTCTGCTGAGGCTGGAATATCCTCCTTCTTCCAACTCTGGACACTGATGCTCTCCTAGTTCTCAGGCCTATGGACCAGTAATAAATTGCACCACTGACTTTCCTGGTTCTGTAGCTTCGAGACAACAGATCATGGGACTTCTTGGCCTCAATCATCTGACTTAATTCTTCTGCCAAATCTACGTGTGTATGTGTGTACATAGGTTCTTTCTCTGGAGAATCCTAATACAAATATGAAACTCTGCATATATATCTGCCCAGGACTTAAGAGCGACCAAACTGGTTACTGCATTAGCCATTACTGCAATAGCCAATGTAAGATAAAACTAGAGGGGAAAATCCTTTGAAGGGAATTCCTAAAAGCAGAGAAAGCTAGGTTGTTTCACTCGGCTTTTGTGATCCTCCCTAACCCAAGCCAAGAGAAAATTTATAACCTTTGTGCTAATTATGAAATCTTATCTCTCAACACATCCATACTTCTAAAGTCTGCTTCATAATTCAGAAACTGGGACTCTGAAAACTTCATTTCCTTTGGCAGCTGGCTTCCTACTGGGTTCATACCAACAGAAGAACTTGAGGCAAACTGGAAGAGGGGAGAAGGCACTGACTCCCTCCTGCCTGCATGCTGTTCCTGTCAGTATCACCCCTTGACCCACTGGCTTCCTGTCTCTGCTTCTGTTGGCAGTTGGGGAGCCACCCTCACTACAGCTCCACAGAGGTACCCAAACCATCTAGGCAAAGCGCCTTTCTTTTTTTCTTTTTTAAGATTTTATTTATTTATTCATGATAGATACAGAGAGAGAGAGAGAGAGGCAGAGGGAGAAGCAGGCCCCATGCAGGGAGCCCGATGCGGGACTCGATCCCGGGTCCCCAGGATCATGCCCTGCGCCAAAGGCAGGTGCTAAACCGCTGAGCCACCCAGAGATCCCCGGTAAAGCTCCTTTCTGAGCAGGAAAGGCCCCCTCTACTGAGATTCTAAATTCTGGTAACTCGTTTCCTCCCTATGCTGCAAAGGCTCTCGGTATAGCTGCTTCCTAAAGTTACTGAACTGGTGTTACCCCAGCTTTTCCCTACTTGCTTTTTCCACCCTCTGACCCCTATTCCACCAATTCCTCATAACAGAGCATCTCTGTTGAAATACTAAATGTGGTTTCTGTTTTCCAGCTTGCTCCTAATCAGTACTTAGGATTGAGACCCTCGGAGATGGAACTTGCTTGGTCATGAGCGTGAACCCCACTGCTAAACTCCTGACCAAGGAGATCACCTGTGTTTGACTGTGATAAATCACTTGGAGGAGCCTGCACCTTGGGGAATCGAACGGCTGCTACACTTGACCACTGCTGTACTAATGGTGAGCATAAGGACTGCAACTAATGATCATAAGGGGGATTTTGCCTAAACTAACACCATACAGAAATAATGGCAAGCTCAGAGTTTTAACTCTCAGCTCAAATCACAGTCAGAAAACCACAAAGTTTCAGCAGCAGCTGCAAAACAATCTCTTATTTCTTAGAGCTATAGGTATAATTTCATGGAAGTGATGCTCCTCTTTGTAAAGGAGATAGTCTTATTCTGTTCGGGGGGCCTTGAATAATGTCACCTGGGCAGCTGCCTTGCAATGGGATACCTTTCTCATTAACATTCTTTTTTTTTATTATTTTAGACTAATAACTAGAATCAGGTATCCCCTTCTTCCTGGCAGACAATTAAAAAGGTTTACTCTGTAGGAGACAGCTTAGACTTTATAATATGTCCCCAATTTATTTTGGCAAAAATGTGTTTAGAAATGAATTCTAAAGATATTAGATCAAAGCAAGTACAATAATATTTTATGGAAACATCTACAGATTCCTTTTGTAAAGTGTTAGCCCTCCTGTTCTAACAATTTGACTGACACTGGGCCTCAACATAGTCCTGTATTCAGTGAGGTTGAGATGCCATAGTACATCATGATACAAAAGAAAGAATCCAAATGCTTAGAAAGATAAGAATAGTGGAGTGAATTTCTCATGTGACAACTGCACATTCGCTCACCCTTGAATCTACACAGGGACAAGGACATTTTCTTCACTAAAGCATTAGGAAATACATTAGGGAGAAGAACAAGAGTGTATCCTTGAAAAGCTCTGTGGTGGCTGTCTTCTGAAGGCCAGGGATGACAGTGAAAACCTTGCCACTAAGGCAGGCTCTGCTTTCAACTGGGATGATGGCTTCCAGAGTAACAAAGGTCAGGTGCCGCTGCTTAACTTCCACAGACAGAATGGACATATTTATTACAACAAGTAACAGGAACAAAATGATAAGCAAAATGTTCTGACCAGCAGTAGTCTTTCATAGTGCCTAATAATTAATCATAGTGTCCCTAGAAGTAGAACAGATGGGCAGCCTACAGAATATTACTCTATCTATATAAAAAGAAAAGAAAAAGAAACTAAATCTGATAGGCTGAAATCTGACTTGAGTTACCCACAATGGATAGTTTGACCTCATGAAAATTTAGGGATGTACCAAGTTGGTGAAGTATCTAAGGGCCCATTAATCCTGCAAGATTATCCTCTCCGAAGTTGCTGCATCCACACCACCTAACCCGACAAAGGGGCAAGCTTCTGATATATTGACTACTTGAATATATTGGATAATCCATGAGGCTGCTGCTTCTGAGTGGGGTCCAGAGTAAGGCCAGACTCTGCAGCAGATCCTGCTGTAGTATATGCTGTTCTAGCACTAAATCCTTATGTCCCGGGAGATCCAATAATACTCCAAGTGTCTGGGCCAAGTGGGATGCTGCACTGAGTGGCTAGCAAGCCTGCATAGGAGAATAAGCACAGGCCTCAAGAGATTTTTAGTTAGGCTCTATGTGCTTCTCCAGACAATCAGTTTCCTTTTGAAATATATTTCTTGGTATACTACTGGACCCTAGAAGAACATCTGACCATTGGACATGAATTGGCCTTGAGACCTGAGCTGTTCATTATGAACTGGGTATTCTCTGACTACCAAACCATAAGACTGGATATTACAGCAGAAATCCAGAGCACAGTAAGCTACATATGCAGGTGGCTCACAATCCTTACATACATACTTCTGTCATATTGCCTCCTTGCCCTCAATCTATATGTACATCCTCATGGCAAGTTCATGATGACTCATGACTAAGGAAAAAGAAGGATAAAAAAAACAAAACAAAAAACTTGAGACTTGTTTAGACCTGGTCCCTTATGACATACTGGCATAAAATTGAAGTGGACAGTTGAAGCATTATACACCCACTAAGAAGTCTTCTAGAAAGATAGAGAGAAACGCTCCCAAGTCTTGAGAATATTTACTTGCCTACATAACTGATCTATTGCCAGAAGTAGGGATTCACTGATTTATGGACAGTAGATAATGGTGTGCCTCAAAGATCTGAAAAGAACAGAAGTAGAAGATTGGTTTGAAGGATGTCTAAGAAGAAGTATGTGAAAGAACATCTTAAAATGTGAATAAAGGTTTAAGGTTATTTGTTACCTGGATGTTTTGTAGGTTGGAATTGGAATAACGAACAACAGCATATAAACTGGGAAAAGTGGTGGCAAGAGGCATAGCACTCTAAAGCCTCTGCATTATTCAGGAGGAAGGTAAATATATTATACAACATGCATCCTACTGTTCTGGGGAAACCACACACATACAAAAATTAAGTTTAAAAATTAGAAACGACAAATACCCACCATTTGCTTCAACGTGGATGGAACTGGAGGGTATTATGCTGAGTGAAGTAAGTCAATCGGAGAAGGAAAAACAGTGTATGTTCTCATTCATTTGGGGAATATGAATAATAGTGAAAGGGAATATAAAGGAAGGGAAAAGAAATGTTGGGAAATATCAGGAAGGGAGACAGAACATAAAGACTCCTAACTCGGGGAAACGAACTAGGGGTGGTGGAAGGGGAGGAGGGCGGGTGTTGGAGGGGAATGGGTGATGGGCACTGAGGTGGACACTTGACGGGATGAGCACTGGGTGTTTTTCTGTATGTTGGTAAATTGAACACCAATAAAAATTAATTAAAAAAAAATAAAAAAAAATAAAACTTCCAAAAGTAGAAGTTTTGAAAAGTCTTTTTTTTAAGATTTTATTTATTTATTCATGAGAGACAAAGAGAGAGAGAGAGAGGCAGAGACACAGGCAGAGGGAGAAGCAGGCTCCATGCAGGGAGCCAGATGTGGAACTTGATCCTGGGTCTCCAGGATCACGCCCTGGGCTGAAGGTGGTGCTAAACCGCCGAGCCACCCAGGCTGCCCATGAAAAGTCTTAAATAACATATTAGCAATCCAAACCCAGCAATGCAAAAAATAGATTATACATTTTGATCAGAATCAATTTCTTCCAGAAATGCAAAACTGGTTTAATATTTTTAAAATCCAATAATGTAACTCTTCCAATAAACAGAATAAAGGAGAAAAATCATATGATAACCTCAATATATAAAAAAAGATCTTTTAAATATTAAGTGAACTCTTTTTTTAAAGATGTATTTATTTATTTTAGAAAGAGAGGGACAGCGCAAGCAGGAGGAGGAGCAGAAGGACAAGCAGACTCTGAGCATGGAGTGCAACTCGGGGCTCGATCCCAGGGCCTTGAGATCATGATCTGAACAAAAATCAAGAGTCAGATGCTCAACTGACTAAGCCACCCCAGGGCCACCAATCTTTTTAAAGTAATCTCTATGCCCAATGTGAGGCTTTAACTCATGACCCCAAGATGAAGAGTCACATGTTCTACCAACTGAGCCAGCCAGGTGCCCCATGTGAACTCAAGTTTTAACCTAAAAATCCTAGCAAACTACTAAGAGAAGGAAACTTTCCTAACTTTAAAAAATATCTATTAAACAAAAAAACCCCACTAACTTTGCAATGATCATTCCTCTTAAAATTGGAACCACTTAAAAAAATACGAAGTATTACCACTTCTTTTCAACACTGTACTCGAATTCTTAGCCCTGACTTTAAAAAGACATAAAAGCTATGGAGATTGAAAAGAAACAAAACTATCATTTTTACTACTTTTCACTAATGATAGCCATCATATGGAGGAAAAGAAAGGAAATAAAAGCTATTATGACTGGAAAGAAAGAAACAACACTGTCATTTTCACAAACGATATGGCTCTTCATAGAAAAATTCAAAATAATTTCTAAGTAAGAATAAATAAGATAAGTTAGCATGTTTCTCCATGCACATTTAAAATCAAATTAATAAATTTCTTTCATCATAATTAAATCCACTTTCTGGTCCAATCTCCGAGAATAATCCATGGTAAAAACCCACTCATTTTCAGAGTAAGTTGGCGTTGAAGCCCTTTTGAAGCAGGACTTCACTGAACTGGATGATCCGTCAAAATCACATTTTTAAGTGTATTAAAATACAGAAGAAAGTAAGCTAATAGAAATTCTGTAGCACCTTCACTAATCCAGAGAGGAGTAAAATGACCAATTTGTCTATCATTAACTCAGCAATGTATTTGCTTTTCACAAATGAAAACTCTGCTTGATATTAAATAAAATCTCAGTATCAATGAAAAAAAAATCAAATTCAGAATTAATTCCTATAAGCTATATGATTATGAATAACCTGCGTACTTAGTCAAAATGAGCCAGCAAGGAAAAAACACCTCCATTAAAGAATCCCAGATGTATACTCCATATGAGTAAGAAGGCAATCAATTAAACAAAGAGGGATGCCATTTATTTTAGCTGCATCTTCCTTAGGCTTGCATAGATTGAATGGAATCACATAAATAGTTATGCTTTTACTGTACGCAAATCACAGTATTTTTAACCACATGGATCACTTAAGACTCTTACAAACAACAGAAAATCCAAATCAGTCCATCTTACACACACAAAAAAAGGGGGAATCCACTAACTCTGTAAGAGACTACAAAGATTTTCATTCCTTTTACTTCATGGATCATCTCTTAACCTTCTCTGAGATCTTGGCATATTTTTCATTTGTGAAACCTAAAAGTGGTGGAAAGGTTTAACCAGCTCTATGGTAAAACAAAGATTAGCTTGTGTTTCTGCAAACCATGCTGTTTTTCTGCATTTATTCATTCAACAAGTACTTAATTAAATTCTTAAGTGCAAATACTACAAATTAGATACTCAGAAGGAATATTAGGGGAAAGAAAGCCATCAGTATAGTCAGAAAGACAAACCACAACCCAGAAAGTAGTGAAGTAACATTGCGATTGACCCCAAAAGTGAGTAGCGCAGGCCCATGTGCCACAGGAATTCACAGAAACAGAAAATCTAGGGTTGCCAGAGATGTCCAAAATATTTAATTAAAGAGACAAAACATGAACTATCCCTTAATGAGTGGTTGATACTCAGACAGGAAAACGTAGGTTCTGGGGTATGTGCCCAGATTCTCCCTTCAGAAACAAAAGCTCATTCTGCAAGTTGCCAGGAATGTTGGCTGTTGGGAGGCTCTCACCTATGGCCTGGTCCAGAATTGTCCTTCCAGGAAGGCAGTTGACTCATCCAAGGTCACATTCTCTCTCTCTCTCTCTCTCTCTGGAGGAAGCTTGCTTCTAATCACTGAAGTACAAAGGCCCAGCCCCCATGCTTCTATTGGATTGGCCTTAAAGGTCCCCCCACTTCAAGGCTCTCCCAGTGGGGGTCCCGATGTGATGAGCCCAGCGTTTTATTATTACTGGCGTCACAGTTCACTTTGTTCCTCCACTCAAACCCATCTCCTTCACTCCCTTCAAGGTGCTGTTCCCATGAGCACTCCCCAATTAACCCTCTGCATGCATATCTCCACCCTAGCATCTGTCCCCCAGGATACCTAGTCTAAGATATTGTAGAAAAGAGACAAAATACTCAGTGCAGACAGAATACCAAGCAAATACTTGGCATTACATGTAGTAGGGTGAATTGGACAAATGAGCCTGGCTCACACTGAAAGCAGTATGGTTAAATAGATTTTGGAGGATGCCGAATGCCACCCTACTTTGGAATTCATCCCATAATTCAGTACTCCAAAACTCTTGCATCTTTGATGGCCCAGGACGGTGAATCCAATCTCCTGGATGTCTGGACACAGAGCTAAAAGTGACAAAGTGCAAGCATGAACATTCCCTAAAGTTTGATTATCTCCAAACTTTACATGAACCTCGCATTTTGCCCACAGTTACCAGCATTTGTCAAAATGAATGCATACTCTTATTTAAGCATGGCCATAATGAATGGAGAAATAGAGTGTGTGCATATGTGTGTGCAGTGTGTGTTCACAATTCTCAATGTTTTTTCAGTTCTTTAAAGAGGGCTTAAAAGAAAGGGAGGATGGGTAAAAATGATAGTTGGGTTATATTTGAAAATGTTGACTCACTCCTGCCTTCCTCAGTACCATTTCTACCCACCTGATGCTCATTTCCTTGCTACCTGTTCCTAGCCTGTCATAACCATCATTTCTGATCTGTCTACTCAATGAGGGGTTTTCCTCTCAGCCTTTCCCAAGAGGCCCCATTAAGGTTTTAGTTGACAAGAAATTCAGTACTAATATGCAAATACAATATGCATGTGGGAGTCAGTAGGGGCCTCAAGAAGACAAAATCATCTAAAATAAATAACAATACTAAAAGCAATAGCACAGTAACATGAAGAGCTTAGAAAACCAGAATGGAAAAAAAAAAAAAGAAAAAGAAAAGAAAACCAGAATGGCTATGGGAGCAAAAATAGCCCCTCTACTCAGTACTTCATATAAAAGCTATATACCCCATTCCTATCTTTTTGCATATGTTACATAGTTATAATAATGTCACACATTATTATAATCTGGAATTCGCCTTTTCTACATTTTTAATGGATCCTTAATATCTCATCTAGAGCAAAGTTTATTTAACCTTTTAAGAAAATGTTTAGTCAGAAGAATAAGAATAAATAGCCAATTGTAGGAAATGGGCTACTGTGCATTGTAGAAATAGGTCAAAGAACAAGGTTGACAAAGGCCCTTTCCTTGTGGAGGTTTAATTAAGAAAGGGAGCCCAACACTAAACAAATAAATGAGAAAATGCCACACTTGATGAGTGCTGTAGGGGAATAAAACAAGGTGGCATGGTAGAGTTTGATGGGAAACTGTCGAATCTGAGTGGTCTATGAGGGCCTCTCTGACAATATGTTTAAACCTGAGATCTGCACAGCAAGAGGAGCTGGCCATGTGAGGCATGTGAGAGAAAACTTTTAAGCAGAGAAAACAGATCATGCAAAAGTCCCAAGTCTCAAAGCTTGCCTTTCAGGCAGCTTCGTCTCTGCTACTCATAAGGCTAACCCTGGGAGATATTGTCCTGCAAATATATTCTCACTAGACAATCCAGAATGAGCCAAACATTTTTAGAAAGAAAAACAGCTATCACGTGTGACAACAGGAAACAGAGGATTCAAATATAACCTATGATGTGCCTAAATTATTTGGACCAAGAGTAAGTCATTTTACTATTTATAGAACATATTCATCCTTATGTCAGAAAGAAGTTAAAGTATTTTCCAAAGAAGTATAAATTATGATTAAATGGCATAAATAAAAAGTGGAAGGAAAAAGATAAACAAGTAGACAATGTGGGGAAAAGAATGAAGGCATAAATGTTCATGACAAAGGCATTTTCATATACTATTGGTGGGAATGTAAGTTGGAGAGAGGTGAAATAGATAAAAGAGATTAATAATACACTTATCTTCAGGAGTCCTGAGAAATGCATAAAATTGCTGAATCATTACACTGTACATCTGAAACTAACGTAATGCTGTAGGTTAATTATACCTCAAAAAAGGAAAAAAAATGTTCATGATCATGGTCTGCATTCTGGCTACCACTAGGTATGAATCTTCCAGAAAGAAGGGGGGTACTTATCATTGTGAGAAGTGTACTCTTGATCCTCCTCACATATTTCACCCATCCCCACCCACCCACATCCCCTCTGGTTTGTTCTCCATAGTTGGGTGTACTTTTCAGCTTGTCTCTTTTTTCTTTGTTTTGTTTCTTAAATTCTATATATGAATGGAATCATATGGTATTTGTCTTTCTCTTTTTTTAAGATTTTATTTTTACTTATTTATTCATGAGAGACAGAGAGAGAGAGGGAGAGAGAAAGAGGCAGAGACACAGGCAGAGGGAGAAGCAGGCTCCATGCAGGGAGCCTGACGTGGGACTCGATCCCAGGTCTCCAGGATCAGGCCCTGGGCTGAGGGCGGCGCTAAACTGCTGAGCCACCCGGGCTGCCCTATTTGTCTTTCTCTGATTGACTTATTTAATTTGGCATAATGCCCTCTAGATCCATCCATGCTGTTGCAAATGGCAAGATTTCATTCTTTTTATGGTTAAGTAATATTCCTGTGTGTGTGTGTGTGTGTGTGTGCATCACATCTGCTTTTATCCATTCCTCTATCAATGGACTGTGAGGGCTAATTCCATAATTTGGCTACTATAAATCACATCAAACATAGGGGTGCATATATCCTTTCAAATTAGTATTTTTATATTCTTTGGATTAACAGCCAGTAGAACTACTAGATCATTTGACAGTTCTATTTTTAATTTTTTGAGGAACCTCTATACTGTCTTCTACAGTGGCTGCACCAGCTTACATTCCCACCAACAGTGCATGAGGGTTCCTTTTCCTCAGCATCCTCATCAACACTTACTTGTTGTGTTTTCTATTTTAGTCATTCTGAGGGAGGTGAGGTTCATACACCATCTTTGACATTATAGAACTGAACAATAGTTCTCATACGAGGACTAACATGCCCCTCCATGATAACCTTTAAAAGATGACAAAACTGCATTTTCATGGTCTGATTCTTATAAGTCTCAATAAAGGTTTCTTAAATCCCTCCTCTGCATAGCTCAATGAAAGTAATTCAATAGTGGGTTACCCTATGCTGAATGGGGACCCAAGTCACTGTTCAACTAACTTTATCAAAACCATGTTTGCTGGGCAGCCCAGGTGGCTCTGTGGTTTAGCGCCGCCTTAAGCCCAGGGCGTGATTCTGGAGACCCTGGATGGAGTCCCACATCGGGCTCCCTGCATGGAGCCTGCTTCTCCTTCTGCCTGTGTCTCTTCACTACCCACCCCCCTGCACTGCACTCTCTCTCTCTCTCTCTGTGTCTCTCATGAATAAATAAATAAAATCTTAAAAAAAAACATGTTTGCTAATAACCTGAGAACTTAGTGTACATGACCTTCTTGAATTATTCACTAATTATTTCTCAGAATTGAACTATTGATAAACCTAGCGACACTAATCTCTGTTCTGGATTCCCTATCAATCCAAGGACTGTGGCAGTGGATGTTGCCTCAACGTCTTAACTGAATTTAAAGAAAGGGTTCGATTTAAAATAATTCTGTGAAATCTAGGACTTTAAGCTTCCACAAAGTAGAGTATTTGTCATCTATATACTTTAAGAGTGTTATTTTTCAAATCATTGCTATAACACTAAGAAGGAAGATAATAAAAAATGATTCAATAAATATTTTCAGTCAGAATAGAATAATGTTCTGCATTTAATAAACTGTAGCTGGTTTTAATTACCATTTTATATAATGCTAAGATGATTATTATACATTGTAAACAAAAAATACAACTGAAAAAAATGAAATAACCAAAACAATACCAGGTCCTCTGGAGAGAATTCATAGTAGTAAAATAGCATTAAAATAAAAATAATATCTCAAAAACATACAGCTACAATAAATATTTTTTAAAAAAGATATTATTTATTTATTCATGAGAGATACAGAGAGAGAGGCAGAGACATAGGCAAAGGGAGAACCAGGCTCCTTGTAGGGAGCTGGATGCCAGACTGAATCCCCAGACCCCAGGATCGTGCCCTAAGCTGAAGGTAGACACTCAACCGCTGAGCCACCCAGGCATCCCTACAATAAATCTTATACAATAAGTTCACTTCATACAAATAGATATATTATTTCAACGTACAGACAAATCAAATGTATTCTCAATTCAATATAGCTAGTCACTTTCAATTTAGATCATGTTCAAAACAATGCAGAAATAGCAGGAGTTAAACACTCCTTTATGCTCCAGGCTACACTTCAAAAAGAAAGTTCTCTTTTTTATGTTAAAGGAACAACTTACAACCTAAAACTATCAGGGTGTTTCATGTAGAACATTATCCAAAAATCAGATCACTTAGATATTTTTAATAATTCATGTTTAGATATCTTACTGTTGCTAAGAACTTCCAGGAACAAAACAACAGAAACTACTCTATTTAACATATTTATTTTCTACCCTATTTAATTTACATACTTGACTCTATGGCAAATTTCTTGAAAACCAATCAATAAATCTGAATTTCAAATATTAATTTCTTACTTCTATTTGTATAAGGATGGACTGTATTGAGGAGCATGAAAATGGACCAAGCATATAAACAGAAAACCACGGTAGGCTTTAGTAAAATTACCAGAATATGATAGTTGAGAGTGTCCCAAGTATAATCACTCTTTTCTAAGTGCTTAGGAGTTTTTGAAGACAGGAAATTTTTTTTAATTTATATTTCTCAGTACATAATACATCACCCAATAAATATGTACCAAATGAATGTAAATGATGTTCCAAACATCATGTACCAAAAAATTTAATAGCTTTTGAAAAGATAACAAAGTCATAATGAATTCTCAAGAAAGTGAAATCTCCTATAAACTGCTGAGATATTCTCAGACTTCTAGTGGCAAGTGATTATTCATAACCAAACCACACTTTCCAAATCTGATAGGTTGGTCCTGATCTTTTTTATTCATAAATGTATTTGACAATTATTTAGTAGAACACCTATTATGTACCAAACATTTGATAGGCATGAAGATATAAGCAGTTAAAAAGTTGACAAAATATCTTCCTATAAGAGGCTTATATCCTAGTGAGATAAACAGAGTATAAACTGAAATCAAAGGAATAAATCCAACAAAATAATATCCAATGACAATAAGGGTTACAAAAAAAATCACACTACAGAGAATAACAGAAGAGGCTGGATCTATGTGTGCTATTTTAGTTGAGGCTAATCCAGGTTTCCTCTCTGAGACAACACTTATTCAAGATTGTTTTCTAATTACATATAATGTCTCCAAATTTAGCCAAAGTATACTTTTGTGATAGAGCCAACAAGCAAGACTTGCCCCCACTGCTGAACAAAGAACACACATACACACACACACACACACATTTTGCCTGGCCAAATGTTATTCTCCTTTCTACCTGCGCCACAATTCTTCAGAGATACCAGAACTACAACCTGAAAAAGCAGATGCACATTTTGAATTAGTTCTAATTTCAGGATACTAGAAGGCCATGCTCCAAAAGCAACTCTCCACACAGTCTGTCACTGAGTTATCAATATTAATACAAAAGAGTAGTAGCATCTAATGTGATGGCAGCCAAAACTTACTGGGTGTATATTAGGTGCCAGGCACTGGAATGGGTTCTTTAGTCTCTATTTTACTTCATATATTCCTCATAAAGTCCGTCTTAGGTATTATTTTGCAGATGAGGACATTGATGTTCACAGAGATCAAATAAAGTGCTCTGGGTCAAGCAGACAATAAATGATTGCTAAGCTTGAATTATCTCCAAAGATCACCTACTTCATCCTATATAACTGAGTCATTCAACTTCTTCATGCCAATGCACTTGAGGGGTGTTCTGCAGTTGTTGCATAGAGTGGCCTACAAATGTCGACCAGATCCTGTTGGTTGATGTGTAGTTGAGGGGTCCTCTTTAGTATTCCTGATTTGCTGTAGAGTGTTTCTTCCAATTGTCAAGAGAAGAGTTTTAAATTCTCTAACTGTGGTTGTGGATTTGTCTATTTCTCTGCTTAAGTCTACCAATTTCTGCCTCACTCTGCAGCTCTGTTGTTCAATGCATGAACACTTAAGACTGCTATTTTTCTTGGTGGCTTGACTCTTATATTACTATATAATGACAGTTCCTATCTCTGGTAATTTTCTATCCTCTGAAGTCTACTTTATCTGGTCTTAAAATAGCCACTCCTCTTTTCTTTTGACGTTTGCATATTTTTTCTATTCTTTTACTTTTAGCCTGCTTATATCTTTGTATTTTAAATCAGTTTCTTAGATACAGTATATGGTTGGGTCATGTTTTTAAGTCCACTAGGACAATCTCTGTCTTTTAATTGGTATATTTAGACCATTTGCATTTAATTTAATTATTGGCATATTAGGGCTAAAGTCGGCCATGTTATTTTTTGTTTTCTGTTGTTTTTCTTCTTCCTATTCCTGTGAGGTATTTGAACATTTTTTATAACTCCATTTTAAATTACTACAGTTTGTGGGACACCTGGGTGGCTCAGTCGGTTAAGCATCTGCCTTTAGCTCAAATCATGATCTTAGGGTCCTCCTTCAGCTCAGGTCATGATCTCAGGGTCCTAGGATCAAGCTCCTATGTCAGGCTCCCTGCTGTAGGGAGTCTGCTTCTCCCTCTCTCTCTCTGCTTCTCCTCCCACTCATGTTCTCTCTCTCTCTAATAAATAAATGAAATCTTTTTTTAAAAAAATCAATTAAATTACTAGAGTGCTTTAAAAAGATTTTATTTATTCATTTGAGAAACAGAGCACGAACACAGGGGCAGAGGGAGAAGGAGAAGCAGACCCCCTGCCAAGTAGGGAGCTAGAAGCAGGACTCGATCCTGGGACCCCAGGACAATGACCTGAGCTGAAGGCAGATGCTTAACTGACTGAACCACCCAGGTGCCCCACATTACTAGCATTTTTGAGGGCATCATTTCATATAGCTTTTTTAGAGGTTGCTTTAGGTATGACATTTTATATATGCAACTTATCAATGAGTGTTTTTGTTTTACCAATATAAGTAAACTATAGAAACCTTACCTCCTTTGCTCCCCTTTACTCTCTCTTGCTTAAAATACAACTGTCTTAAATACTTCCTTTACAGAATCACGTCTGATTCTGTTATAATTTTTGCTTCAAGCATCAAACATAATTTAGAAAACTTGAGAAGAAAAATGTATTATATTTAGTCATATTTTTGCTCTTTCCATGTTCTAAAGGTTCCAAATGTTCTAAATTTTTTTCTTTTCTAATTTTCTCTCTTTTTAGAGAACTTCCATTACCGATACTTTTAGGGTAGACCGGCTGGTGACAAAATCTTGATTTCTCCTTCATTTCTTTTTGCTTTTATTTTATTTTATTTTTTTTAGTTTCAGAGGTAGAATTGGTGATTCAGTTGCATATAACACTCAGTGCCCATTACATCAAGCAGCCTCCTTAATGCCCATCACCCAGTTACCCCATTCCCTTACCCACGTGCCCTCCAGCCACCATCAGTTTGTTTCCTAGAGTTCAGCATCTCCTATGGTGCAGCAATGTCCACAATATCAAAATATGATTTCCCCTTCATTTCTAAAGGATATTTTCTCTGAGTACAGAACTCTAGGCTCTTTGTTTCAGCACCTGAAAAATGCTGTACCACCTCCCCCTGACATCCACAGGTTTGATGAGAATCTGCTGTCATTCAAATTGTTTTTCCTGTATAGGTGTGATATTTTTCTCTTGTTGGTTTCAAGATATATTTTGTCGTCCCCCCCCCCACACACACACCCAGAAGTTTAGTTATAATGTATATTGGCATGGAATTCATGGCAGGAGTGGCATCATTACCACTCAGCAGTGTAGAAAGTCCTGACTCTTTTCTAGGCCTCCTCTTACATGACCCCAGTGAGGAGGGAGAAGAATGTCTCACTGCTAGGGATGAGAGACGTCAGGCTTCCTACATAGTCTCCACAGACACTGGTCTCACATAGGGGTAAATATGGGGCCACAATGTAAATGTAAATGAAAACCACAATGAGAGATCACACAAATCTATTAGAATGGCTATCATTACAAAGACAGATGATACCAAGTTTTGGTGAGAATGTGGAACAACTGGAACTCTCGTACAATGTTCATAGGAATGCAAAATTGTACATACACTTCTCAAAACTAGTGGCTAATGTCCTAAAAAGTTAAACATATACCTATTATATGATCCAGCCAATCTATTCCAGGTTTTTACCCAAGAAAAACAAAAGCATACATCCATACAGAATACTACTCAGTAATTAAAAGATATAAATTATTGATACACGACACAACATAGATTATTATAAAATAATTATGTTGAGTGAAAGAAGATGTACCCCCAAAAAGTACATAGTGTATGATCTCATTTATACAAAACTCTAGAAAAGGAAAACTGTTCCATAGTGACAGAAAGAAGACCTGGGCAGGTGGTGGGAGTAAAGAAAGGTACAAAGGAGGAATTACAAAGAAAGGGGCAGTCTAGACAACAGGAAGGAGGGAGGGCATATGAGGAGCATGTCGTAACTGAGTCCTTCCAGGGAATTCCAAACAGCATTTCCACTACTTATTATAGCCTCTATGCCACTTGACTATATATAAGGGCAAAGGAGATACCACCATTCATAATAAAGAAACTCTACTGTAAAGAAGGAGAAATAGTCTCTCTGCCTCAGTACCCTTCCTGGTGTTCCAGCACTCTTGTGCATTTGGGTTCTTTTTTAATATTTTTGTTGATATTCCAATAAAATTTTGGAAGAAGAAGAGGAAAATGCATAGGCTTAGTTGACCAGAATTGTAAATTTTCTTTACTGAGAAATATAGTTTGTTACTTTCTGGTTTTCATGTATAAACTACTAATACAATTCTTAACTAAATTCACATAATTTAATGTTTAACAAAAAACCCATGGGTGAACTATTTGTTAAATACTTATTTCCTAGATTTTTTTATTTGTAATATTTTTTTAGTTTTGAAATAACTGTAAATTTACAGGAAAAGTATAAGAATAGCACAGATAACTCCATACACCCTTCACCTAGAGACCCCATTCAGTTTTGGAGAACTTTATATGTTCTGTAAAATACTGTACTTTGGTGAAAACCAAACCATTTCACGTCTTGCCAATTAATTAAGAAGTTACATGTGGAAATCTATATTAAATAGGATTACAGTTCTAATTTATTGAAGTGATGTCAAGCATTCCTTATAGATTGATGCCTAGGCTATTCGCTACTAACCTGTCTTGAATAAGCCAATGAGAATACTAAAAGTATTCCATCTTACAAAAATTTCAAAGAGTTTGTAGAATATAAGTCATTATTACTTTATTCACCTTACATCTTTATATTACTTAATTAAAATATCATTACTTAAGACCCTAATGCAATGATTTCTAAGCATGGTTTTATAATGTGTCAAAGCATGTCAAATCATATTTGAAGGCAACATAAGTTTATGCTCTTAAGTCACCTGGAAACGAGATTTATTTTCATCTAAAGGAGTTTAGAAATACAATATTGTGTACAGTTTTGGTAGAAGTTAGCTATTTTCTCCTTTCAATTATTTGAAGTGCAAATAAACCCTCAAAAATTAACCACTCATCACTGCAATCTAAGCTGATGGGGATGTAGGTTATATATCACCCCCAAAAAATCCGTAAGATACACAGCATACAATTTTATCATTGTTTGATTTGGGGGGGAAGAGGTCTTTTGATTTCACGAGACAATTCTGTCATCATTTAAAATTCATCAATGCAGGGGCACCCGGGTGGCTCAGTTGGTTAAGCACCTGCCTTCAGCTCAGGTCATGATCCCAGCCTTGGGGGCATGGCGCCCCCCTCCCCCATCAGGCTCTCTGCTCAGCAAGGAGTCAGTTTCTCCCTCTCCCTGTGCCTGTCCTCCCTGCTCCCGTGCTCTCTCTCCCACTCTCTCTCAAATAAAGAAACAAAATCTTTTTAAAAAATTCATCAGCACAAAACTATCTAATGAGCTAGTTTTAAAAAAAAATGAGCACCTGATAAAAATCAAATTGGATTTTATTTCCCAATCACGTAGAAAGTTTACATATATTTCAGACTCCATTATTATCACTTGGAGAGAGTCTCAGGAATTTTAAAACGCCAATAAATATATTAAAACAATTCACATGTTCTCCCTGGTAAATTGTACTTTATATACTAGGGGAGTGGAGACCCTATAAAAGTATTTCTTTTATGTTTGTTTTGACACAATACACTGTGTCACAAAGGGTTATTATGATTCTGCTTTTCATAGACTCATGTAGAGTCTCTAATCATTAGACTCAAGAAAAGCAATCTGGTCGCTCCAGCAATTCTTTTGCTTTCATATATGGACTTCCTTTACCAACACTTTTGGCAGAAACAAGAATCAAGACGTGCATTATAGGACTTTATGACTCTCTACAACGAGTTTCAGTTGAAACAATGGCCGTATCTGTCGAGATAGAACAATATTAACTTAAAGTTGGGCAGCAGGAAAACTTGAGATCTTGCAAATCTCAGTTGCCTGAAACCCATCCTTCCCTATCGGATCACAACCCTGTCTGCCTCTCCCTTTTTTCTGCTAGGATATTATTTCACTTTTTTTTTTTTTTTTTTTTTTTTCCCTCTCTGCAGTTAACTCTCTTCTCATCAATACTAGGGAAACAGCTCCATTCCCTAGCTCTTCCCCCCGTGCGTGCAGCCTTATTCGGACACCGCAGACACGTAACCCCCCAATAATGACCACAACTGGGGTTTCTTTTGGGGGGGTTGGAGAGGGGATCTTGACCCCTCCCTGCCCGATCGTCTCCTCTCAGCGCCCAGCTGGACCACCGAATGCGGACGGGCCGTGGGCATCCCTCCCCGCCCCGCGGCAGCGGCATCTGCCCGGCGCCCCTGCTGCCCGCGGGACGCTCCGCCAGCGCCCGGTTCGGGCTCCTGCTCTTTCCCTCCTGTCCTCCCGCTCGTCCCCTCTGCTGCTGTATTTCTGTCATCAGTTCTTTGATGGCGAGAGACAACAGCCCAGAGCTCCACGTCTCCACTCGTAAATACGTGTCTGCTTCTCCTGAACCTTTCTCCGCCCCCTTCTCCCCCGAACACAGGCAGGGTCCGCAATGCAAAGGGCTCCCCTTCCGTCCAGGCATCAACGTCGGCGTCTCGGTGTGACAATTGCATGCAACGCGCCAGCACCTCCCGAAGCCTGCTCCTTGCCAGTTCCCGTTTGCCCCCAGTTAACCACATTCTCTCCCATTGCCAAGCACCTCTTCCACCTTTCTGGGTTTCTAGTACTGCCCATATTTAAAAAAAAAAAAAAAAAAAAAAAAAAATCCAGCATGCGGTATAGTGCAAATCGCGGGAGGAAAGTGTGCGTGAGCGAGACAGTCCGAGTGTGAGCATCTGTGCGTCTCGGCCGGTCTGGGTCCTGCGCGGGAGGCTGCGGGGTCCAGGGCAGTCCGGCCGCTCCAACTTGCGCTGCCCGACTCCCGCCCTCAGGACCGGCTCCGGCTCACCTGTCCGCGCCCAGGTAACCCGCGAGGCGCCCGCCCGGCCGCGTCCCCGGACACCTGGCCCGGCCCGAGCGAACGCCGAAGCCCCGGCGCCGCGCCCGCCGCCTCCCGCGCCTCGGTCCACTCCCCCTCCTGCGTCCGGGTGTTCGGGACCCTCCCGCGAACACAGACGGGGCCGCCGTGCCCCACAGCGCCCTACCTCAAACAGGGGACCGATCCTGTTCTTCTCCAGGTAAGCCTGGATCCGGGATTGCTGGTGAGACGCCATGGAGAGACCGACGCGGCCGCCGAGAGTGCGGGAGGCGCGCGGCCGTGCGCCTCGGCGGGGGCAGCCCCCTTCCTCCCCGGGGCCGGGGCCGGGGCCGGGACGGGCCGGGACGGGCGCTCCGGAGCCTCGGCTCCCCCGGGGCCGCGCGCGTGGGCTGCAGCCCGGGGAGCGGCGAGCGCGTGGGGCGCCGCGGGCCGCCAACTCCGCCAACTCCGCGGCGAGCGGAGAACTCCTTCGCGGCGCCCGGCTCCCCGCGCCCGCCTCCGCCGCTCCCTGCAGCGCGCGGCGCCGGGGGGATCCTCGGCGGAGGCTCCGGGCTCCGCGCGCCCCCGGGCGGCAGCAGCGGGAGCCGGGAGGCGGGCGCGGCTCGGCTCGGCGCGGCTCGGCGCGGCGCGGGGGGCGCCCTCGGGCGGCCGCGGGCCGCGGGGCTCGAACTCGCCGCGAGCGTGCGTGTGCGTGCGTGTGTGGCCGCGCGCCCGGCCGCGAGCGTCCCCTCCCGGCGGCGCGGGCCCCTCCGCGCGCCCCTCCGCGCGCCCCTCCGCGCGCCCCTCCGCGCGCCCCTCCGCGCGCCCCTCCGCGCGCCCCTCCGCGCGCCCCTCCGCGCGCCTCTCGCGCTCGCCCTGCCCGCCCGCGCTCCCCGGCGACGGCGCCGCTCCGGAAGCCAATGGTGACGGTGCTTCTTCCAGGGTGCTCGTAGGCCTGGTGCTTGTTGGCTCCCCGGGCGGCCCGCAGGCGGCTCGGAGGGGGTCGTGCCCGCGGCCGCGGGGCGTCTGGCCTGGGCACCCGCGCGCTGCCTACGCGGGCTCGGACTCGGGAGCGCAGACGGCAGAGGCGGGTGGGCCTGCGGGCTGGGCCCGACGTGAAGGCGCCTTCCTTTCGGGTCTGGCGAGGCCTGGAGCGCGTCCAGGGGCGCCAGGGCCCGAGGACCCCGCTGAAGGCCCCCAAGCTTGGGAGCCCTCCTTCCGCTTCTGACCTGGAGGCGGGACAGCGGTGAGCCAGCCCTCCCTCCTGACTTGGAATTCCCGATCCACAGAGGATGATGTGGATTACGATCCGCATGTAATGATGCGTGGACGCCTGTAGCTTCACCCCACATGCTCCTCTGCTCCACTCCGGTACTTCCTCTAGGCGCTTGATGGGATCCCCAAGCTTAGCCAACACCTTGCTTCCTTTACTATTCAGGGACTTTTTCCTGGTCGAGGACCAGCAGACCGCAGAGCTTTCTTCACAGAGTTCTCTTGAGGGCCACATGGAGGTCTCCAAAGACGATTTCCGTAGCTCCCAACCGGGATGTGCTGCCAAAACATAAAGATCTGTGTTGGAAAATAGGAAGGGAATAGTTGTACCCAGAGCCAACTGCAACCGTATCGATTTATTTTTCTTTCTGTGTCCTGGGTTTCTGTAATTCATAATTTCTTTGTTGGTATTGGTGGTTTTTTTTCTCTTCTGGATGACTGCCTAAACAGATCTACCTGTATGGAAACATGCAATAGTTAAGAATGGAATATTCCAGAAAGTACTGTTCATTCCATCTAATAATTCATGTAAGAAATCTGCCCAGAGTACCTCATAGCTGAACCATCACCGATAACTTGAACTACACATGGTTTGGAGTGAAACAATCCCCCGGTTATTACTTTAACAGTCAGACTTGAGTGATCTGCCCAGAGGGAGTTAATTGAATAGCAGTGAAGTGCCTAGTATTGTCGTGTTTTCCATAATGGATCAAAAGTATGCCTACTTATAATTTTCAAAATATATTTAGGAGAAATTAAACATACATAGTGCACATCCACATTTTTATTTGCTAGTAGGTATTGTTTAGAGCCATCTAAGACCCCCTAAAAAGTCAAGTACTTTTGATACCGCATCGTGCTAGAGAATCAAAGTTCTTCCAAAAGACACAAGGAAGATGTGTCTTTAAATTGGATTATTAGGGACACCTGGGCGGCCCAGGGCGTGATCCTGGAGTCCCAGGGTCGAGTCCCGCATCCAGCTCCCTGCATGGAGCCTTGCTTCTTCCTCTGCCTATGTTTCTGCCTCTCTCTGTGTGTGTCTTTCACGAATAAATAAAAAATAAAATTAAAAAATACTAATAAATAGGATAATTAACATACATAGTAAGTAATCATTTCACTCAGAGCAACTACACCATGGGCCTTGCATGGAAATAACAAAGCTTCACTGGCAAAACGCTTATGTATTAAAGGGAGGATCATGAAGATATGCATCTATATATGTATATATATTAGGTGTGTTAAAACACTGAACATCCAAAAATTACGTTGTTAAAATTAAGAAACTATTTCAGAAGTTTTTCAAGGCCAACTTCACATACCACCTCCTCCAGAAAGCATTTGTTGGTTCTTTCCACTGATTCCCCAAACCTGATTTCATCATTACAGTAAATATTTATTGCACAACCTCCCCATAGCAGACATTACGTTAGGGCTAAGGATTCAAAGGTAAAAATCCTTTTCTTTGCTCTTAGGTGTTCAGTCTTGTTGAGGCAATTGGCATATACACAAATAAGACATTTGAATGTATTGTGTGCTGTGCACATACTGATGATGAAAAAATTACCTGTACCAAGATCCTCAAGGAATTCTTCACGAAGGAGGTGGTGCTTGAGCAAAGTCTTAAAGGAAGATTAAAATTAAGTTTTCAAGATGGGATTGGTGGAGTTGTGAATGGGGGCAATGTTTCAGGTTTTGGCGTTAAAAAGTAGCATATACGAGGGCACAGAGCACAAAAAAATAGGCTGGTGGATAGAGGAATGTAGAGTTTTCATGGAAGAAGATTGATATGTAAGGTTAAAAATGTAAACAGTTCAGCTCATTAAAAGTCTTAACTGCCTTCTTAAAAAGAATAGACTTGCATCTGAAGTAACTAAAGAATTTTGAGCAGAGGAGTGTTGTGACGAGGTAAAAGTTTTAGATTGCTCTGGTTACAACATGCATGATAGATTGAGAAAGAATGATATGGAGATAGAAAGCCAATTTGGTTTACAGAATCCATAAGCAATCAGGAGAACCAGCTTTAGGACTAGGCATGTGGGGATGGAGAGGATGGGATATATTCACTCGTTGATGATCTATACATAGGATGAGGTTGGAAAAGAGAATCAAAGAGAAATCAGACCCTCTGATTTCTGCAATGAAGCCAAGAGATTATAAATTACTTGCCCAAGTCACCCAATGAATAGTCAATAGGATTTTGTTTTTTGTTTTTTAAAGATTTTATTTATTTATTCATGAGAGACACAGAGAGAGAGTCAGAGACACAGGCAGAGGGAGAAGCAGGCTCCATGCAGGGAGCCTGATGTGGGACTCGATCCCGGGACTCCAGAATCATGCCCTGAGCTTGAAGGCAGATGCTTAACTGCTGAGCCACCCAGGCGTACCAGTCAATAGGATTTTGGTTCAGGTTTTTCTAAATCCAAAGCCGACACTACTTCCATCTCTGCCCTGTATCCCGAAAAGTAGTCAAGAATTTAATTTAGTGGGAAGGGTTTATCTCATGACCTGGCACCCAGTAGGCATGCAAGTGATAGCAGTTGAATGACTGAATTAAGTTTTTGGATCTATTCAATCCAGCTATATTCTTTCAGGCTAAACTTTTCTTCAAACACATGTCATTTAGGTTCTGTTTTGTTCCATTTAATTGTGTGCATATCCTGGTTCCTCTTTTGAATTGCAAACCCTCTAAAATTATTAATTGTGTATTGATAATTCTCTTATAATTTATAGCATGTAATATAATATTTTTTCATACAATAGGTTCTTCATAAATACATCTTTATTTTTTAAAAATATTTCATTTATTTGTTCATAAGAGATGAGAGAGAGAGAGAGAGGCAGAGACACAGGCAGAGGAAGAAGCAGGCTCCATGCAGGAAGCGCGATGCGGGACTTGATCCCGGGACTCCAGGATCATGCCCAGGGCCCAAGGCAGGCACTGAACTGCTGAGCCACCCAGGCGTCCCATAAATACATCTTTAATTAATATCCTGTTGCTATACATTTTAACAATTTATTTCATTTACTCCCTTTAAGATTAGCTGAAAAGCACCAATGTCTTGGATTGGATTTAACAACTTTCTTCTATACACATAATATGTGTTTTTATGATTCTTTTCCCTTTTTTTTTTGGCTTGAGTACAGCATGAAAAGGCCATTTTCCGTGAGATTGTTTTGACCTCATTGTGTTATAGGAATGCCTGTCAGCATAATTTACAAATATACAGAATCCAGTTTATAAAATGTACTAAGCTCCCTTGCAGAGCTCCTTAAACAAATTATTTTTGATGAGACAAGAGAAAAATGGCCGAAAGCCTGTTGACCTAATTAGGAAGTATTAGCAATGTAATCCTTTGAAATTAATTAAATATTAAAATCAAAGAGCTGAGAAATTTATACAGGTTCCTTAAATTTACACTATAAGCCCTAGAACATAGGTGCCCCTTTCTTGTATCTCCTTCACTTTTCAACTTCATAACAAACAGGGACAAATATCTTCACAGAGAATTCAGTGAGCCAGGATATTTCTTTTTGAGCTATTGGGTGGAGAGTTTGTGTCAGAGACACTGAAATAAAGGGAGATTCTGGGAGACGAAGCAGAAGAGTAGGGATTTGAAATAGTCCTGAGTGAGGGACTTCCCTAATGTATTTAGATTTCCAAGTCCAATTTGTCAAAAATAAATGATAATTATGGTTTAAATCACATTCAACTATTACATGGTGGGATACTCTATATATGGGAACTTTCAATATGTTTCAGGAAACAATTCAGAAGATGCCTGAGTGCATTTTGAGGCTAATGCAAGAATATTTATTATCATTGCATATATTATAGTATGCTTTGTTACAACGACACTATTTTCAACTAGTATTAGATTTGTGAATAGCATGAGGCCTCATATGTGTGTATATGTGTGAAAGGTCATTTAGGTGTCCCTTGACTTTGATATCTCTTCAGTACCTCCTCAGGAAAATTTAGAATGTATTTTCTTTTTCATGCAGCAGTAGTTCAAATTCAGCTGAAAGGCAGGGACATATTCAGGAGCCTATCAAGAATGATCATTGAGAATACTGACCTTGGAGTTCTAACGTGGGATAAAATCTAGGCTTTGCCCCTTACTGGCCATGTAATCTTCGCAAGCTTCTTAACCTCTCTATCCTCAGTATCGTAAACTGAAGATAAATAGCACTTAGTTCATCAGTGTATCGTGAGGATTACATGAGATAATGCAGGAAGGACTCAGTACAAATGCAGGCACATGGTAAAGATTCAATAAAGGGTAGTGCTAATATTGCTATTATTGTCATCATATCATTATCATCTTCTTCATCGTTGTTCCGATTCCCTGAGGGTGAGATTTGCAAAATTCACATCAACTGTATTGAACCAATTACCTGAAGATGTCCAAGGTAGAAAGAGTATCTTGCTAATCAAAGCAGTGAGACGTGGTATTATAGTCCCCTTAATTAAAAAGAAGATATTCTAGATGCAAAAATAGAGCTGTAAGATAGGTATAGATTATCATATTAAATGATCTACTCAGTTGTATTACTTCACACAAAGAAATTATAATAAGGGAAGAAAGTTTTGTACCTGAAGGGTGGAAAATGGGAGGAAATGGGAATTTTGGGTGATTATTCAGGCCTGTCTACCAAGACAAAAAGCCACAAGACCCAGCACATATGAGTAATCTGGCCGTTACGGGGGTAAGGGTAATAACAAAGGGTTTTCTTCATTTCTGCCTAAAGTACTATCTCTCACAACTAATGCAAATGATGAGCACATATATAGCATCTACTGTGTGCCAGGTACTGTTTCAAGCACTTTATCGACTGCCCTGATTCATTTACTTCTCAAAACAGTGTCATGAAGTAGGTACTACTATTACTCCCATTTTTTTTTCAGGTGAGGAAACTGAGGCACGCAGAGAGTAAGTAACTTACTTGCACAAGGTTGAAGCTAGTAAGTAGCAGAGTCCATATTTGAACCAAGGTAGCACCTTAAACACTGTTCTGCCTCCCAAAGCCTTGGCTACTAATATCCCAGGCATACCACTTCCCTTTTCATTTTGCCAAGAGGATTTTTTTTGTTGTTGTTTTGTTTTAGGATTTATTTATTCAAGGGCCCCTGGGCGACTCAGTGGTTGAGTGTCTGCCTTTGGCTCAGGTCATGATCCCAAGGTCCTGGGATTGAGTCCCCCACTGGGCTCCCTGGGGAGAGCCTGCTTCTCCCTCTGCCTATGTCTCTGCCTCTCTTTCTGTGTCTCTCATGAATCAATAAATAAAATCTTTAAACAAAATTATGTATTCATTATATATATAGAGAGAGAATGCACAGGAGTGTGTGAGAGCAGTGCGGGGTAGGCAGGGGGCTGGACAGAGAAAGGAACGAAAAAGTCCTCAGGCAGACTCCCTGCTGAGCATGGAGCCCCACATAGGGCTCAATCCCACAACCCTGAGACCTTGACCTGAGCTAAAATCAAGAGTCAGATACTTAACCAACGTCGTCGCCACCCAGGCACTCCTTGATCAAGAGGTATTTTGATGACTAATTTTACTTCCCTAGCGTGTTTATATGGAAAAGGAGTAGGGCAAGATACTGTGGTAATTTTCTGGCCACATACGAAATGAATATACTGACAAACTGCTTGTATATCTCTTGTATGTTTGAATAATGATAATCAATCACATTGGGACTGATTCTAACCACACTAATAACTGACTAACTGGACCTACACAACTCAAATAATGCTGCCAACTTACAAAGCCCTGCATCCAGCTTTCTTAAGTGACACTTCTGTCTTTAATCTCCATCTTTAAATATTAGGTTATAATATTTAATTTTTAATATGTGGCATATTTATTAGCAATTATCTAAAATACTTCATGTCAATATCTTTTTATCACTTGTTTATTTCAATTATATTATGAATCACTTGAAGTAAATGTATCAAACTGTGTAGACACCTTTTTTATGAATCATCAATAAACTATTAACTCTGACATGCTTTTTGCTTATAATTTCCAAAATGATGCTGTCTTGATTTTTCATCCCAATTAGTGATAGCCTTTGTTAGGAATTAAAAAAAAAAACAAAACTTAAGCGATGAAAAATGTTACAGAATGCTGTAACATGATTGTGAATTTATTGAAAAGAAGGAGAAAATTAGAGCAACAAAAGCAACAAGCAAAATTAGAGCAACAAGCAAACAAAAGATGACTTGGTAAGGAGAAACTATTCTTCTGCACACTGGGGAGCCAGATACTCTGTCTAGGACAGGAGGTGCTATTCCTCCAGTCTAGCTATCAAGGAGTAAGTAACATGGGACCTACTTCTCAAACATGCATCTCTGTAAATGCCAACTACTGCTCAGTCAGGCAACTTATCTCAACAACCCCAGCAGCACTAAAGGTTATGTTGTGCCCAAGATTGCGAATCCGAGAAACCACCGAGGAGCCGACACCGATGCAAATACATGAGGGTTTATTTACAAGCTCGAGCTTGGGTCCAAGTATACCCGACACAGCAGAGCAAGGACTTGGACCCTGAAGTGGGTTATAGCTGGGTTTTTTATAGGCTGGTCTAGGGGATTTTTCAGAAGGGATGGAGGAATTTCTCAAGTTCTGTTTACATTTTGATATGGGGCTTTCAAGGGCATTGAGCTCTGTTCTCATTCTAATATGGGACTTTCTACCACAGGTGTGGGCTCTGTTGTCTTTCTGATATGGGATTCTCTGCCGAGGACATTGAGGACATTCTGCAGTTTTTCCCCTAAAGTTCAGCTCTTATTCACAGGGGCCTGGGGTGGCTGCACTTGTGCTGATGCTAAACTTTAGGTGGGATGGCCTTAATTTTTCTCGGCCTCCACAGTTAAAGATATATTTCAGCAGAATTAGTGGAACTCACACCAGCTAGACCCCAAGACTGGACCTTTAGTGCCCCTTTGCTTGTACTTACTGACCTTTGTCCTCATTTTTCTTTAAGTTCTTATTTCCAGCTTATCTCTTAACTCAGGCAAATGAAAACCAAAACCACCCCTCAAGCGATAGCGACTGCCCTGAGAAGACCTCCAGTGTCCCAGACCACCCAGACCTGTTAGAATCCAACCTCAAACTCATACCGGCACAGAAGGACCATAGAGTGACCTCTCGAATGACTGACAATTACTTTTACTTAATTATAATAGGAAAATCTCTGCCCCAGGAAGAGCACAAGCCTCATTTACGTAACAGTATGTGTGCATAGGCACATTCCTTAAGGCACAAGACCTTGTGCCCACCTCTACAAACAATCACAGGGCTCCCCTTCCTATATATTCATCCTAGCCCTAAATAAAAGGAACCTATTCACTTGCTCAGAGAGTCACAGCTTTGGAAGTCATTCCCCGTGATCTCCTTACTTGCTGCAAATAGTTTACTTTGTGTGACAATTCCCACCTGGTCTGTGACTCACCAAGGAGTGAACTCACATTGGTTCAGTTACAGAACCACCATAGCCTAGAGTGAATTTAAAAAAAAAAAAAAGACAACTTTCTGCAAAACCACTCTCCTTCCAAAGCAAATGTTGGCCTATTTCCTATGGATGATACCCTCTCTCCAATCCTCAGATGGTTTTGATCCTGAGAGAGATTTTTGTGATGTGTAAGGGTATGCTAAGGTTCCACAAACACCATCACACTGACCTACTAGGTATCTAACACAAAAGATTTATGACGAGGTCATGAGGAACATCAGCTAAACCTTCTAATTTTGACTGGGAGGATTAGGAAATCAAAAATTGAATGAATGAATGAATGAATGAATGAATGCATTTTAAAAAGAAAAAATAAGTGGGCCCAGGTAGCTCACTTAAGCATCAGACTCTTGATTTCAGCTCAGGTCATGATCTCAGGGTCCTGGGATGGAGCTCCTAATCACACTTTGCTCAGCAGGGAATCTACTTGTGGACTCTCTCTCTCTCTCTCTTTCTCTCAATCTCTCTCCACTCCTCTCAAATAAATAAATCTTTAATAAATAAATAAAAGATTAAAATGCTGGTAATTCATTAGGTAACCATGAAGCATATCTAATAACCAGGTTCTCAATCTCTTATGTTTAAATTCCCTTTGTACATACATAATTACATCTAATTGATTTTGTTCAATAGAATATTCTTCTAAATATTTATGAGTACTTAAATACAGTGTTTGAGTAAGATGGCAGCATTGATTTGCCCTTATGTATTTCTTTAGCCTCTCCTCTTCAATTTGCCACTTTTCTTTCTTTTGTCTTTTACTTTTTTTTTTTTTTTCCTTAAAGCATGTTGTTCATCTTCCAGTCTAGGCCTGAAACAATTGTCAGTGGTCGATGAAAACCAATTGGCTAGAATTGATAACAACTGTTTTCTACTACATCTGTCTCTAAAATGTATTTTAAGATCCCTTTGTCTGTAATGCTTGCCATTAACAGTCATATTGCTAGACATATTTTATTATCAAATCATTGCTAGAGAACCCAAGATTTCATAAACCTTGGGATGGTTATTTCTTACTATCAGCATATACTGACTCATGTAATCTGTTTTGCTCAAAAAAAATTATCAAAAGCAACACATTTTTCTACTTTTTATTTCATTATCTTTAATAGAATGGCATTATAGCAAAAACTTGTGGTCTTAATGACAATATTTCAGAATATTTTAGAATTTAGAATTCCAACAGGCAACAAAGATGTATGTCAAACCTTCTAGGAAATTCCACTGCTACTTAATTTCAAAATAGTCTCCCTTCAGTAAAGACTTGCAATTAGGTTGTAACAAACTGGTTCCTTATGCAATGAAATATGCAAGACTAAATTTTTCTAATATGTGTCCTATCTCTCCTTGGAATAAATGGGCTCTCTCTGTATTTGTTCAGCATTTGAGTTACTATCTACAAGTTTTGTGGGGGCCGGGGAAGGTGGTTTGGGTTTTTGTTTTGTTTTGTTTTACCACTTACAAGTTTAAATGTCTTACATTTTTTGTTTCCTTCAGAATGCCTAAGGTTAAAATATGGGTCAGCTACTTACAACTGTGTGACCATGATCATCTGTCATTATCACTCTGCATTTTACATGTGTGGAAACCAAGGGCAATAGCTGTTTAATAACATACTAGTTGTTGGAAAAGTCAAAATACTAATCTATCTTATTCCATATGGTGCTCTTTCACTTTATTTCTTGGGATCAGTTTGAATTGTAGTTGAATCCTTTGAATATCCAATAACACCTCAATTATCTCTTGCTTCTGTAACATTTTTCTTTTCTTTTTTTTTTAAGATTGTATTTATTTATTCATGAGAGACAGAGAGAGAGAGAGGCAGAGACACAGGCAGAGGGAGAAGCAGGCACCCCGCAGAGCGCCCAATGCCAGACTCCATCCTGGGACCCCAGGATCATTACCTGAGCCAAACATAGACGCTGAACCACTAAGCCACCTAGGCATCCCACATTTTTATTTTCAAAGCTATATCTGTCTAGAGGAATATTCATTAAGGTCCATTAATGTACTTGTAATGCAATTGATCAACTCATATTTTCCAACAATAGAAGTATGTGTTTGAACATTGTAATATAATTTTTTGTTAATTTCTTACTACCTGTTTTTAGAATAAAAGAGGTCATATTGGAGAATGTTTAAAAAACACAGGCTTGGATTTAGACTTTGCATTATTTATATTTTTTAAATTTTATTTCTATTATGGTATTTTGTCATCTTAAAAATCTTGCAGGCTGGGAAGAGACTCCCCATCTCTGGGCTAGCTCATTCATTTCCAGATAAAGAAGAGCTCAGCCACTCAGCCAGAAGCTTGCCTTTGATATGCAAACTAACCAATCCAGAGCCTGATTTCTCAATCTGGCACATACGTCATGTCATCTGGCAGAGGCAATATTCCTCTGCGTTAATCATCCAAAGAGCAGCTACCAGGCAAGTAAGTGCCATCCATATAACTCAGAGCCCAAGAAAATTATTTAAACTAGCCAATCCTAAACCATTCACCTTGCCCTGCCTTGACCTTGGAAACCTAAATAAATGTTCTAGCCTCAGCTTTCCCTTTGCTCTTCCTTTCTACCTCCTCACCACCCTGAGGCATCCCCATGTGGCTCTGTGTGGTGTGGCTGCTTCCAGGCTTGAGGACTTGTGAGTATAATCAACTTTGTTTTCCTGAGACTCTCCTGTATCTGCTTCTGTGGCAACATCTGACCCTCTATCTCATAAAAGAACACCGCCTTCCATGGATTTGAACCCTAGTTCTAGTACATACCAACTTTGTAGATTTTAAGTCTCTTCTGCCTCAGACATACAATCAACAATACTAATAGACCCATATTGTAGGGTTGATGTGAGCTTCCATGAGAAAATGTCAAGCACTTAGCACAGTGCCTGCCAAGACATACTCAAAAAATTTTGACTGTAATGTTGTTGATTATACTGGAAGATATGTCAGAGATAATCCGTATTTCCTCCTCTTCCTTTTCCCCATTTTAAAGGTAAGCAATGACTAGCCAAAAAAAACTAAATTGATTTTCTCACTAATCTTACCTCTTACTCTGAAATAGCTCCCATGTCATCAGTCTGCTACTTATGAAAAATTAGAGATTTAAATGATATATTCTTATTGGTCAGAATTTAATATTTTAACAAATCTCAAATGCCAATATTAAAAACAAAAGGGGAAGGAATCCAGAGAAAAGAAACCAAACATAACTTGGAAGGTATTGTTGACAGTCTAATAGATTTAAATTTTTATTAAATGACACATATTCATAACCAAACTAAAAGAAAAATTAACATAAACCACTAAGGCCTAATTTAAAACAATATATTCGGGATGCCTGGGTGGCTCAGCAGTTGAGCATCTACCTTAGGCTCAGGGTGTGATCCCAGGGTCCTGGGACCGAGTCCCACATTGTTCTCCCTCTAGGAAGCCTGCTTTTCCCTCTGCCTATGTCTTTGCCTCTCTGTCTCTCTCTGCCTCTCATGAGTAAATGAAATCTTAACAATTAATAAATAAAAATAAAACAATATATTCTACTGCCTTGTGTCATAAATAAGGAATACCTTATATTGATAGTGCCTTATATATTAGTACCTTATATTGATACATTTTATTTTTGTTGTGCATGAAGCAACTAACAGAAGGTTGGGTAAGGTTTTTTTTTTAGGTTTTTAAAATTTTATTTATTTTTAAAAGATTTTATTTATTTATTTGACAGAGAGAGAGCACAAGTAGGCAGAGGGGGAGGGAGAAGCAGACTCCCTGCTCATAAAGGAATCCTACGTGGGGCTTGATCCCAGGACCCTGAGATCATGACCTGAGCTGAAGGCAGATGCCTAACCAACTGAGCCCACCCAGGTGCCCCTTTTTAGGGTTTGTTAAATGAAATTTTTCGTCCAGCCAAAAATTTGAGATCTAATTATATAAATGCACTCTTGACTGTGTGATAATCCTACATAAGTTGATACATACTGTAAAAAGAATAAGCTTTTTTTAAAATAAGATTTTATTTATTTATTCATGACAGAGAGAAAGAGAGAAGCAGAGACATAGGCAGAGGGAGAAGCAGGCTCCATGCAAGGATCCGGATGTGGGACTCGATCCCAGGACTCCAGGATTATGCCCTGGGCTGAAGGCAGGCGCTAAACTGCTGAGCCACCCAGTCATCCCAAGCTTTATATTTTGACAAGGAACCTCCACAAGCTTTCATGCTTTTAATTAAGACCATGTTTCAGGCCCAGACCACTCTTCTGTACTCTGTTTGGTTCCTGGGAGAGGTTTGAGAGCCCTCTGATCTCTTTCTTTCATATTCCTAATGCTAATGGTCACAACTTCTCTCTCTTTTTAGTTGTTCTCAGTAGTTATAGGACAGTATTCAATTTCCTTCAACTCACTTCTTTCTTACTACTTCTAAGAAGAAAAGAAAAGACATAAGCTCAAGACTACTTTACCACTCATCATAAGAAAGTAAAAAATCTGAGAGAAGCACAGGCTAAAAATAAATAAATAAATAACATCTTACCACTTCTATTCTGCATTGTATTGGAAGTTCTAGCCAGCAAAATTAGGCCAAAAAATGAAATAAAAGTTACTCTAATCAGAAGAGAAAGATAAAACTATATTTGAGGTTACAGATCTTACATAGAGATAATCCTAAGGGATCCACTTAAAAAAAAAAGAAAAAGAAAAACTGTTGAAACCAGTATATTAGCTAGGCTGCCAGATTGAAGCTCAATATACAGAAATTAATTGTATTTCTATACATTTTCAATAAACAACTCAAAAAGGGAATGAACATAACAATTATAACAGCATCAAAAAGAATAAAACGGGATCTCTGGGTGGCTCAGCGCCTGCCTTTGGCCCAGGGCACAATCCTGGAGTCCCGGCATCCAGTCTCATGTCGGGCTCCGGGCATGGAGCCTGCTTCTCCCTCTGCCTGTGTCTCTGCCTCTCTCTCTCTCTCCCTATGTATATCATGAATAAAAAAATAATAAAAAAATTTAAAAAAAAAGAGTCAAACATAAAGATACTTAATAAAAGAAGTATAAAACTTATATTCTGAAAACTATAAAACATTGTTGGAAGAAATTTAAAAAGACCTAAATAAAATGAAAGCTATCTTCATAAGTTGGAAGACTTAATATTGTTAAAATGATAATACTCCTCAATTGATCTACAGATTCAGTACAGTTCCCATCAGAATTCCAACTAGCTTCAGCAATTTGGCATGCTGATCCTAAAATCCATATGGAAATGTAAGATAGAATAACAAAAACAATTTTGAAAAAAAAAAGAGCAACGTGGGAAGGTACACACTTTCTGAATTCAAAACTTACTACAGAGCTCTGCAGTAATCAAAATGGTGTGGTACTAGCATACGGACAGACATATATATCAGTGGGATTAAGTTTAGAGTACAGAACTAAAACCTCACATTTATGGTGTGGCTGATTTTGATTTTAGACAAGAGTGTCAAGATAATTCAAAAGAGAAAGAACAGTATTTTCATCAAATAGTGTTGGTACAACCAGATAGCACATGCAAAAGAATGAAGTTGGACACCTACCATATTATACACAGAAATTAATTCAAATGGATCAAAGGCTTAAATGCAAGATCTAACCTATAAATTTTATTTAAAAGGGGTACCTGTGTGGCTCAATCCATTAAGAGTCCAAATCTCGATTTTGACTCAGGTCATGATCTCAGGGTCGTGAGGTGGAGACCCATGTTGGGTTCTACACTAGGTGTGGAGCCTGGTTAAGATACTCTCTCCCTCTCCTTTGCCCCTCTGCCTCCTCCTCAGTTTCAGCTTTCTCTCTAAAAAAAAAAAAAAAAAGAAAGAAAGAAAGAAAGAAAGAAAGAAAGAAAGAAAGAAAGAAAGAAAAAAAAATCATTAAAAAACTTTATAAGAAGATGTGCCTGAATAGCTACTTGGTTAAGTGTCTGCCTTAGGCCCAGGTCATGATCTTGGTGTCCTGGGATTGAGTCACACGTCTGGCTCTCAGCTTAGCAGGGAGCCTGCTTCTTCCTCTGCCTCTCTCCCTATTTGTATTGTGTCTCCAGCTCACTCTCTCTTTCTCAAATAAATAAAATATTTAAAAATTTTTATAAGAAAACATAGGTATTCATTTTGATGGCATTGGATTAAGAAATGTGTTTTCATGGAGTTCCCTGGGTGGCTCAGCAGTTTCGCACCTGCCTTCAGCTGGGGCGTGATCCTGGAGTCCTGGGATCAATCCCGCATCGGGCTCCCTGCGTGGAGCCTGCTTCTCCCTCTGCCTGTGTCTCTGCCTCTCTCTCTGTATGTCTCTCATGAATAAATAAATAAAATCTTAAAAAAAAGATAATTATCAAAGAAGCTTAACAGACATTTCTCCAAAGCAGATATACAAATGGCAAATAAGCAAATGAAGAGGTACCTAACATCTCTATTCATTTGATAAAAACAGATCAAAACCACGTGAGATACTACTTACACCTAAGAGCATGGCTATATTAAAATCAAAAGATAGATAATAACAACTGTTGACAAAAATGTATAAAAACTGGAATCCTCATACCCTGCTGGTGTGTACTTAAAAGGATGCTGCTAATTTACAAAACAGTCTGGCAGTTCCTTAAAGGGTTAAATACTGAATTATATCACCCTGAAATTCTGCTTTTTACGTGTATATTCAAGAGAAATGAAAACACATGACTACACAAAAACTTATACACAAATGTTTATAGCTGTAATATTCGTAATAACCAAAAAGCCAAAATAATCAAAACACTTGAATATCCATCACCTGTTAAAAGACTAAATTAAATGCGGTATGACCGTATGATGTAATATGATTTGGTGATAAAAAGAAATGTGCTGATACATGCTACAGCATGGATGAATCTTGAATCTTGAATCTAAGTGAAAGAAATCCATCCTAAAACACCATATATTATATGCTTCTAGATATGAAATATTCAGAATAGGCAAATCCATATAAACAAAATGTACAAAAAAGTAGATTCATGGTTTCCTGGGGCTGAAAGAGAACAGGAGGCAGAGCAGGGGGGAAATATGGTGGATGAGCAGAAGGTAAGGGCCAGAAATAGGGAGGGGGATATAAGGGGTGGATATGGCATTTCTCTTAGGGGTAATGAAAACGTTCTAAGATTTATTGTGCTGATGGTTGTACATTGAATTGTACACTTTAGGTAAATTGTTTGGTGTGTGAATTATAACTCAATAAAGATGTTATTTTAAGAAATAACAATAATTGTTAAACTTTGTTGGCTCCAAGGTCCTCTTGAACTCCTGTTGTGTTTTTTGTTTAATTGTTTGTAACAGAGAAAAATATTGCTATAAAACAGAAACACAGTTATAAACAAATCCTAAAAGGGGGGCCTTTATTTGGTGAGCAGGATGATGAGCTTAAAATGCAAGTTTTTTTTTTTGTTTTTTTTTTTTTTTTAAATGCAAGTTTAAAAGCAAAAGGAAGTTAAATGACTTTGCATAAGGTTGAGACCCTGTGCGTGTGTGTGGATTCGGGAAATGAGAGATGCTTGGTGAGGCCAGAAAGAGGCAAAGATGTAGTATGGAGAGAAAGCAGAGTAACAGATAGATTGAGTTGATTTGAATTTCGGTGAAATAAATGAGAATATTTCCTATTTAGTAAAGCCACCGTTCTATCTTTCTTGCCATGCTGCTGGGCCTGTTTTGAAGCTCTGGTCTGCACGGGAAATACTGAGCCTAACAGAAGCCATTATATCTGCAATGTTGGTGTGGCTTTCATTTTTGAGAGAAGTCCTTTTTGGTCTCTGCCTTGACTCACATTAAGAATTATAATTTTTTTTAATTCTTTCTGATTCTCTACATTTCAGCTCTTAGGTTTAATGCTGCAAATGCTCTGCAACTTGTCTTTCTTTTTCACAAAAGTGAAGCTTTTGAGAATTATCCCTGATGATACATGTCTACAGTACATTGATTTTCACTGCTCTGTGCATTCCATTAAACCAATATAGCACAATTCATTTATCCACTCTCCTGTTCCAAGTTTTTACTAATGCAAACAACATTGCAATAAAATTCTCATCCATGTCTGATTTTCCCCATGGCCTAGAGTTTTCTCCAGCATATAAAACTAGCAAAGGAATTGCTTTGTCATAAGGATGCACCTATTCAAATTCACGGGACATTGTCATTGCTCTCCAAAGTGGTTGTGTAAATTTATAATCCCTCCCACAATTTTTGAGAGTTCCCTTAGCCTTCCTTAATCCTCACTCATACTGAAGGGGTAGCACTATCAAGATGTGGGTCTCGATCCCAACTCTATCTCTCCCTGTACTGGTATTAAATTCAAGCCACCTGGGGCAGCCCGGGGGCCTCAGCGGTTTAGCACTGCCTTCCCCCCAGGGTGTGATCCTGGGGACCCGGGATCAAGTCCCACGTTGGGCTCCCTGCATGGAGCCTGCTTCTCCCTCTGCCTGTGTCTCTGCCTCTCTCTCTCTCCCTCTCTCATAAATAAACAAAATCTTTAAAATAAATAAATAAATTCAAGCCCCTGGATTATTAAATATGATAAATACCACACCCCCACCCCGACAGACACCGTGTCAGCTCTGCGGTTCACTGTTCTTATCCTCAGTTCCTTCTTCATTTCTGACCTAAGGCGATTTTCCTGCCTTTCTTAGCAGTTCAGCCATGCATTTATAAGGATGTTAGTTATAATTTATTGAGCAATTCATGTTTGTAGCTAGAGGGTTTTCAAGTTATCTGTACCGCCAGACCCTTATATGCCTGATGACATTTTCAGCACGTGAGCAATCTTTAAACTTTCAGCTGCCCAGATGTTGGGCATCATAAAGAAAATAAGTGAAATCAAGTTAGCAACTACAATGAGCAATTAAACTGTCTTTACATGTATTCATCAGTCACCACATTGCAGCGCAGAATGGCATTAAATGGTAGGGACCCTACAGATAATCTGGGTTTAATCCCCATCTCTCTTGCACATTAGCTGTGTGACCTTGGGCAATTTATTTCATCTTTCTGGGCCTCAGTTTCTTCATCTGCAAGGTGAGGATGTGAATCATAGAACCTGCCTTTGTAGAGTTCATATAAGGATCCAATGAGTTAGTATTTATAAAAAATACTTAGAACTATATTGACACACCACATGTATCATGTCATCAGGTGATAAATAAAAAATGGAATAATAAATATTAGAAATTCATTTTTGTATTACCTATGAATATTTGAGTAATGATTTTTCCCTCCATCCCCAGCAGGACGAGCTAACATTGGCAACATCATAGCTCTTCTTTTCAAGTTTAATGATTCTAGTGTTAAATGGCTTTTACCTAAAAGAATCCCTGTGCCCCAGAGCAAAATCCTTGTGGTCCATTGTGCCCCCCACACACAAGAAAAATTTTGCCCACCCAACCAAGGGGTTACATGGGCTGGAAACAAGGATGTTAAGAGATGGTAAGATGGAGAAGGAAATAAACATGAGAAGAAGGAGAAAAGAAATGTAGATGCATTTTTCCTTCCACCCTGAGACAAGGAGGCTGGCTGGATGCTCCCTCAAGGAACCTCTTTCCTCCTCGCTGGGTCCCCACAGCCTCCCTGCTTCACCACACAAATTTCTACCTGCTCCCCACACAGGATCCTCAGCTTGCTTAGGTTCACAGAGGAGAGCTGAGCAAAATACTGCAAAAAACTTTCTCTTAGTCTAGACAATTTGTATGCCTGAGAGTGTTGGGTCTGTGAGAAACTGCACCTCGGTGATCTGACTCTGCACGAGAATGGAACCTTAGAAAAAAACCCCATGTGGCACTACCTGTTCTGTCATCATGCCGTGTGTTGTCATGACTATCTTTTCACACCATACACACACTACAATATTTTGTCCGTAGTAGATACAAAATGCACTTTACTTAAATTGAGATAAACGGATTGAGGCTCGCCATGTGGCCCTACAACAAACCCGGCAATGATGCCTCGTGATAACATGGATTTGGGATATAACATGGCAACAAGTTAGCTCCCTTCCTCTGCACCACGTCCACTCTCCACAAGGCAGGCCAAAGTCAGTCCTCTTCTGAAGGGGAGTGAGGGGAGGTGATTACCCCATGACCACAGTAGACTTGCTCATGCCTAGAAAAGTATATATTCTGTTAGTAATACATAGTTAATTTCGTACACAGCTAATGGAAGTCATTGTTTCCTTTTCTCACACCATAACTGGAAGACTGCCTGGAAAAGTTTGTTGTAATATTGTTTGCAATCCCACATTTGACTTTAGTGAACTTTTAGACCTGGCTTACAGCTTCACAGGGGAGTAGGGGAGTATCACTTTATTTCAAGCATGAAGAGAAAAAATTCTCCGTCCAATACGGGATAATCTACATGGTGGACACATCACTTACTAATTCTATAGCTTTCCTTTTTTTTTTTTTTTTAAGATTTTATTTATTTACTCATAAGAGACACAGAGAGAGGAAGAGACACAGTCAGAGGGAGAAGCAGGCTCCATGCAGGAAGCCTGATGCAGGACTCCATCCCGGGACCCCAGGATCACGCCCTGGGCTGAAGGTGGCGCTAAACTGCTGAGCCACCCGGGGGTCCTTAGCTTGTCTATCCCATAGCATTCATGATTCAGAAAGAGATGTAAGGCTAACCAATGGCTGATTTTGAAGGTCAAAGAATTTAAATTGTTTTTAATTCTTGAGATAAAATAATGTTCTAGTTAATGAACTAGATGGCAGGAATCCTTTCAAATGTATACATGTATCAAATCATCATAATGTAGATTTCAAATATCTTATTTTTTTAATTTTTATTTATCTACGATAGTTACAGAGAGAGAGAGAGAGAGAGAGAGAGAGAGAGAGAGAGAGGCAGAGACACAGGCAGAGGGAAAAGCAGGCTCCATGCACCGGGAGCCCGACGTGGGATTCGATCCTGGGTCTCCGGGATCACGCCCCAGACCAAAGGCAGGCGCTAAACCACTGCGCCACCCAGGGATCCCTCAAATATCTTATAATTGTATCTGCCAACTCTATCTCAATAAAGCAGCAGGGGAAGGGCCTGGAAATACAGTATTCCTATATGTATATTTTTGGAGGAATAATTTTTTTCAAAAAATAGTTATCTGAATGATACAATGTAACATCACTGCATATTAAATTTCATTTTCTTATTTTTTTCCTAAAGAGTCAAATCACCTTATAACTTACGATGGAAAAATAAAACTTGTCTTCTAGTCTCTTCCTCACCCCTGAGTAACGTTTTCCAGAGAAAAGATGTTTGACTCATTTTCCTCCGTTATTTACCATCATATTCCTGCATTATACCATGTATTATTGTTTGACTCTTTCAATACTAATATCTATTGACTTTGTACTATGAAAGATGAGGATTTCACTTCCTCATTTCCAATATACCTTTTCTCTATTCACCTAATGTAGTTATATACCATGCTAGGTTTATATTCAATTTGACATTAATATTGTCATATAATAATCACAGCTGAACCATGTATTCATTAACGAAGGAAGCATTTCCTTGTATAACTTTATTTCCCTGGCCTCAATCAATGCTTCTTATTGGTTTAATTCGTTTCATACATACCTTCCACTGATTCATCCCTAAACTCCCTCCCATTAGTGTGACTAAAACTCACCAGAACATGTCCATAAACCAGAGGTAAATATAGCTATTTTGTTTCTTAGAACAAGCTTTCCAGAATCCCTGGATATTCTTGCTCTAACTGGATGAGTTTGCTTCCTGGACCTGATTCCCTGCCACCATTCTAGTATTTCTCTTTACCATGATGTCAGGAATTAACTTTACCTGGCTCTCTAGTTGGGTCTTCTGTTCCCCAAATTCCATATCTTTTCTAGAAATTCGTTTTACTTGAGCATCATCCAGGAGGTTCCTGAGAAAGGATGCATGAAGACCAATGTTTTGCATCTTTTAAAATATTTTTTTCTAGTCTCACCACTTGACTCTTTGAACATACCATCCTAGATTGGAAAGAATTCTCTCAGAATTTGGAAGGCACAATTCCATCATCTTCTGACAAGAGTGTTGCAATTAAGAGTCAGATGCCATTGTTGTTCCTAGCTTTGTTGACAACTTCTTCTGCTGCCCTGCTCATCCCACCCCATACCCCACAACCCCTCCCCTGCACTGTGCTTGGAAGTTTTCCAAATCATAACTTTATTCTTAGTATTCCAAAACTTCTTGGTGGTGGTAATTTCTCTCCCTAGTCACTGTGCTAGGCATTTAGTCATTCAGCTGAGGACAGTACATTCTTTTCAACCTGTTGTTGGAAATATTTTTCTATTATCTTCTTCTCCACCTCTTCCTCCTTCTTTGCTAATTTCTTTTGTCCCATGTTTTTAATTCTTACTACCTGGAATACCACTTAGTTAATGTTGCCTAATTCTCTATTTTTTTTTTATCGTCTAGTTTTATCTTTTTGTCTTTTGAGGAGATTGACTCAACCTATACTTCCCATCTCCCCGTTGATTTTGTGCATATTTGGGAGATAGGATCTACTATAAGACATTGTTGCTATCTGAATACCCCTCATTTAAAGCATCTTCTTTTTTAAATGTTTTAATACTGCTTTCATTTTTTTTCTTTACTAAAAGAAAAGTGAATTTGCTTTTAATCTGGCTTATTTTGTCCTGTGCTTCATCTGTCGATGTATACATGGACATGTCCTCTACTAATAGTAAAGGATCTTTGTACTTCCTTCGATGAATTCAGTCGTCTACTTTAGTTCTGTGTATTAATCTGAATAATGGATGCTTATTTTCATTTTCAAGGCAGATGGCAAACTTTCCTACAGGTCTCGTGAGATTTCACCTCCTCCTGGACTTTGTTTTTTAAGGTTGAAGTAATGAAATGTTGAGCAACTAAACAGTGAAGCTCCACAGGCAATGGGACATGGCCTCAGATGCTCTCACGTCCTCTGCCTCCCTTTAAGCTGGGGTAACTTTCTACCTGCCACCGTGCAAAACAAGAACTGCTATACAATCTGAAAATGAACTGTTCTATACCCAAATCCCAGAGCATTTCAGTAAGCTCTGCTCTGGGCATTTTTGAAGCATTTTAAGGAAAGTACTAAGGAAAGCTACCTCTTCAGAACAGATCCAAAGAAAAGCTCTGCTTCCCGATAGGATCTTTTTCAATCCCATCACATTATTTTCTTTCACCTCTTTTGCTAACCAGGGTGAAGAGCCTTAGACCAGTTTAAATAGTGCAAACTGCACTTTTGTTAATGCTATTTTTCTCAGTTCTTTGCTGACATTTCCAGTTTGGGAAGTACAAATACTGCATTCTTTGCATTCTTTCATTCCCAGAGAGTTCCTCTTTCTACCATCTTCTTCTGAGGATAATCAAGGGCTTGAGATGGCTGTTTGAGAACATAAGCTGCTGCAGGAAGACCCTCTAGGCTCACCCAGATAGTATGTGCCTTACGCCATACATGTCTGATTAGAAATAATGCCCTGGTAGAGCGTTTCTTGGCCTGGTAAGCAATAGAACCTGGCCTGTCTCAGGTGCACAGATACAGCTCATCTTGGTAAGCAAGCTGCATAAAGGTTACAGTTTCTCCTCTCTTCTTGGAGGTCATTCTTCTTTCAAATGGCATATCTGTTACAATAGTATCTACAGAGCCAGGTCTCAGGGGTGAATTGCAGACAGTCCATTGAACAGCATCAATGGGCAAGCACTGGGACAGTTTGTCTTCTTTAATTTGGCTCTTGGTCAGTCAAGAAGAAATATTATTTGCTGCTCTATTCAGAGCCAATGTATTATTATCACCAGCTTCTGTAGCCCCCTCTCTTGGTGTTGCCCTTGTCCTACACATCCCATCAACTATTATACCAGCAGGTTGGGGAACACGGGGACTGAGCATTCTGCACATGAGAGCAGTTCTGAGTCAGAAGTCCAAAATGTGAGATGTTTCTCTTCTGTGAATGTGATGCCCACAATGATTTGATTATCATGGATTTTCAAAAGATTCTCCACATCAGAGTTGGTGTTGTCAACTTTCCGCTTAATCCTAAACAGCATCCCTAGAATTTCTTGCAGCCTGATTTGAGTGAGATACAGCAGCGTTTCTCTCCTGCCTTTTTGCATAGGACTCTAAGCTTTTACACTTGAGGATCAGTTTCTTCTTTTGAGCTTTTGTCAGTTTCATCTTTTAAATGTATTTAAGATTTGTTGGAAGGTCCAGCGTATGATCTATCTCAGTGAACATATCAAGTACACTTGAAAATATGTATTATGCAACTAGCTATTGAGTGTAATATTCTATAAATATCATCCAGATCAAGGAGTTGATAGTTTGTTCAGATCCATCTATATTTTTTTAAAGATTTATTTATTTATTTATGCATTTATTCATTTATTTTTTTGAGAGAGAGAACGGGGAAGGGAGAGAGAGAGAGACTGAGAGAAAGGGACTTCAGCAGACTCTGAGCTGAGAGTGAAGCCAGACTTGGGGCTCAATCCCAGGACCCTGAGATCATGTCCTGAGCCAAAATCAACAGTTAGCTCCTTAACCAACTGAGCCACCCAGCTATCCCAGATCCATCTATATCTTTACTGATATTCTTTAGTTCTATCAATTGCTGAAAAATAGTTTTAAAAACTCTTCAACTACGATTACAGAATTGCTTATTTCTCTCCTTCTGTCATTATCTCATGAATTTTGAAGCTGTTATGAGAGAAAAAAATATTTATAAATACTATGTCTTCCTAATGAACTGACTCTCTTGGTATTGTGAAAAGTCTCTCTTTATTTCCAGTGCTCTCAATTCCTTCTTGAAGATTGAATTTTAGTGTGTGAAGATTAAATTTTAGTGTGGTGTCATTTCCCTTCAGCCTAAAGAATTCCTATTAGCATCTCTCAAAGGGTATGTCTGCTGGTGATGATTTATCTTTTTCTTAGCTACGGTTGCCTTTATTTAGCCTTCTTCATTTTTGCTGGATATAGAATTTTGAGTTGTCAGATATTTTTTCACTTCTCTTTCAGAATTCTAAATATGTGTACTGCCTTCTTGTCCACCTGTATAGAATGTGTTGTTTGCTCTGGATGCTTTCAAGATTTTCTCTTTATATTTGATATTTGTAATTTTATTATGATTAGCTGAAGTTGGTTTTATTTTAATTTTTTTATTTTATTTTTATTTTATTTTTCCCATTTGAATTTCCCTTATTTTTGAAAAGCAGCCTTTTGAGGTATGATTGGCATACAATAAATCAGTGAATATTCAAGTGTACATTTGGATACATTCTGAGATACATACATAGTCAGGAAATCATCATACAATCAAAATAATGAACATATCTGTTACCCCAGGAAGTTTCCTACTATCTCTGTAATTTCTTCCACCTTTCATCCCATTCACAGGCTCACTGATTTCCTTCTTGACAATATACATCACTTTGTATTTCCTAGATTTTTTTTTCTTTTTTTGGAGAGAGAAAGAGAGAGATCATGAGTAGGGGGATGGGAGAAGGGGCAGAAGAAGAGAGAGAATCCTAACTAGGCTCCACGTTCAATGCAGGACCCAACATGGTGCTCCACCTCATGACCCTGAGATCATGACCTGAACTGAAATCAAGAGTCAGATACTTAACCGACTGAGACATCCAGGTACCCATGTACACTCTTTTGTCTAACTCTTGCAGTCAACATACCTATGTTGAGATTCATGTGCTATTGTGTGTATCAATAGTTCAGTCCTTTTCATTGACGAGTAGCAATCTACCATAATGATATAGCACATCATGTTTATCCATTCACCTCCTAAGGGACATTTAGATTGTTTCCATTTGGAAGCCATTACAAATAAAGTTGCCATGAACATTCATGAACAATCTTTTCATCTCTCTTGGGTAAATACCTAGGACTAGAATGGTTGGGTCACATGGCAGGTGTGTGTTTAACTTTTTATGAAACTATTAAGCTATTGGTATTTTCCAAACAGTTTTTATATCTCACATTCTGTCAAGAAGGGATTGAGAGGTCCATTTGCTCCTTATCCTTACCAACATTTGTTTTGGTTAGTCTTTCCTCACTTTAGAAATTAAAAAAAAAAAGAACCTAATAGTATAGAATTTAATAGGTCTATACAATTTTATCACCACTGTAATTTTGTGTATTAAAATTGATTTAAATAACTTAAAAAAATCTGATTACAAAAATGTGTTTTATAGAAAATTTCTAGAATATGAAACTATGCAAAAAATAAAATAAAAACACCTGTTATTGTGTCAGTTAGTCTTAACGCTTGTTAACAGTCTCAACTTTTTTTCAATACTTACATACACTTGTTTTATTTTATTTGATTTTGTTTTATTTTTTTAGAGAGGGAGAGAGAGCAGTGGGGGGGGGGGGGGAAGGTGCAGAGGGAGAAAGAGACAGAGAATCTTAAGCAGACTCCACGACCAGCACAGAGCCTGAGGTGGGACTTGATCTCATGACCCTGAGATCATGATCTGAGCCAAAATCAAGGATGCTTAGCTGACTGAGCCACCCAAGTTCCCCTAAAATGCTTGTTTTAAAAAATGGATTCTAGTTTCAACAGCTTTCTAAACCCACTTTTTTTTCTTAATACTGAACATGAGTTTTTGAAGTCATTAAAAATTCTTCTATAATGTATCAACTTTAGTGACTTTAAAGGTTTTCATCAAATGCAATGCCATACTTCATTTAATGTATGCTATCTATTGTTGGATGCTTAGGTGTTTTCTAGGTTTTCACTTTTAAAAAAATCTGGGGCAGCCTGGGTGACCTGCCTTCGGCCCAGGGCGTGATCCTGGAGACCTGGGATGTGTCCCATGTCGGGCTCCCTGCATGGAGCTTGCTTTCCCCCTCTGCTTGTGTCTCTGCCTCTCTCTCTTTGTGTCTCTCGTGAATAAATAAATAAAATTTAAAAAAATAAAAAAATCTGATAAGGTGAAATACATATAACATGAAATGTACCATTTTAACCACATTTAATGGTACAATCTAGTGTTATTAACTATGTTCACATTGTCGTATAATCAATCTCCAGAACTTTGTCATCTTGCAAAACTGCAACTCTATATCTATTAATTACTTCCATGTCCTCCTCCCCACAGGCCCTGGTAGCCACAATGCTACTTGCTGATTTTTTTTATGAATCATGTTTTGGGGGTCATATCTAAAAATATTTACCTAACTCAAGATTACAAAGACTTTCTCATAGATTTTTCCTTGAAGCTTTGTAGTGTTCAATTTTACATTTTGGTCTACGCCCTATTTGGAGTTAATTTTTCAATATGGTGGAAAGATTTGGATAAAAGTTCACTTTTTATTTTTATTTTATTTTACTTATTTATTTTTTAAAGTTCATTTTTTTAAAAAGATTTTACCCATTTATTCATGAGAGACACAGAGAGAGAGAGAGGCAGAGACACAGGCAGAGGGAGAAGCAGGCTCCATGCAGGGAGCCCAACATGGGACTCGATCCCAGGTCTCCAGGATCACACCCTGGGCTGAAGGTGGCGCTAAACCGCTGAGCCACCTGGGCTGCCCAAAAGTTCATTTTTATGTGTGGATATCCACCCGTTCCATTACCATGTTAAAAGATTTTCTTTTGTCCATTGAACTGCCTTCACATTTCTCTGGAAATAAGTTATCCATTTTTGTATGGATATATTTCTGAACTCTTCAATCTATTCTTTCAATATCTATGCCAGTATCATACTGTCTTGATTACTATAGCTTTATAATAAATATTAAATCAGGAAACATTAGTCCTCCAACTTTGTTCTTTTTCAAATTAGTTTTGCTATTTTAGGTACTTACATTTCATATGAATTTTAGAGTCAGTTTGACAATTTATGCAAAATAATCTGCTGGGGCTTTGATTGGGATTGCAATGAATCTGTAAGTGAATTCAGGAAGAACTGACATTGAAACAGTATAGAATCTTCTGACCATGAACACAGGATATATTTCCATGTGTTTAGGTCTTCCTTCATTTCTCACACCAACATCTTTTTCCTTTTCAGGCTATAACTCAGAATGGCAAGGTCAGGTACTATTTCCAGCTCTGTGTGAGTACCAAGCACTATTTCCTCTAAATCCTTTCTGATCATTCTTTCTATGGCCTCACATAGTTTCCTTACCATGTACACGCACCTATCAATTCTCCGCTCATGCTAAAGAGGACCCTCTGGAATAACTCTTTGTAACTCTTCCCTCTTTAATATTCTGTCTTACAAACTCTAACTCTTTGGCTCTTCTTAGACTCTCAGCTCTGTCTCATCAACTTAGGGAGACTGAGCCCAACTGGATTTGTTTTCAGCTCAGTGTAACACTCTTAAAGCAGTAAGCTGGAGCAACCATAGTAGTAACCTCATTTCCTATCTTTAGGCATCACTATTCTTTATTGTCTGATATCCAGTGTCTTGAAAAGTGTTGTTTCATATATCTTGTTTAATTTTTTTGGTTGCTTCACATAGAAGGGTAAATCTGGTCCATGTTACTCCCTGTTGGCCAGAAGTGGAAGTCCAGCCATTATTTTATTTTTTTAAAGATGCATTTTTTAAAAGATTTATTTATTATTTTATTTTATTTTATTTTATTTTATTTTATTTTATTTTATTTTATTTTAAAGATTGTATTTATTTATTCATGAGAGACACAGAGAGAGATTGGCAGAGATACAGGCAGAGGGAGAAGCAGGCACCATGCAGGGAGCTGGACATGGGACTTGATCCTGGGTCTCCAGGATCATGCCCTGGGCTAAAGGTGGTGCTAAACCACTGAGCCACCCAGACTTCCCTATTTATTTATTTTAGATAGAGAGAGAGAAAAAAACACACACACACAAGTGAGAGGAGGGGCAAAGGGTGAGGGAGCAAAGCAGACTCCCCACTGAGTGCAGATCCCAAATGGCCATCTCATCACCCTGAGATCATGACCAGAGCCAAAATCAAGAGTCACATGTTTAACCTACTGAGCCACCCAGGCACCCTACATAGCCATTATTTTTCACATATTTTTCTCTCCTGTGCTCTCTCTGTTTTCCTTCTGGGACTCAATTACACATGTATGTTAGGCATTTTCATATTGTTTCACGGGTTTCTGAGGTTCTCATCCTTTTTCCCCCATCTTTATCTCCTACTTCTTCAGATTGACAAATTCTACTGATTTATCTTTCTTCCGCCACTTACATTTTGCTAAATCCATTCACTGAATTTTAACTTCAAATATTGTATTTCATATTCTAGAATTTTCACTTAAATTTCTCTGCTGTGAATTTCTATTTTTTCATTTGTTATGAGTTACATTTTCCTTTGCTTTATTCAGCATAGTTGTAAAATCCATTTTAAAACCTGCCTGCTGTTTCCAACATCCGGGTCATTTGGGGGTTCAGTCTCTTTGTTCTCTCTTCTTTTGAGAATGGGTAATATTTTCCTGTTCTGCTTTGCGATGTATTTCTTTATTGTAGCCTCACATCATGAATTCTGTAATTTAGAAACTGAGTTCTGCTTTATTCCTTCAAAATGGTTGAATTTTATTTTGATTAACTTGGTTGGTCTTCTACTGAACTCTATGCTGTTTGGAGTCTGTTATACACATGCATGGATAAGGCTTGACAAGGGATTGAACAAAGCTTGGCAAAGCTTAAACACAGAATTAGAGGATCCTACTCCCTTTCTCTCACTTTTTCAGGATTTCCTCCAAGACTCTCCAGTATCTCTGGTAGCTCTGAATTCTGTTCTCATTTCTTCAGGACAGAAAAAGTACATGTTTTCCCTCATAATCTTAGCCATTCAAAGTGGTGCCAACTTCAAGCTGCTCTTAGGCTAAAAGCCATTTTAAAAGGGAGGGTCCCTCCTTCCAAATGCTGCCTTCTCTCTAAAATTGGCCTGTGTTTATTCACTCATTAGTGAGGTGATTGTTTCTCATGTCAGTAGAAAAGAAGTGGTGCCTTCAGGAATTTTTGTTGTTGTTGTTGTGGTTGTTTTTTGTTTTTTGTTTTTTTGTCTTTTTTGCCTTCAGGAATTTATTGTTGAAGTTTTGTCCTATCCTCTGCGTTCTCTCTTTTCTCCTAAAGATTTCCTCCTGTTATTCATTTGAGTCCCTTTCTTTCACATTAAAACTGTTCTTAAGTAATCCTTGTTTGCATTTTCTTTCTTAACAGTGACACTCTAAAAGGCAGATTAGAAGATCCACACAAGTGGTTGTACCAGTGAGTGGTAGACTTTCCCTAAAGGTAACTTTGCCAAGATTTTTTCGTTATTTTGATGGTGGACCTTCAAATGTGCATATCTACATGTCTTTTTTCCTGGGGCTGGTCAGTTATATGGCCAAATAGCTTAGAAATAATTTCCATACTGAAAATCTACTAATTGGGTGGTTGTCAATCATATAACTATAGATCTTTAATACAATTCCACCTTCAAATATAATGCATATACTTTATTGCTACTCTCCTGTGTTTTTCTCACTGAACCTATTGACTTAATTAAATATTTAAGTTTAAATATTAAAAAAAAACAAGTAGAACTTCCTCAAATTTTAAAAGTTGGTTTAAGTGCTGAATGATGGCATCATATTTCAATCATCTCTTATTTTCATTGGAAATTTATTTCATCCCCAGTAAGAGAGGCTTCTTTGTCACATGTATTCTATGTTACAGCTGTCCAAAACTATTTCTATTCTGTCAAACAGATCTTATTCTTTCACACTTTCATGACTTTACACGGAATATACTTTCTTCTTAAAATGTCCCTTTCCTTTCTCTGTCTGGCTACATAATTTCTACTTTCTCTAATATCCAGCATAGTGATCTCTTCTGTGAACACCTCTGACTATTCCAGACATACAGTTTAACTTCTTCATCCCTTTCATACTTAACTGAAGTAGGGCATCTACCTCCATTGAAATACTTATTGATTTTGTTTTAATAACTTTGTATGTCTCCTTTACTAGTTCGTGAATGCTCTACAGTCAGAGACTCACACAATTTTATGAACCCATCTTACCAACCAAGAGTGTCTCCACTGATGACCAGAGAGGTCCACATCAATTACATTCAATGTTCTCTTGTGGCAAGAATCAGATTACCCCAGAAGAGAACTTAGACTTGTACTATGGAATAGCATTTAGTTAAAAAAAATACATAAATACACACACATGTGTGTGTCCATGTGTATATGTGCGTCATTATCAGTATTTTAGGAGAGTATTAACTGAAGCTATTTTATATTCAAGTATTTAAAATTCTAAGTGATGATAACTTAGAGCCTCTATCTGTAAACTCAAATGTATGCATTATAGGTAGCCCGGAATCTGTTACCCTTTTATCTACTATGCTTTCTGCTGTGAAATTTAATAGGAGAGGGTTGGTTGTTTCTGTAGTGAATTTGCAATATGTTTCCATTTTGAAATATTGTGTATGCATGTGTGCAGGTGTCAGCTGGATAAATATATATAACAGCTTTATAAGTATTACAGATTTTACACAATAATAGAGATGGAATCACTACTTATAAAATAATTGGTGGAAGCTTATGTTTCAATTAAGTGACAAACCCAAGGCCCAGCCTATAGAGTGAGCCCTGAACAGCACTTTTCCCAGATCTTTATGTTACTAAACTGTTTGCAGGAGAGCCCAGCAGCTGTTGTGTGAATCTGCTGAAGTATTAGGAAAAAATATTCTCCAAGTAAGTTTAGCTTAAAATTCTGTAGAATTTTTTGAGGATTGTGAATAGATACAGCTATAAGAAATGTGACATGATAAAGAAACAAATGCTTTTACAGATGCAATAAGACTGCTTTAAGCAGCAACTTTAGCCATCCTGGAAATAAACAAAAGGGAAATTACAGGCATGTCTATCTTCACTTTAAATGTACCTAGTGTAAGTTTCATAACCATCAAACGAAATAGTTCTCTGAAAATAAGTGTGCCACTAATTTCCTGAGAATTCTTACAAATTTCCTCACTCCAAATGTGAAAAAAATTAATATTTAAAACCATGAGAATGTTTACCTAACCAGATGGAATCTGGAGAATCAAAGAAACAGGAATAAAAATTATAAAAGATGATCAAAACAAACATGCTAAAGCTTTGTACTGATGAACATATGCAAATATGATATGTGCGTGACTACCAGAAGGCAGGATCGGGGGTGGGAAGTTAACCATGGTTGAGTCCTTGACTGCAACCCCTTCAAGACTGAAATGCACTGGCTGCGCTCCACTGAATCTGGTGTGGGGAGGCAGCTTTCCTCCATCTAGTCTCTCAGTTAAGGACTTTGCAATCGCCTATGGTGGGACCTGAAAGATCTCTTATAAAATTTTGGCCTGAAGCTGGATTCCCCTAAATGCCAGTCTAAATAATTGGTATTCAAATGCAATGTTCTGTTCTAAGGACTAGCTCAATCTGACCTCATCTATGAACATAAAAAAAGAATTCAAAGTGAGATAGGTGATTCAATAAGTTATACAGATCAGTTAATAGCCTTGGAGTTAATATCAAGCTAAGTAGATCATTACTGTATTTTTAGATATTTGTTTTTAATTTTTAATTCAAATTCACTTATTTAAATATTAAAATAATAATAACCCCACACAAAAATAATCAATTGATCTCTGTCAAAGATGCAAGAAAAATTCAATGGAAAAAGAGTGGTCTTTTTAAAAATTGGTACTGGTACAATTCCACATCCATACGCAAAACAAAACAAAACAAAACAAAAGAACCTAGACACAGACATTATACCTGCCATGGAAATTTACTCAAAATGGATTACAGACATAAATATCAAATTTAAAAATATAAAACTTCCAGAAGAAAACATAGGGGAAAACATACAGAACCCAGTGGATTAGTTTGCTAGGGCAGCCAAAGCAAAATACCAAAAACTGGGTGAACTAAATGACAGAAATGTATTTTCTCACAGTTCTAGAAGGTGGAAATCCAAGAACAGGTATTGGTAGGTTTGGATTCTCCTGAAGCCTCTCTCTTTGGGTAGCAGATGGCTGTCTTCACACTGTGACTTCCTGTGGTCATCTCTCTGTGCACACATATCCCTGATGTCTCTTCCTTTTATAAAGATGGAGATCACATTAGAGTAAGGCTTCAACCTAAAATCCAAAAAAATGACAATACCAATTGCTGGTAAAGATGTAGAGAGTTGGAGCTCTTACTAATTTTTGCTGGGAATGCAAAATGATACAGCCACTTTGAAGACCATTTGGCAGACCATTCCATTTACTGCTAAACACAGTCTTACCATATGATTTGGCAATTGTACCCCTACGTATTTACTCAACTGATATGAAAATTTATGTCCACAAAAAATACCTTTGTCCAATTGTTTATATATCTTTATTCATAATTGCAAAACCTAGAGGTAATTAAACTGTTCTTCAATCCATTCAATGGAATACTGTTTAATGATAAAAAGCAATGTGCTATCAGGAATGAAAAGACTTGGATGAATCTTAAATACATATTGCTGAGTGAAAAAGCCAGTCTAAAAAAAGTTACATACTTTATTATCCCAATTATATGATATTCTGGAAAAGCCAAAATTATACAGATGGAAATGTATCAGTGATTGGGTTTGGATTGGGGATGGGGAGCCATCCCTAATCCCCTAGGAATAGTGAAGCACAGAAGATTTATTTAGACAGTGAAGCTCTTCTTTATGATATATAATGGTGGGCATATGATGCCATGTGTCTGTCAAAACCTATTGGAACTTTACAGCCCAAAGAACAAACCTTAATATATGCAGATTTTAGAAGATCACTTAAGCAATTCAGAGATCTCAGAATGAAATTAGATGGTGACAAAAATAATCTAACTGAAACTGTTAAATTAATCAAACAAGCAGGCCATTAGACTAAGGTGGCTTTATTTTATTTTGCTATTTTATTTTTTTTTTTACCTTTTAAAATATTTTATTTATTTGTTTGACAGAGAGAGCAAGCAAGCACAAGCAAGGAGAGTGGCAGAGGGAGAGGGAGAAGCGGGTTCCCTGCTGAGCAGGGAGTCCAACATGAGGCTTGACCCCAGGTCTCTAGGATCATGACCTGAGCCAAAGGCAGACATTTAACCAACTGAGCCACCCAGGGGCCCCAACTGAGATGGCTTTAATGCCTTAGTAGCCTATATAAGCAAACCAAAATTGAAGCCTGAAATTCCTCAAGGTTGAGGAATCAAAACCTAAGGACAACCAATCACAAACAGCCAAATGGGCTTTCCCAAATAAGGCAACTGCTTAAGCTACAGCCAATCAAATCATTTCCTTGCTTTGCTTCCTCATCATCTCTTTCCCCTGGCTCCTGTTGCTGGAGCACTTCCAACCGCTTCCAATTTGGCACTACCCAACTCCAATTTGATTTTCTTCAAATAAACTCTTCAAATGCTCAAAAAGCCTCAGTTTAATAATTTTGCAAATGTATATAACCTCCCTGGGGGAATGAAACACGAAATAAGCAAGATGGGGGAAAGGCACTGACCTGAGTAACTTTGGAAATTAATAGGCTGTAGGACCAAAGGCAAAGAGACTTCTACAAAAGCACTATACTTTAATTAATAAAGTTATTTCCCATAGGGATGCAGGTTATTAGTTCTGAAACCTGAGTAGGTACTTGAACAGACACTTCAACAAAGACGATATATGGTAAGCAACTCAACACATAAAGTGATGTTCAATATCACTAGCTATAAGGGAAATGCATCACAGCACAAACATTAGAATGGCCCAAATTAAAGTTACTCTCCAGGGGTGCCTGGGGGGCCCAGTCGGTTAAACATCTGACTCTTGATTTTTAGCTCGGGTGATGATCTCAAGGTCGTGAGACTGAGCGTCACATGGGGCTCCACACTTAGCACAGAGTCTGCTTCTGATTCTTTCTCCTTCTCCCTCTGCCCCTCCTGCTCATGCTTGCTCTCTCAAATAAGTAAGTCTTTAAAAATAAATAATAGGGATGTCTGGGTGGCTCAGTTGGTTAAGCATCTGTCTTTGGCTCAGGTCACAATCCAGGGTCCTGGAATTGAGCCCTGCGTGGGGCTCCCTGTTCAGCGGGGAGTCTGCTACTCCCTTTTCCTCTGCCCCTCCTCCTTTACTCATGCTCTCTCTCTCTCTCTCTCTCTCTTAAATAAATAAATAAAATCTTTTAAAAATGGGACATCTGGGTGGTTCAGCGGTTTAGTGCCTGCCTTCAGCCCAGGGCGTGATACCAGTTCAGGCATTGAGTCCCACATCAGGCTCCCTGTGAGGACCCTGCGTCTCCCTCTGCCTATGTCTCTGCCTCTCTCTATGTCTCTTATGAATAAACAAATAAAATGTAAAAATAAATAAATAAGTAAAGGCTGCTTTTCAAAAAAATCTTAAAAAAATAAATTAAAGTATACAAATAAACAAAGTTATTCACCAAACCAAAGGCTGGTGAGAATACAAACCGGAGCACTCCTACAGTGCTGGTGGGAATGCAAAATAATACAAGCACTCTGGAAAACTGTTTTCCGTAAGGTTAAACACAGACTTCACTGTATGCCAGTATTCCCTCTCTTAGATATTTACCCTAGAAGAATAAAACATTATGCTCACACACAAACCTATATGTAAATATTTATAGCAGCTCTATTACAATTGCCAAAATCTGGAAACAGCTTGAATATCCTTCACTGGATGAACGAATAAACAAACTGTGGTCCATCCATACAATGGGATACTACTCAGCAATAAAAAGATGGGATTTTAAAATTTGATTTAATTTTAATTAGTGGAAATTTAACTTTAAAAACTGATATTTGATTTAGTTCTTGAAAAATTTTAAGGTATGTTTGGAACAACTTGGGTATATGAATATTCTTTTTCAACTGTGAATCTTATGAAATCTAAATACAGATGAAGTACATCTGATAAAATTTAACTTTTAAATCAAGATGTGTTGTAAATGTAAAATTATAATTGGATTTTGAGCACTCAGTCCAAATGAAGAATATACAATATATTACTCACTTTTATATGGATTGCATTTTACAATGATAAGATTTTGGATTTATTTGGTTCAATAAAAACATTATTAAAATTAAAAAATAATAATGACATAAAGAACCATGTAAGTTATCACATAGTGGATATAAGGATGTATGAAAGAATGAAACAATAGTAGCAAACCAGAGAGTGCTAAAGGGCTTTGGGAAGATACAAGAGATAAGAGAAGGATTTAGGAGGGAAGATGATTGCAATTAGCCCACCACAATGACAGTGGTGCTGAACTGATTAATTTAGGCTCTGAGGTTCCACTCACCAAGTATTAAACTAATTTTTCTTTTAATAAATTGGCCTATGGAGATCATTGAGATTAGCATCTTTTTAAAGTTAATGAAGGGTAGGCTTCTAAATGTTTCTGTATGCTCCTTCAATAAATTGCAATGTTCCTTCAGAGGAAGATATTGAATTAGTTAGGAGGTGATGAATTAACATCTTAAAGGTGTAAAACCAGTTTTCAAGGTCAATGCCATATGTGAGGTTGGTGGGTCAAATTTTGCTAATTTAAGAGAAGGGAGTTTAGGTTCCTTTATGACTTAACATCATATGCATTTTCATTGTTTGGAGGCATCCCTCTATCTTCTTATTTTCCTAGAATGAAGCCTTTATGCTTTTGGGTGAAGTAAACACGGTAGTGTGGTCTGGTCTTAGAATCCCTTCCTGTCCATGCTTGACCCAGAATAGCATTCTGATACGTCATCTATTATTACAGACATTCTTTACCGGTATATAGTGTATACAATGAGATTCAAAATTCAAATCAAATTTTAAAATGGGTGTTCTTGTCTGTTTCTCTGTAATAATAAAAAAATTTCCTTCAGGGGATCCCTGGGTGGCGCAGCGGTTTGGCGCCTGCCTTTGGCCCAGGGCGCGATCCTGGAGACCCGGGATCGAATCCCACATCGGGCTCCCGGTGCATGGAGCCTGCTTCTCCCTCTGCCTGTGTCTCTGCCTCTCTCTCTCTCTGTCTCTGTGACTATCATAAATAAATAAAGATTAAAAAAAAATGTTTAAAAAATTTCCTTCAGATACCTGTTTTTTTAATCAGTGATTGAATCTCTCTCACTTTTCCAGATTCTGATAGAAGACAATCTGTGTCCCAGTTAATAGTGCTGGGAAAAATACAAGGACAGAAGAGAGTCAAGTAGTGGGTTTAGTATTTATTAGCCTTTTCTTCTGTATAACTAAATAATGGCTCTGAGTCACTGTTCTCTTCAATGCTTCTCAGATCAGGACAGGGTCGAGAAAGACTGTAAGACATATGAAGGAATCTGAATATGATTTATTTATGCACATGTAAGGTGACCCTCCCTCCCACTCTCTTGATTACTCATGCCACATGAAAAATTTGCTAGTTGTTTCTATTTCTCCTTATAGAAAAGACTTAACCAAACACACAGATTCCAAGAATAATTTGGTCAAGATATACCTTTTTTTCTTTTAGTTTTTTAATATCAGTAATAGGTTTCATTTGATTTTATGAGAACATTTAAACATGGCTATGAGGCATGAAGCTATTTCTGTACTTTGTGTCATTATTACATTTTTAAGGTTATGTATTAAAAGTTAATGGTTTGTTTGGTTTTGGAAACTCAACTAACAATTAAGTGAAACTAATTAATCTGATAATAATGAAAAAGAAGACAGACTCAGATATTTGTATTGCTATTATTTTTTGAAGCAACAAAAGAGCCCCCTGTATATTTTTATACAAAGATTTTTAAAAATGAAGTATTTAGACTGTCTGATATCTGGACCCCAAGCTCCTTTTCAAAACTCCTTATTCTCTTTCTCCAATTAAACCAGATGGTTCTGCTCATTATTCTCTAGAACTCTCATCTTGGTTGGCACTTTTACTCAAATCATTCCCCCAGTTAAATATCACCCGCCACTCCACCTTGAAATCTACAAACCTTTGAAGCTTTGCACCACTGGCACCTCTCTCTCTCTCTCTTCTGGATCTGCACCCATGGCTGCTACTCAGTAGTGTATACCAGGTGGCATCCATTCTGATTGGTTAGCTCTTTTTTTTTTTAAGATTTTGTTTATTTATTCATGAGAGACAGAGAAAGAGAGGCAGAGACATAGGCAGAGGGAGAAGCAGGCTTCATGCAGGAAGCCTGATGTGGGACTTGATCCCAGGTCTCCAGGATCACCACCTGAGCCAAAGGCAGACCCTCAACCGTTAAGCCACCCAGGCGTCCCAGCTCTATATTTTTATTCACTGGAAATTATGCCATATCGATTTTTAATTTTTAAAATTTTACTTCTGCTGTCCATCATTAATTCAATGAGTATTCATTGAGCCTCTGTTCTACACTCTGGGGATAAATAGTGCATAAAAAAATCAACTCAGTGTTTCCCCTCATGGAGCTTATACTATAGCAAGCTTTCATTCACATATTTGACCACATTCTAATTCTAATATATCTTGGTAATTATATTTATACAGGTAAAGATCTTGTGACTTAACTATATTTCAAACACTTCTAGGATTGTCTCAATCCGACATAATGTCCAGAATAGAGCTTACAAAAACAGAGTCAAAGAAACCTAGAAAAATCTTTGGAGATTAAAAAAAAAAAGTTGAATTATAGAATAGAAAATTAACAGGGAGATAAATTGTCAAGCCTATAGTCACATGGTGAAACATTCCAAGCAAACTGGTTGATTTGATAAACTTGAAGAAATCTCTGGTTCAAACTGTCATGAGAGTCTTTGCCAAACCATCTCCCTCATTTGCTGGTTTACATTTTTCCTCAGTAGTTTATTCAGTAACAGATTTTCAGAGGCATATTCTCAATGAATCTCTCTATTTTTACAAATGGGAAAATGAGCCAGAAGACCATTTGACAATTTGATTTGTTCAAGAACATATCAGCTGAATATAGACAAGCAACAGCAATAGCAGCAAAAATCTACATAAACTATAATTTGTTTTTTTACAAGGCAGGGAGCAGAAGCATAACTTGTACTGATGAAGAACAGAGGCAAACCTGATTAATCGAAACATAGTCATGAGGGACACCTGGGTGGCTCAGTGGTTGAGCATTTGATTTGCCTTTGGCTCAGCGCATAATCCTGAGTCCCGGGATCGAGTCCCATATCGGGCTCCCTGCATGGAGCCTGCTTCTCCCTCTGCCTGTGTCTCTCATGAATAAATAAATAAAATCTTAAAAACAAAACAAAAAAACATAGTCATGAAATAAAATAGAGTGCAAAACCAGATACATACAAAGCCATTTGACTTTGAAGTATAACACTCACAGAGTTTAAAATTCATGCTTTTAGCCAGTTTAGTACTTCTAACCCAGGTAAGATGGCTTAGACTTTATTTCTCTCTGCTTTTTCTGACTTACTAATAGTTGTAAACCCCAGAAAGAATACACAGGCAACTGAAGGAGAATTCTGAAAGCCTGTAAGAGGAAGAAGAACTGGTTTGGGACCCCAACAACTGGAGGAATAACAAAGCTGTCTCCACCCAACGAGCAGCAGAAACTCACCCAGGTCTGGTGTTTTCTGATATCCAGTCTAGCAACAGAAGGAAGACCTCAATAAGTTCATTCCTCCCCTGAATTGAAGATGAGTCCCACCAACACCACCAGACAAAAAAACAACAAGAGCCTGGATAATTTAAGTGGCCATAGAAAGGGTTTAAATCTCAAACGCTCCAGATGTAGGAATTCATCCAAAAAGCTTAGCATATGGTGACTTTTTTTTTTTTAATTGCATGGCCATAAAAAAATAATTAAAAAAAAAAGTAAATCGCATGGCCATGATTCTTCTCACTGTATATCAGAAATACATTACTGTATTGGAGGTCATAGAGATGAGAATTCCACTTGTTTCCATATTTTAAAAAAATATTCTATTTATTTATTCATGAGAGACACAGAGAGAGAGAGAGAGGCAGAGACACAGGCAGAGGGAGAAGCAGGCTCCACGCAGGGAGCCCAATGCGGGAGTGAATCCCCGGTCTCCAGGATCACACCCCAGGCCAAAGGCGGAGCTAAACTGCTGAGCCACTGGGGCTGCCCTGTTTCCATATTTTAAGGTCTTATTTTTACACCCGCTTTACTTGGGGACATCGCTACAATATGTCATAATATTCAAAAACTAATGACTGACATGATCACTGACTGCTTGGCAGTGAAGATTCTCCCATTCTTTCAGGGTACTTCTACGTAGAACCCTGCCAACATAGCCAGCAAATTCTGGATTGTACTTATGTTGACTATTGTGTTTCCAACATAATTATTTTTTGGAATTGATTTGTAGCATCACTAGGAAATTCTGGCATAGAACTCCACATTTTTTGTTGAGCCTACATTAAACTTTAATGAATATAATAGAGGGAAATTGGCCTTGTGATTTAAGACAATAGCAGGAATCAAAATTTATGAGTTTACAGGTGCTCTTTCAGTGAATATATGAACACAAATGTTCCAAAATTTTAGGGGTGCTTGGGTGGCTCAGTTGGTTAACCTTCTGCCTTCAGCTCAGGTCATGATCCCAGGGCCCTGGTGACACCACATCAGGCTCCCTGTTCAGTGGGGAATCTGCTTCTCTCTCTGCCTGTTGCACCCCCTGCTTGTGCTCTCTCTCACTCTGTATCCGTCAAATAAATAAATAAAATCTTAAAAAAAAATCCAGGGGATCCCTGTGTGGCTCAACGGTTTAGTGTCTGCCTTTGGCCCAGGGCATGATCCTGGAGTCCTGGGATCAAGTCCCGCATTGGGCTCCCTGCATGCAGTCTGCTTCTCCCTCTGCCTCTCTTTCTCTGTGTGTGTGTCTCTCATGAATACATAAATAAAATCTTTAAAAAAAAATGAAGAACCAACTTAAAAAAGATTACAAAATTTTGTATGTGAATTTCTGTTTATTTAAAAATACCTGTCCCTGTCTTTAACATTTTTCTATAATAAGACAAATTGTATACTTCTGTTTTACCTAAGTAATCCTAGAATTGGGAATTTATGGAGTTTTTTTTCCCCATGGATTGTTTTTATGCTTAGAATCAAAAAAGAAGAAATAAATGAAGAAAAAAGTGGCTAGAGTCTAGTGGAAAACATTATGCATAAATGAGTTAAGTGATTTACCTTTGAGTCTTCTATTCATTAAGTTCCCTCTGAAAGTCATACTTGATATTTTCCCATTTAGTTAGGTTAATATCAAGTCATAATGTAATATTATCCTTCATTACCCATATGGCTAACCCTTATACTTGAAACTACCGAGATGATATGAACAAAATGCCTTTAGTTAAAACAGTCTCATGTCAAGCGAAAAGCCATTTTCCCCAAAGATCAGATTTGAGAAAATAGAGCAGAGGTGAGGCAATTTGGAGTTATTAAATATTTCAGATGCTAGATTTGAAATCCAAATGATCAGAGTCTCACTTTCTGCATTACACATATTTCAAAGTTAAGGGTGAAAGCAATTCAGCTTTCATGACAGATAAAATCAACTCAGCTTATTAGTTCTGATGAGATGGAGGATGAAAGGGTTAAAAATGATCAAAACAGGGACGCCTGGGTGGCTCAGTGGTCGAGTGTCTGCCTTCAGCCCAGGGTATGATCCTAGAGACCCGAGATCGAATCCCACATCAGGCTCCCTGCATGGAGCCTGCTTCTCCCTCTGCCTGTATCTCTGCCTCTCTCTCTCTATGTCTGTCATGAATAAATAAAATCTTAAAAGAATTTTTTTTTTTTTTAAAGATCAAAACAGAGGTGTCTGGGTGGCTCAGTCAGTTCAGTGTCCAACTCTTGATTTTGGCTCGGGTCATGATCTCAGGGTTTGAGATCGAGCTCCACATTGGGTACTGGGTCTGGGGCCTTCTTAAGATCTTCCTCTGCAACCCGCCCCCCCAATTTCTCTGTCTCTTTAAAAAAAATCAAAACAGAAATAACAATGGTAATGAAAATTAGATTTTACTGACAGGTCATGGGACATTGCCTTTCATTAAACTCTTCACGTGTTTAAATAATTAGGAACCTTATAAAATAAGTCATAGGTTAATTCTCAGTTTATAGTGATGTTGAAACTAAGTTTAAAGAGTATACTCAAGGACATACAGCTTTAGGTGGCAAAGTTGGGTGTTGACCTTAGAGCCACCTAGCCTTGGAGTACATTATTCTGTCATCTCGGTGATGAAGCTGTAATGATTGATAACTTTATTGCTTTATCTATATTATTCATTCAACACTCCCTATGTGCCAGTCACTCCGTAGACATTATATTTTCCAAATCTAGAGAAGGTACAATTCAATCTGCTGTAGCTATGCAAATATAATGAGAATTAGAAACATTCAACAAAAGGAAATGATGATTTAGGGTAAAAGGAGACGTATCAACCTGAATTACAGGTGTCCCGGTGTTTCACTGCATCTGTATCTTTGGGGTAAATTCCCAGCAGTGCAATTGCTGGGTCGTAGGGCAGGTCTATTTTTAACTCTTTGAGGAACCTCCACACAGTTTTCCAGAGTGGCTGCACCAGTTCACATTCCCACCAACAGTGCAAGAGGGTTCCCTTTCTCCACATCCTCTCCAACATTTGTTGTTTCCTCTCTTGTTAATTTTCACCATTCTCACTGGTGTGAGGTGGGATCTCATTGTGGTTCTGAATTACAATTTCAGTATCAGTTGTGATTTATTTCTGGTTTTCTGGTAAATTTATCAAGGTCCAGGGCTCTCCTAAAAGATTGTCAAAGCCTTCTAGGATTAGTTGCTTGATCTTGACATTGTCTCAGGATTATCAGATTTGGGGTGCTGACTTATCCTAACCCAATTCTCAAGGACTAGAGTCCAAATTACAATTGTAGTTTTTAATTTATATAGAAAATTTTAATTGCCAAAAAAATAAGAATTTCCATTTCTGATGATCATTTTTTTCCTCTCTGCTGAAACACGAGATCTGAGGCCAAATTGATGGAATGTTGTAAATTTAATCATGGAGCCTAGGCAGAGTCATTGCTCTGATTTGAGTCTTTGGTGACAGTATACTCCATCTCATGTATCCTATAGTCCATAGAAGAAAGTCAGACTTTGCATGAGTTTGTCAAAATACTTGTGATGCTGAGACACACAGACAAAAAAAGTGTCATTTGTTTCACCCCAAAGTTGGCTAACCAACCTCTCATTGAGAGTCTTCCTGGGGTGCCTGGGTGGCTCAGCAGTTGGGTGTCTGCCTTTGGCTCGGGGCATGATTCTGGTCCCTGCATGGGGTCCCTGCGGGGAGCCTGCTTCTCCCTCTGTCTGTGTCTCTGCCTCTCTCTGTGTTTCTCATGAATAAATAAATAAAATCTTTTAAAAAAGGGATAGTCTTCCTAAAACTAAGTTAATACTCTTCCTAAGGTAGTCAATTACTTGTTCAGTAATTACTCCATCAAATGCGATGCTACCATTTTATAATAATTAGTTGTAATCCCCCTTTATGATCACGAAATGCATAGAAAATAAAGCCAAACTTCACCCACATTTTAAAATAAATACTTGGTTTAATATGTAGTATATTAATAACAAATTTGAGGTATGATAAGGACAACAGATCAGGAGACAATTGTCATTAAAAAGTTTATTTATAGTTCCCAACAGGAGGGGGCATACAATGTCACTAAGGGCCACACAGGGAAGCACCAAGGTTGGTCAGGAGGCAGAGGAAAAAGGGAGGTGGGAAACTGTGGCCAAGAGCCTTTATTGTAGTTTCCACAGGAAAGAACAGGTGAGGTTAGGTAAGCAAACTTAGGACTGGCTGGTTGGAAAAATTTCAGCAGACTCCAGAGCACAAGGGCTGCCCTTAGTTGCCTGGTACCTGGCCCTGGGGTGATTAGAGCAGGTGGATAGTGGCCTGAAGTGTGAGAGCCTCTAAAGGAGATGGTTGGGATATAGCCTCTGAATTGACTGGTTTGTACTGGAAAAGCACGCCTTCAGGCAAACCGTCTACTACCTCTAGAGACTGGCTGATCCTGACAAGGGCAAAATCCAACAGGGTTGGCAAGACTCCAGATGTCAAAACGTTGAAATACAAAAAACGAAAAGCCATGATTAATACAACATTATACCCTTAGTCTATTATAGGAACCTGATCTGAAATATGTATTTCAATATACAGATGCTCAGGCATGACTGCACCAGGAGATGTAATGAAGGGATCTGATCTTTGCATGAAAACATAGAATCACCACAGAAATGACACGTGAGCAGAATGATGCTGGTGGGGGTTTTCATTTATACTTCTTTGTGTATGTTTATTTTTCTTTTTTGAGATGAAAAAAATCCTAATTGGCATTGTAACCAGGGGACTGCCTTCCTCAAGTGGTGAATAGTCCTTAGAAAAAAATATAATCCTCCTTCAATTTGCATGGTAATGACACTTCTTGAAATTTCAGTCTATATTTAAGAATAAACTGTTTAAAACCTTTTTAAGTTTGTATGTTAAATTGAGTTGGGTTCTAGACTTAGATAATTAGAGCTTTTCTTTTATGTTTACGCCCATAGGGACATGGGAAGTAATGTCCAACATAAGAAAATTCTTGGTTTTTCCTACACATGGCTCTGACTAGCATGTTCAGCACCAGCCCATTAGATACAGTGGTACAGTCAGTTCTGTCAGAATGTGACATACTCCTAAAAACACCTGTCATGCAAAATTGTGCAATTAAAAAACCACAGGGCTTATGATAGAGGAAAATGGGAGTTAGAGGCACAAAATTCAAAAATTTTGTCAGCGACATGTTAAAAACCAAGCAAAACATTGAAACCTAATAAAAATGGTAGCAAAATATTGTGTGTTCAGTGTTAGTAAATGTATAACTTCTAGGGTAAATATGGCACCTTACCTTGCAAAAGACCTGGAGTTTGCTTGGGAAGTAGAGGTTGGAAGGGCTACAACTTGCAAGTTATTGTGAAGTGATCAAAGAGAGGTAATCTAAAAGCCTGAGGGGTGGGTGGGAATTGTAATATCCAATGTGGACAGGTATGACTCATTGTCCTCCTGTTGGTGATCTCTCTCAGTCTTCATTCCTGTGGCATGTCTTTTTGCCTTTGAACTGTAGGTCTTTTGGAGCATGTGTTTATAGTAGATACCAAGCTCATCAAAATTGAAATTTTGATTCAATGTATATATAACCTTAGTCTTCAAATAATGTCCACCTAATTGCTGGAATTTTTTTTTTTTTTCTCCAGATTTCCCATCTGCATTGAGAGATTCACCTGGAAGCTGAAGACTGGAAATTGTAGTGACGTGGGAAACTCTTAAGCCTGGCAGTACTAACACCAACAGGATCCTTAGAAGTATTGATGATTTCCATTAGGATCCTCTAGTGGTTTCTCCTTTGTAAGCACTACTTGGTGTTTTGAACTAGAATTCTTTTTTTTTTTTTTTTAAGATTTTATTTATTCATTAGACACACAGAGAGAGGCAGAGACACAGGCAGAGGGAGAAGCAGGCTCCATGCAGGGAGCTAGACGTGGGACTCAATCCTGGGTCTCCAGGGTCACGCCCTGGGCCAAAGGGCGCACTTAACCCCTGAGCCACCAGGGCTGCCTTTGAACTAGAATTCTTAAGCAGATTTAGGATGTTGCATAAGTGTTCTTGTTTTGTTTTATATATAAAATTTCACAAATACAAAAGAATAATAAAACATAACCTTGTAGGATAACACATGGTGACCTGAAGTAGCTGGTAGATATTTGGAGTGTGTGTGCATGTGTGTGTGTGTGTGTGTGTGTGTGTGTGTGTTTTGGGGTGGAAAACTTTTCCCTTCTTCCATTCTAGGTTCTTTGGCTGGTCTGCTAAATAATTGACATAAGCAGAGTAACAGGGGAAAAACAAATTTCTTTTTTTTTTCTAAAGATTTTATTTATTCATGAGAGAAACACACACACACAGAGAGAGAGAGAGAGAGAGAGAGAGAGAGAGAGAGGCAGAGACAAAGGCAGAGGGAAAAGCAGGCTTCATGCAGGGAACCTGATGTGGGACTCGATCCCGGGACTCCAGGATCATACCCTGGGCTGAAGGCAGGTGCTAAACCACTGAGCCACCCAGGGATCCCCAACAAATTTCATATGTACATGAGCCCCAATAAAATATTAGACTTCCCAGCAGTCAGGTAATTGAGATTTACATACTCTCGTGAGTTAAAGAGAAGGAGATAGTCTGGAGGCGAAGTCTGAGGCTTCAAAGGGAAGGGAGATAATTCACAGGAAAACGAAAAGAGCAAATGTTTGATAAATTTTTGCCTTGCCATGCAGTTAAGTCTTTTTGGATATAAAAAGTTATCTCTGCTAATAGCTCTCTTCCTCTAACAGGCCACCTATCTAAATTCTTATAAGCAGTTAATGGGCAGGTTAAAAGCTCTTCTTTACTCTGATGGGCCCTGATAGTCTTCAGCTCAAAATAATCCACATGTGAAGTGTGTGAAGTGGCATTTTCTGGGGTGGTGTATTCTGCTTCCCACCCAGTGCGTGTGTATGTTGTGTATTCCCACACAATTGGGTTCATCTGGGTGCAGTTTTCTGCATTTACCTTAGTGTTTCCTGTGGATGAATTTTGCAAAAAGCAAACTCGAAATTCGCTTCTATGCTCAGATTGTTCCTTCGTATATTAATTGCCTTGGAACAAATTCACAGGTTTGAAACCAACATCATAGCAGAACTGACTGCACATTCGATCATTGTTATAACAATAACATCCCACAAACCTTTTCCATGGCTCTCTAGGAATGAGAACCACCACTGGCATATTTCTTCATAATTCCGGTTGGAGAAATGTTATCTCTAGAGTCTTTTTGTCCTGCTGACCTCATGTATTAGTTTAACTCATTAGTTTAACTCATTTACACTGCTCTCAGAGCTACTGATACATCCCAAGTTATATCGGAGCACAAAAAAAGGGGAAAATTAACTCCATTGTGAAAGACCAGAGAAACTTGAACAATGAAGATGAGATGAGTCATGAAGAATCAGTGAGCATTCTTCAGGCACCCTGAACAAAGGCCCTAAGGCATGATTTTATTGAACAGAGAGTAGCAAGGAGTTGAATTTGTTGAAATGTGGACTGTACAGAGGGAAGAGCTTGGGAAATTCTTTGCTATGCTAATAAGCTTGGACTTTATTCTTGGATGATAGCCAACCATAAAGACTTGCAAGCTGAAGAAAGACGTGCTCCGTGTGCATTTGGAAAGATTAGCTATAGCAACAGACTGAGGCCATTCCTGCAGAGCTTGGTGGGATGATGCTCTCAGTCTACTGCAACCTCAGCAAAGGTTCTCAAAATGCAAAGTATAAACTTGAGCAAAGGCACACGTGTCTTTAAAAAAATTACAGGAAACATAATCCCCACTTTTTGTTAAGTAACTACTCTGTATGCCAGGCAGCATCCTGTGCCCTCCAGGCATTTTGTTTTTAAATTCTCATAACATCTATATGGGTTTGATCTCATTTGATCAATTTTTACCACTGGTGTAAAGACTAAGACAGCATAGTTTAATTAATTTGCCAAAAATTATTAGATAGTGGCAGATCAAGGATTGGGCCCATGATCTGTGATCCCCAAAGCCTTCTTCCTAATCTTTACCTTGAGCCACTTTTGTTTAAAATAGCAGCAGTTTCTAAAGAAGTATGTCCCAGGAAGAGAGGGGCTACAAAAATAGAGTCTTCGTATGTGCTAGATTAGTCCAACCAGTTGATACCAATTCTGGTGAACCTTTTCTTTCTCAACAGTGTTCCAGTTTGGAGAGGAGGGGGGAGAAAGCAAATAAAGATAAACTCCTGTAAGTTTCTTGTATTATTTACTTAAGGCGCAGTACAGTAAGTCAAGGATGCATTTGGAAATGTATACCACTGAAATACAAACATATAGAACTAAAAATCACTAGTAGAGAAAAAAGGGTAGTAATAAATATATTTGATTAATTGGAAAGAGGGCAGGAAAAGAGAATAAAAAACATCAAAGAAAGAACAGTGGGGCTAGTAGAAAACAAACAACAAGAAAATAAAATTAAACCAACTATATCAACGCTTAAAGTGTTAAGCAGATTAAAGACTCAAAAGACAGAGGTTGTTATATTGGATAAAAAAATAAAAATAAGATTCAACTTGTACTGCAGATATACACCTTAAATTTCAAGACAGAATGGGCAAGAAAGGGAACTTGAGGAAATGGTGAGCTCTGAGGATTGAGAAAGGGAGTTTGGTAGAAAAAAATAGGAGCTTTCCATTTAACCTTGAGGGCCAGTTTGAACTTGCAGCTCACAAATTTTCAGAACTCACGTCTCCAAGAAAACGTCAATTAAAGAATACTGCGACAAATAAAAAAGTTAAGGATGCAGAATTAAATTAAGACATAATGAAAATATTCTTGCTAAAAATCCAAGAGTGGAAACTTAGGCTTCTAACTAATATAGGTAATATGCGCCCTGGTACTATGTGACTCAGACATTTCACAATTAATTTAAATGAGAACCGTTTCTGATCACATCTTCACACATCCAACTGTAACTTCTTTTTTTTAAGATTTTATTTATTTATTCATGATAGAGAGAGAGAGAGAGAGAGGCAGAGACACAGGCAGAGGGAGAAGCAGGCTCCATGCCAGGAGCCTGATGCGGGACTCGATCCCAGATCCCAGGCCATGCCCTGGACCAAAGGCAGGTGCTAAACTGCTGAGCCACCCAGGGATCCCCCCAAATGTAACTTCTTAATGAAACTGCCTCACAAGAAAACATACAATGAGCAGTTTGCCCAATCTAGTTTTATAACAGCCACATCATTAAACACATAAAAGAATTTTGCAGTTGCTTAATAATAAAGAATTTATGCTTTCTTAGCAATAAAAGCATTATCTGGGTTGACAATTAGTTTCCCATCATTCTTTATATAAACAATCAAAGTTAATTGAATGATATTTCAGAAAATATTTCAGTCCCAACAGCATTTTAAAACCTTTCAGTTAAAGGCACTAAAAAGTTTATAGCTAGTATATATAAGTTGCTAGAATTTATCCACATAGCATATATTAATTAAATTATCACATTACAGGGATTTTTATGTTGGTTGGAGGGACTAATCTGTTTTCTAAAAAGGTTTCCTTTTTTCAATTCAAGTGACAAATTAGAGAACTAGATCATTTCTCTTGGGTGAGCTCAGATATGTCTCACATAGAGCATATTACAAAAAAGAACATATTACAAAATATCTGCATGTCAGATAATCTCTGTGTATTCCCGGCTGGACACCCTGACCCACTATGAGTTAAGTGTGGGCTTAATACCAAAAGTTGACCTTATCCTAGGCTTTTGATGTAGAATAAAATGACGTAAAACACTCCTTCATTCTGAAGCATTTAAGAATATTGCTTCTTTTTTGTGTGTTTGAAAACTGCTATTGACAGCAAAGTCAAAAGAATAGCTAAAAGCACTCTTTGTACATAGAAATCATCTTCTGATCTGTGGCTATTTGTACTTAGTGGCTAGTCTTTTGCTTTGGGGCTGTTTATAGGGCTATTGCTATCTGAACTCTGCGCACTTCTCAGTGCTGAGCTCAGTACATCAATTTCTGACTCTAGAGTTGAAGATTATCTGCCTGGAGTTGTTTTCCTGGACCTCACAGCTTGATTGGGAAGTTTTCTCATTGGCCAAAGTTGAAGCTGTATACGGGGCGAGATGGCTGACGAAGTAATTTCAAAAAAGGGGTTTGGAGAGATCAGGAACAATGACAACTGAGTAAGGTGGTGGATGGAGGGAACCAGGCTGGTAGGGGTCATCTTGCAAAAGGGGAACCAGATTGCATGACAGTTAGGGCACCCAGGAGCGCCTCTCCCAGCATCTTGGGTGGGACTCATTTTTGTGTCTCTGCAATGTGCTCTGTGTCCCCGCCTTTCCTGAAGGTCTTGGTGTTCTCTGTAATTTGATTCCCAGATCAGAGCAACACTGAGCATTTTATAAACCGAATAAGAGCAATTTGTGGTCGCTCTTCACTCTCTAGCAGAGGACGGAAAGTCAGCTCATCACCACAAATCGACCAGGCCAAAGGAGAATAATATCAGGCTGAACCAACAGAAAGAACACCCTCCACACCGCTGCTACGTATGAAACCAAACCAAACTGAACATCATTTCAAAATAATTAAGTTCCACTTGAATTATATCTTCAAATGAAAATCGAATAGCATTTCTTTGGGTTGTAACTGAGGGGCAAAGGATATCATGCAAGTGATATTCATATCATGCAGTGATATTCATATTCACATGAACATGTGCATATGTACAATAATAAAATCCATTTTCCAGCCAAGAATGCCTATGGAAAAATTCCTAGTTATGGTACCATTTGATTTTAAATTTGGCGAATGTATTTTTAAACATTTCAAAAATAAATTCAGTATTCGAATTATATACATAACATAATTACTACGGTTTCTTTTTTTTTAAGATTTTATTTATTTAATTGACAGAAAGAGAGAGCACAAGTATGCAGAGTGGCAGGCAGAGGGAGAGAAAGTGCTTAGCAGGGAGCGCCACGTGGGGCTTGATCCAGGACCCCGGGATCATGACTTGAGCCGAAGGCAGACACTTAACTGGCTGAGCTACCCAGGTGCCCCAATTATGATTTCTTTTTTTAGGAGAAAACCATTTTGTGAGACAATTGACCAGATCTGTAATATTTAAAAAGAGTAAATAGATTTTTAAAAAATTCAAGAACAAACCAACCAACAAAACAGAGACATCTTGCACTTTTCTAAATATCTACCTGGACGTGAAATTGAGTAGAGAATTACAGGTAGAATATATAACTTATCAAATTATAGCATAGTTAATAGTTTTAATAAAGCTGACATTCAGGGTACCTGGGTGGCTCAGCCGGTTAAGCATCTGACTTTGGCTCAGGTCATGATCTCTGGGTCCTGGGATCAAGCCCTGCAGTGGGCTGCTTGCTCAGCTAGGAGTCGGCTTCTCTCTCTCTCTCTCTCCCTCTCTCTCTCTCTCTCTCCCCTGCCCCCTCTGCCCCTCCCTACTGATCATGTTCTCTCTCTTTCAAATAAATAATAAAATCTTTAAAAAACACAAAGTTGACAGTCCCCTTAACTATTTCCAAATACTGTATCTATTTTCCTGAGTAAAGAAATAATTATTTTTTGGAGATGTGATCTCCTGAAAGATGAACTTTATTGTGCATATCATAGAAGATATAGGAACTAGATACTTTTTGCAAAGCATGATGCCACAGATCCATGCAGATTCAACTACTCTAACAACAAATATTTACATAATACTTGAGTTTTTAAGCACTTTCTGTAAACTTCCCATGTAACCCCTATATTAATTCCGTGACTGGTTCCTTCTAAAGCTGAGAAAACAAAGCCTCAAAAACTCAACCATATGGGACAGCCCGGGTGGCTCAGCGGTTTAGCACCGCCTTTAGCCCAGGGCATGATCCTGGAGACCCAGGATCAAGTCCCATGTCCAGCTCCCTGCATGGAGCCTGCTTCTCCCTCTGCCTGTGTCTCTGTCTCTCTCTCTCTGTGTCTCTCATGAATAAATAAAATCTTAAAAAAAAAAAAAGAACTCACCCACATTTACAAAACTACAACATAGAAGAATGGAGATTTGGGATCAGGTTTTTCCACTAACTTTAGTATTTTTCAGGTAAAATTACAATTGTGATAGAGATTCTTTAATGAGCCTCAAATGTGTATTATGAGGCAATTCCAAATTGTGTGCTTCACTTTGCAAAATGGTCAGAAATGCCATAAAAGTCATAGATATACGCTAATAATGAATTATGTAACATCTTTTTATAGTCAAATTTCAATGGATGGATGCCAATTATTAGCCTCGAACCCTGAATCAAAAAATGTTTTTTGCTGTCATATTTTGCATACTGTAATTAAAAATGGAGAATTCTTTTATTTATAAATTCCAGGCTACATGAAGCCATTAGTTGGGCTCTTCTGTATAAATAGATAGCTAGGACATGATGTGATAGATCTTGTGTGTATAAGGCAATAAGATAATATGGATGCAGAGACCATCATTCTGCAGATGAGAGGGAAGAAAATTCTGGGAAATCTATGGATTAGCTTGGTCCATATTCTCTAAAATAGACGATAAAGCTACAAAGGGGCAGAATCTGGAGCTGCTGATTCTTTCTTCACTTCGCTCCAAGGCTTCCAAAGGCAAAAATAAACAATACCTCACTATGCTGCTGCCAATTTTTTTTTTTTTTAAAAAGAATCCAGAGAAACAGGTCTTTTGTGTAAAATAACATCCACAAAGTATTTCAAATGAAAAAGATCTGGGCTCTTTTGCCCAACCTTTCCTTCTTCAAACCACTCTCCCTAGGAAGGAACAAAGAAAAGAAACTCTATTCTAAAGCTCCACCTGTTTAGGCTTCCCTGGCTGGTTTCTGCTAGAGCAGGATTTGGTGTCACTTGGTTGAGACAGGTGGTTATTTGCTCCTGGCCAAAGAAATTACAGTACAATCCAAATCGATTACTACTAGAGGTGTCTTTATGTATATAACTATATACGCATTTGTTCTCATGTTGCCATTTGCCTAGGAAACATAAAATATCCCACAGGGCAAAAGTTCTAATAAAAACAGAACTAGAGGGTGGTTTCCCAATCAATGAGGGGTGGTTGGGTGGGTGGAGAGAGAATGGTCTCTTGAACCCTGTAGTTACACTTCCTCAGAGGGGAAATCTAAATGGCTGGAGTTTGCACTCCTGAATGCGTCTAAGAGGATCTGCAGCATCATTCTGAAACACGGGAAATATTTTCTCATTGCTTCAGAAATAAGGGGAATGAAAACTTGCCTGTGCTTCAGTGCCCACAACATTTTCAGCCCCACAGTGAACACGCATCTATCAAGGCACCATCTGCGAACAACATAACCATCCCCAGAAGTGCCAATCCGACTGCAGGCAGCTGCCTCTGGCTCCCGCATCTTTGTCTTCTTGGGGGACAGCCAGCTCCCTGGACTACATCCCTTAAGCAACCTGGAACTTAATTTTCATTTCCCTATGAAGCAGGAAATGTTTTCCATTGATTTCAATTCCAGAACCAAATGATGTTTGATAAACTATTATAAATGGGGAGGGGGGACTGTTACGTTTAATTTAGTAAAAAAAAAAAAAAAAATTGTATAGGTTAGAAAGAAGTGGAAATGGAGGGTGTGCCTGGCGGCTCAGGCAGTTAAGTGGTCGACTCTTGTTGGCTCAGGTCTGATCTCAGGGTTGTGAGATTGAGTCCTGTGTTGGGCTTGCACTCAACAGGGAGTCTGCTTGGATTTTCTCTCCCCCTCCTTTTGCTCCACCCACCTTCCTTCAAACAAAAAAATAACTCTTAAAAAAAAAAAAAGAAGTGGGAATGGAGCTGTGGGCACAGAAATCTTTGAGGGTTTAAATGGGGGCAAAATTTTTGAAAAGGGAATGGAAGATACTCTATCCCTCAAGGACAAAAGCTATGCAGAGAGGTGTGGTAATGATGGCAATGATGAGAAAATAAAACTAGGATGCCATTTTGCACAACATAAGAAATTGGCAAGGATTTCATGTGGTGTCTTAAAGTATTCAAAGGACACTGCTGAAATCAGTTAGAGACTGCATAACTGGGTCTGAGTTGGGGGTATCAGAGCCCATCACAACATGGACATAAACAGAAATGCTGAAAAAATAGAATGGAAAGCTTGCCCTCACCTTCAGGCACCCCAAATGATGTCAAAACACATCACAAAAGCATAAATGAGATGGCAAGGCAAAGGGGAAATAGAGGAAATACTATATATATTCTGCTGAGTTAATATTAAATTGTGTAATATGTTGATTACTCTTTCTAGCTTTCTACACTGACGGATTTGATACTTGTGTAGGGGGGCAAGCTTAAGCACCTGGCCATAGTGCAATATCATAAAACTTAGAATCTTGGCTCTTGGTTCAGAACAGGAAGGGTAGTATTTGACCAAACACATAAAAGGCAAAACATTTCCTATCGTATACTTTGCAATGATTGAATGTATTTTTAAGAATTATGAAAAAATAGGTTAGTCAGAAGTCTTTCATAAATAACCTGTTGTCAATATATGCCAATTCCACTACCAAGATAAATTCCTTTATTTTCCCTTCTTTTCCATTTCTCTACTTATTTCCCTAAGTCAGCCTTTGACTATTTCTCACTAGAATCATTGCTTTTAACTAAGCAACCTTGGCCTTGCTGTTGAATATTTCTGAAAATGTCTACCTTAAAAGCAGACCAGTGTCACTACACAACATATAACATACCAATATAAACAAAAACAGAAACAGACCCATAAATACAGAGAACAAACTGGTGGTTGCCAGAGGGGAGGGGCGTGGGTTGGGTAAAACAGGTAAAGGGGAGGGAGAGATACAGGCTTCCAGTTATAAAATAACTAAGACATGGGGATGAACGGTACAGCATAGGGACTATGTGCTGTACAGTAACAGCTAGAAGGTACACTTGTGGTGAGCACAGCATAACATATGGAGAAACGAATGTAACATTGTCTATCAATCATACTCCAAAAAATTTCTTTAGACTTAAATATTTTTATATAGAAAAAAAAAGTAAAAAAGCAAGATGCTTTTCAGTCCACTTGTGGTACATGAACTTGCTAGATTGGACTTGAGACTCAAACTGACCTTGTTTATTGCCACATTCCTGGTGTTCACTTTCTAACCCTCATTAGACTTTGTCTCTCCTTTTATTCGCACCTCACCCTTCGGATTTGATTCTGCTTTTCTGGGTTTGATCTCCAGCATTCTCTACTAGAGCTCCAAGATATCTCAGCAAGAAAGACTGGTATGAAAAAGAAAGAAAGAAAGAAAGAGAAAGAAAGAAAGAAAGAAAGAAAGAAAGAAAGAAAGAAAGAAAGAAAGAAAGAAAGAAAGAAAGACTGGTGTGGGGTTGAATCTTGAGGTAAATGCAAATAATTCCAATTGTTTTATTTTTTAAGATTTTATTTATTTATTCATAAGAGACACGGGGGCGGGGGGAGGGCAGAGACATAGGCAGAGGGAGAAGCAGGCTCCATGCAGGGAGCCCGACGTGGGACTTGATCCAGGGTCTCCAAGATCAGGCCCTGGGCCGAAGGTGGCGCCAAACTGCTGAGCCACCGGGCTGCCCAATTCCAATTGTTTTAAACCTCAATAATGTATTGGACATTTATCTATTTGCAGTTTGAATAACTTAGGCACATATGATTATTACTGTATTTTGATACTCTGTGTCCAGAAAATCTTAAATGTAAAATATGTATTATGAATTGGAAGTACTATGATGTCATTTGGCTTATAAGAAATCACTTGGAATTTAATTAAATATTAATACATTGCTGTAAGCTAAATAAAGCATATAATTTTACATGTATAAAGAAATAAATAAAATTTATAATTTATTAATATATTACACATATAAATGTGTATGCATAAAATATGTAATTATAAAAATAATGTAGACCGTGTAATAATTAATCTAATAAATATTATATCTTTCAAATTTCTTATAAATTCAAGGAGTAACCTTTCCTATTTTCATTGCTTATGTTCTTATTACATAGGGCTATTTTTATAAATAAAAAAAGGAAAGGTTGCAACTGAAAATTAATAGAACTCAATTAATACAAAGAGTTACCATCTGTGGATGCTTGCAGTGTTGCTGGACTGGGTGTTTATATACATTTGGAATTTATTCCTTATAAGCACCACTGGGTGCTCCATATGCCTCCGTTTCTCAGGTGAGAGAGGTTAACAGTTAATTTTCCCAAGTTTAGGCGGATTAGTAAATAAAAGAACAGAGATTCAAATCTTTTAAATGCAAATCTCATGCTCTTATCCAATGCTGAATCTTGATTTGTTTGCATAATTATTTTTAAGGCCAAACTTGGAAAGATATTTTATAATAGCTAAGCTAGTTTCTTCGTTAAAGAGGTTAAATGATGATGGTGCTTTATTGGATTTAAATGACCTTTTTCTGTAGTAATAAACTGTTGTAAAGCTCCTGATATATTACTGTAGGATTTTTATTGGAAAAAGTATTTCACGATTACAGCTTCATGGAGCAAATAATTCTTGGATAAAACCAGACTTTAGAAAAGAATTGTCTCCAAAAAGCACATGAATCCTAGTGCATATAGTAGCTTTAGGGTCTGGAAAATACATGCCTGAGATCCCCAAAGACTTCAAAATAAATAGTACTGTAGGAGGGAGTAGGAAAAGGAAATGTATTACATCAAGTTTTAAGTCAAGTATCAAATGGTTTGATTCAACTACATTTGAATTTGTATTGTCAAAATGCTAGTTCCAATGGACCTTATCTTAACACATCAACTTTGCTGAGAGTTGACAGAAATCAGAATTGATTTTTGTTAAGTCCCTAAGTTAACTGGCATTATAAAAACAGAAATTGAGTAATGCAGCAGAGGTAAACTGAGGTTAACACAAGAATATTCTGTGTTTGCTGAATTTTCCATTTGAGTTTTCATTCATACTATAAAAAAACCCTGGTAACTAAGGATGTGCAGTCTAGGAAGGAAACATTGGCAGTGTTTTCTTTTGTCAAATTACCTACATAGAGGAAATTTCTCTAATTACCAAAGTAGAGGAAATAGGCTTTAATTGCATCTGGAAGAATTAGGTTAAAATGATTAAGAATAAGAGGAAGGAAGTATATAAATTAAATGTAGGAAAAATTTCTGTAGGAGATAAAGCATGTGAGATATATATATATACACACACACACATATATACATACACACACATATATACATATATTTACATACATATATACACATATATACACACATTAGACTGGGAACATGGGTCAGGTTTTCTTTATGAGAAGTGATTTTTTTCTTGGCTTTTATAATGCAATGAATTTATAATTCTAATATATATATACTATTTATATATATATAGTATATTTAATGCATTTACATGGAAATGTTTTAAAATGGGTGAGAATTTTGGCTACCAGGACTTTTTTGGATAAAATTGAAACTTTGGAAGGCAGATATCCATCCTATTTGGTGGTCGAGGACCTTCCTTGACCCAGATCCTCATTTTATTTCACTAAGATGTTCTAGCTTGATCTTGTGAAAGCCCATGTTAAAGGTGGTGAAGGGTGGGGGTGAAGAGACACCTGTCAGCTAATTTACAAGATGGAGGAGTACTGGGAAGTGGTGACTTCTCCTTTTAGTATTTTCCTTGGGCCTTTCCTCTTTCATCTTCCACTTAAAAAAAAGAGAGATATAAAGCTTTCTGCATACATTTATTCTTGCTTGAAAAAATAAGTTTCACACAGTTATAATATGAATTGAAATTAAAAGTTATGGACAGTCCCAGAAAAGGGAAAGTGAACTTGATTCTGATGTCAAGTATTGGAGTTTTATAATCATATTTTCCCTCCCACCAATCCTTTATTACTTAAAGTATTGGTGGAGTAATACTGAAATCTGTGTAGATGATCCTAAGTGACTAAGTCATAAAGAAAAGCTACTATGGAGAAAAGAATTATAAATTCATTGCATTATAAAAGCCAAGAAAAAAATCACTTCTCATAAAGAAAACCTGACCCATGTTCCCAGTCTGATGTGTGTATTATTAATATCAGATGCCATTGTCCTCTAGAGGGTAACATTAGGTTGCTATTTGCATCTTTATTATTTAGCTTTTATATAGCACATTCATCTTTTATTGGATTTCAAAAGTCCAGTTTGATTTAGGTTTTTCCAGGTCCACCCCTCTTTTCTCTTCTGGGATTCAATTAGAATGTTTGTTCGGTTTGCTGTGTTCTGAAGGATTCCATGCTGACTGGGAACCCCATCCTAAGGATGCTTCAAGGAGACACGTCTTGGTGACCCTGCTGAGGTATATGTTGAGACAATGTGCATGTGTCTTCATCCAATTCAGGGCATGGCTCAGATTTGCTGTTCACCCCCAGCGTCTTCGATGATTCTTTCTTTTTATTTTTAAAAAATATTTTATTTATTTATTTATTTAGTTAGTTCGTTAGTTAGTTAGTTATTTGACAGAGAGCAAGGACAAGCAGGAGGAGGGGGAGAGGGAGAAGCAGACTCCCTGCTGAGCAAGGAGTCCCACGTAGGGCTTGATCCTAGGACTCTGGGATCATGATCTGAGCCGAAGGCAGACACTTAACCTACTGAGCCACACAGGCACCCCTCAGATTGCTCTTTAAAGCAGATAGGAGGACAGGCACAGATGTGTCTACCTCAGGCTTCACTTTCCAGAGGAGGGATGGACTTGCTCCTTTTTGGTAGGTGCCATAACCGGTCACTGACATCATATACTCTCTAGCAAATCACTCAAATGGCTTCAGTTCTCGATGTGTTCACAGGCATGATTGGATTGTTTCATGCCGCTCTTATCCTGCCTCATCACACCTAGTCATGTAATCAAAAGGAGCTGCATTTGGAATTGTTTAAGGAATCCTTGCCAGAAATGACAGGGCTCTGATTCCTGCATGTATGGCTTTCCAGGGCTAGAGGAAGTCTTAGTGGCCTGTGTGAGCAATGAGCTGAAGGACAATTTAGCTTCTCTTTCCACACTCCGAGGCTCCCCTTTCATCACCCATCACTGATGGGTCGATTTGGCTTCTATTCTAGTTCCATGCTTAGTATGGAGACCAGACCTGAGTTCTAACTAGGATAAACCTGGGGACTCCAACTGATTCAGCTAATGCCAACCCTGACCGTGACTGGTAATCTTGAAATAAGACGCCCCTGCTTTTTCCACAAACCTGTGGGGTTGTCATAGAAGAACCCTGAGTGAGATTATGGTGGCTGCGGCCCAGGCTATGCTACCTTTCTACCTAAGGCATAAAGCTGCTGATATTTTAAGTCAGGAAGTCAGCCACAGAGCAGAGATTGTTGTCTGGCTTCAGGCATAAATGAGAAGCTCCTGCCTGCATCAATAGGGAAACATCTCGTCATCAAGTCCTTTATCCCTGCCACTGTTTACCACTATCACAGATCTAAACCTTTCAGTCTTCTTCACAGTTCTAAATTCTCATCCTAGACCCTGGGTCCCCAAAACCATGTTTGTTCTTTTGACTCCTTGACCATGTCTTTCCATTGTGCCCACCTTTCACCCTCAAGCTAAACTCATCCCAAGATCTCAACATAAGTGTAGTCCAACTCATCTTCAATCTGGCTGCCACACCTTGCCTCTCCTCCCCTATGCATTGTCATCCTGGAGCAGGTGGCTGTGTTCCTCATGCTCTCCATGATCACTTCTAAACAGTTTCTTGTTCCTCTTCCCCAGGGCTTTTAGGTTGATCGCAGCTGTTATTAGGACTTACTTCCCTTTTGCTTCCAACTGGATAAAAATTACCCAAGTTCTTTGAAAATGTTGTCATTAAAGCTTAAAGTTTGACTCTACTCTTATTCCCATTATCATCCTGGATGACTTAAATATCCATGGGAGCATTCAATCAAAATCACGGTCTCACAGTTACCTGCTTTTTTCCCCATTTATGAGGGATTTGAACTAGAAGTATACATTTGTATTTAAAATTGACGAGATGCCATGCTATATCTGGTGTAGTATCTCCTAGTCCAGGGATGGTAAATACACTTTTTTTGCATGATAATCTCAATTGCTCAGAGTGCCAGTGACTCATTTATATTGGCTCCTGGACACATGGCTCATAATCTGATAACAGGAGCTACACATCAAGGGGTAGGGAAGGCAGATACTTCGCAGCCTAGAACAGACATCCAAGTAGTACCTGGCTAACATCAATTCAACCTTTGGTTTCAGATTACACATGGCATCTTCAAAAACTGTCCCGCCCCAGACTGGATTGGATGTTCTTGTCAAATGTTCTCTTAACAAAGCTGCTAAATAGTCTCTCTTCCCCCCAAAGACTAGAAGTTTCCCTAAGGAAACCTACCTACCATACTCACTATTGTAGCTTAGGCTTAGGACAGTGTTTGGCGCATCGTAAGTCCTGAGTAAATACTTGCTGAATAGATAAACTGTATGGTCTCAATCTATATGTTCGAACTTGTTCTCTACCTGCTCATCCCTGTTGTAGCCAAACTAGACTGCTTGCTATTCTTCTAAAGTCTCCACATTTCCCAACTTTCATTTCTGTAGACTTATTGTGGATTGGATGGCTCCCTTGGGAATGCGAACTCAAAGCATGATGAATTTCCATTATGTATCCTTCCTTGTCTATTCCCAAAGATATCTTCTCTAGAAGCATTTCTTCACTTTTCCTTTCCACTTGGGATTCCTGAACCTTGAACATTGCCTTTTAGATAGTTTTAACTATATAGAAGCTACCTTAAATTTAATTTGAGCCAACTCTCTGATTCAACATTTGAGAAAACAGCGCCCTGAAGCGTGTAGGGTGCTCCCAGGGTGACTCTACTCCGGGGAGGATCTGGGCCTCAAATCAAGTCTCCTGTGTTCTTTCCCCTGGACGATGCCACCTTCCTAATGTCAGTGGCCAACTTGACCATTACCAGCGGAGAATCCTAACTCACCCAATGGATGTATGGTTATACTAGTTAATACAAATGATCACAGTAGGGATACTTAGAATTTTTAAAATGCTGCCAAACTTTCTATAAAGAATTACTTAGGCTTCCTCTCTCTCTGTTTTTTTTTCCCCTCTCTATATATATACACACACATACATAAAAATATATACTTTTTTCTATAAATTAGGGTATTTGTGTATCAGAGATGTTTATAGCAAAATGCATCTGTATTAATGATTATACTTATTTGTGGTTTTTTTAAAAAGATTTTTAAAAAAGATTTTATTTATTTATTCACGAGAGACACACAGAGACAGGCAGAAACATAGGCAGGAGAAGCAGGCTCCTAACGGGGAGCCTGATGTGGGACTCGATCCCAGGACCCAGGGATCATGACCTGAGCCAAAGCCAGAGGCTCAAACACTGAGGCACTCAGGTGCCCCAATGACTATACTATTTGACAAGCATTGCTCACTGTCATGCAACTTGGAAATATTCACCCTGATTCTAGATTTTTTTTTTAAAAAAGTGCTTTAAAGCTAATTACATTATGGTGATATTCATCTCCGAAGAGAAGCTTTTTTCTCAACTAAACTACAGCTTTTATGGTGGAAGCATTTAACAAAGGTCAAGGAGGTGTCTCTGTAGCAGTGTATCTTTGCCATGACCCCCACAGTGCTTCCCTGGTCCCCATTACCACCTTGCTGCCTGCCCTATTTTTGGTTTAACTTGTTAACATGTCTTGGTGTTCATATGTCATTTTTAGCAAAGATTGATTCAGGGCCCCTTACGGAAGAGAACAGAATGACAATAGCCAGTGCATCATCGTTCTACTGGAGCCTTACATTTTTATATTTTCTGAACATCTTAGCAGAAACCTGGTGTGCTTTTCCTTCTTAACTATATCTAGCAAAGTCATACTCATCTTTTAAGGCCCAGCTATGTTCATGACTGACTCAGAAGAATTCCTACTCCAATCAGTCAGCACGGATTGCTCCAGCTGCCACAGCCCGGGAGATGGATGGACCCTTGCATTAGGAACAGCATGAATAAGCATAAACATTTTGAGGTTGGTGAAATCCACTTTTCCTGCTACCTATTGTGCTGAAACTTAACTATGTGGAGAAAAAAGAAGAAATATTGCTAATGCTGTAAAACTGAATGGGCATGGTTGACAGTCTGGAAATTTCTGATAAACAGACAGCTAGAAACTAGCTGATACTAGAGGAAAGTTTAGACAAAGAAGACTTAACGTTTGGATTTCCTGAAAATACCCCTCACATGCAAATAAGTAAGGATTAACGTCACTCTTCCAGAAGTTGACAGAGAAATGAAATTATCATGGAAAGAGGGATAGGGGTGTATTAGAGCAAAGTAGCATATATTAAATGCTGCTCTGTGCCAGGAATAATAATAATAATAATAATAATAATAATAATAATAAATTAATATATTAAATAATAATTATTATTATTTTGGGAAGTCAAGAAGTATTTTAAGTATTTAAGTATTTTATGTTATTTTATTCCATTTATACAATCATACTGTGAAAGAGTGAAACTTGGCCAAAGTATCTGGTTAGCTGGTGGTACCGACTGCTGGCCAACAGTTCTCACCAAATGGGTTTATATATGTTTGTTCATTCCACAGTACCTGCACGAAGATGCAAAATAGACAATTTTCCTAAAGAACCAACAAATATGGGCAATATGGGAACTGTTGTGGTAACGTGCAAGGCTTTTCCTATGTGTCTGGCCCTGACAAATAGAACTGTGCCTTAGTCTTTTTAGGCTGCTTTAACAAAATGCCATAGAATGAGTGACTTAGAATCAGCAGAGATTTATTTCTCACAGTTCTCTAGGCAGAGATGTCCAAGGTCAAGGAGCCAACAGATTCAATGTCTGAATAAGGACCCACTTCCTGGTTCATAGAGGGCCATCTTCTTACTGTGTCCTCACGCAGCAGAAGGGGTGAAGGAGATTTCTGGGGTCTCTTTTAAGGGCACTAATCCCATTCATAAGGACTCCACCATTACTACCTAATCAACTCCCAAAGCCCCTACCTCCAAATACCATCGTACTGGGGATTAAGTTTTGACATAAGAATTTTGGAGAGACCCGTTCAGTCACACATCAAACTGCCATAATACCACCCTGTCAGCTGGCCAGAGAAGAGAAAGTTGGGAGAATTTCACAAGTTGAAAATAAAAATAAAAATTGTAATGAGTTTTTGCTATTGATTTATAAACCTAACACTATTATTAAGCTCAAGTAAGCATTTTTTTAAATTAAAATTTAAATCCTAATAGTAAATATAAAGTTTGGGAGTTAAAAGCTAATACATGAAATACCAAGTAAGACTATGCACAAGATACACAACTTTATTTGGTGTGATTATAGCTCTGAAAGGCCAATAGTTTTTACATAAAATATTGGTTTAGGACAAGTGGGCACTGAACAAATTTTATAAGTATAAGTCTTTAAGGGCCAGGCAGTGGGTTATTAATCACCTTCCAGCCTTGGGAAAAGATTTAATTTAAATTCATCCCAGTAAGCTTTTTCTCTGGGCTTTTCAAAGTCCCTAGAAAGAGAGAAAGAAAAGACTCTATCTTCCTTTGGCAGAGTGTTGATAAAGACTCAGAAATGAAACAGTTTTTATCATTTGGACAAGAAATGACTTTTTTGGGGGGTATGACCAATACCCACAGTACTTTCTTACTTGTTATGCATCTTTAGCGTTTTTAAATTCTCTACCATCTGGTTCGCTTTGCCCACTATACTGTGCAGCCAGCCCTTGCTGGCTCTCCATACCCCACCCCACCCAGCGACATGAAGTGAAGATGTTGCCCGGTGCAGCCATGACCAGGGCCGAAGCCCATCTAGACACATATGCGGAGTCAGGGGATTGCAAGAACACCTGGTGCCCCAAGGTACGTCTTCAGTGTGTCTAAACTGGGTCCTGAATCTAGCAAGAGCACCAAACGCTAGCCCCCTCTCTTATCCCTTCTGGTTTGCTAAGTTTAGGATTGTATTCGTTTCCTGGGGCTGCTGTACAAATTGGTGGCTTAAAGCAACAGAAATTTATTCTCACAGATCTGGAGGACAGAAGTCTGAAATCAAGGCGTGGGCAGGGACGTGCTTCCTTCAAAGGCTCTGAGGGAGAGTCCTTCCTTGTCACTTCCAGCTTCTGATGGCCCGCAAGAGTTCCCTGGCTGAGGTGGCATGAACTGCAATGTCTGTCTTGTCTTCAGATGGCTTTCTTCCACGTCTCACCTATCCCTCTGGCTTTATCTTATAAGGACCTGTGCCATTGGACTAAGGGTTTTCCCACATAATTCAGGATGATCTCATCTTAAGATCCTTAACTTAATTACATCTTAAAAGATGCTTTTAACAAATAAGCTTTTGTATTGTGTTAAAGCAGCCTATATAGACTAAGACACAGTTCTTAGTTACATCTACAGGTTCCAGAGGTTAGTACATGTACTATCTTTTGGGGGCCACTATTCAACCCACAATAAAGAACTATTTCAGTTACGATTGGATCTTATTTCTTCCACCTTCAGCATCTGGATTACACTTCTGGAACTTCTCACTGACTGCCACCACCCTCACCACAAGTGATCTTCCACTCAGAAACTCCATTCCCATGCCCTATCCCTCCAATCAGATCCTAAAGCACCCCGAGGTTGGGTGAGGCAGCAACCCTGCAAGAGCTTTGGAAACAGAAGGTCTGGATACAAATACAGATTCCACCATTTCCTTCCTTCCTTACATCATTCATTTATTCATTCATAAATATTTACACCTACTTATCGCCAAGTAGTATCCTAGGCAATGAAGATAGAGCATTACAGGAAAAGGAAAAGTCTGTCTTCTTGGAGGTAATATTGACAGATGGGGAAGAGAAGCCACAAACAAATATACTCAGTCCATAATATAATACCAAGTACTGACAAGTGCTCTGAAGAACACTCTAGCAAGGCAAGGGCACAGAATGCTGTGGACTAGAAGGTAGATTTTAGATGGGGTTACCAGAGTAATATTAATTACATCTCCTGGGAGTAATATTTAAGCAGAGAGTAATATTTAAGCAGAGATTTGAGCAAAGTGTCACACAGAACCGGAGAATATCTGAGAAAAGGTTTTCCTTGTGGAGAAAAGAACAATGAGGCCTGGGGCAAGAAGGGCCTTGATGAGTCTGGTGTATATGAAAAGAGGCAAGAGGACCAATTACTACACTGATGGTCATAGCAGTATATTCGTAATAGGCAATAGGTGGAATCATCCCAAGTGTCTGTGAACAGAGAAATGAATAAGTACAACGTGTCACATACATACAATGGAATATTATTCAGCCCTAAAAGGGAAGGAAATCCTGTCACATGCTACACCTTGAGGACATTGTGCTGGGTGAAATAAGCCAGGCACAAAAAGATGATACTATAAGATTGGACTTAGATGAGGTACCTGGAGTGGTCAAAGTCATAGCAGCAGAAGAACAAAGGTTGCCAGGGGCCAGGGAGGAGGGACGGGGAGTTAGGGTTTAAGAGGTACAAACTTTCAGAGATGCCTGGGTGGCTCAGCGGTTCCGCCCAGGGTGTGATCCTAGAGTCTAGGGATCGAGTCCCACGTCAGGCTCTCTGCAAGGAGTCTGCTTCTCCTTCTGCCTATGTCTCTGCCTCTCTCTCTCTGTGTGTGTGTGTCTTTCATAAATAAATAAAATCTTAAAAAAAAAAAGAGGTACAGACTTTCAGCTTTTCAGATGTGCTGAGGATCGGTTGCAGAACAATGTGAATGTACTCAACACTTGAACTGTACACTTAAAAATGGTTAAGATGGTAAATTTTATGTGTATTTTTATTTTCTTTTGTTAAAATATTTTTAAAGATATATATATATATATAAGATATATATATAAGATATATATATATATATAAGATATATATATAAGATATATATATATATATTTGAGAGAAAAGAGTGAGGGGTGGGGAGGGGCAGAGGGAGGGAGAGAATCCAAGTAGACTCTGCACAGAGCGCGGAGGCCAACTTGGGGCTCCATCTCATGACCCTGAGATCATGATCTGTGCCAAAACCAAAAGTTGGCCACTCAACTGACTGTACGACCCAGATGCCCTATATGTGTATTTTAAAATACAATTTTGATAACATTTTGGAAAGACCAGTTTTTAAACCTTTGTACGCCTCCGTTGCTTCACCTGTAAAATGAAGAGAATAGTAGATCTGTCATCAGTTGTCATCAGAGAAGGACACAGGGTTATCCAAGTAAAATACTTCAGCATTCCTGGACTTGTAAATTCTGTTCCTCACCCACTAACTCCCCTTAGCATCACAGCTGCTGTGGCTCTTGTTATCCTGCCAGCAGCAATTCTCTAGGACGCTGTCTCCTTACCAGGCTTTATAGTGTTCAAAGCACTTACCACTCCTTGGGATTGTTTTATCTGTTGAGGAGTTTACTTTTTCATTTGCCATCTCCCTCATGGGAACAAGAATCCCTCTTAATTTATTGCAGTAGCTCCAGGTCCTGGAACAATGCTGGTGCAGAGCAGGTGCTAATATGCATCACTTGAAATAAATAAATTCTGTTATCCTATTGCCACTCTTATGTGACACTCAGATATTTTTCCTTAGGCTGGTATATCCTGAATGATATAATAACCATATGATACAGTGATCTGAAGTGACTCCTAGGTCCAGTCCACCCTGCTGAATCAGAACCTCCAAGTAAATTCTCAAGAATCTGTATTTTAAAATAAGGTCCCTGGGGTGAATTGTGTGCTGGACTCTGCTACTCAAAATGTGATTATTGCTCCAAGGAGCTTGCTAGAAATGCAGTATCAGGCCCCACTCAGAACCACTGAATCAGAATCTGTGTTCAACAAGATTCCCAGGGGATTCATACACACATCAAAGTTTAAGAAGTGCTGGTTTAAGCTATATCACTTCAGAGTTTCCAAACCTGGCAGGTCACCAGAATTACTTAGTAAAACTGGAGTGAGGCCTGGAAAAAGGTGCATTTATGTCTTCTGATTCTATCAGCGATTCTGCTGGTGAGCCAGATTTAGGAACCACCACTTGACACCTATTCTGCAGATACAGACAAACCTATCACATGATTTAAAGGGAGAATGTGTCCTTGTCCTCTTGGAAAAAAATACATCCAGTTCTATGCCCATAGCTGTGAGCATATTATCAACAAAATAATCAATCAACTAACTAAAAGTAACAACCGGGGCACCTGGGTGGCTCAGTCGGTTAAGGGTCGGTCTTCAGCTCAGGTCGTGATCCCAGGGTCCTGGGGTGGAGCCCCATGTCTGGCTCCCTGCTCAGCGGGGGATATGCTTCTCCCATTTCCTCTGCCTCTTCTCAGGCTTGCGCTTGTTCTCTTTCTCTCTCACTCTCGCTCTCTCGAATAAATAAATAAAATCTTAAAATAAATAAAATAAAATAAAATAAAATAAAATAAAATAAGTAACTACCTAACCAGTAGAGCCAATTCTGAAGCACAGTGGATGATGCTGGTGAGCTATAGTGGCCCCTAAGGAGGAACATTTCAGCAGCTGTGAATGAGTCTTTACCCAGGACCATCACAGAATGGTTTTCGGGGCAATATGACCACTCAATAGAACTTTACCTTTTCAGATACCCTAAAAAGAAATTTATTCCTGTCCCCTCTCATATTTCCATCCCTGTTTAAAAGCAGGTTTTAGTATTATTCAGGTATGGTGAGGCCAACAGATCTGGAGATGGTAACCACCAAAACGATACCCCGGCGGAAGGGAGAGGCAGGAGGCCTACCAGGCCACACAGGGCCATGTGGGGAAGTGCCAGGAAAGGTCAGGAGGCAGAGGAGAAGGAGAGGAAGTGGGAGCAGGAGACATTATTGTGATTTCTACAGGAAGAAACAGGTGAGAGAGGGTAAGCAGGTTAGGATTGGCTTAAATAATTTCAGGAGGCTCTGGGGTGGCATAAATCTGTCTAGTTGTCTGGTACCTGGCCCTGGAGTGATTAGGGCCAGGAGGTAATGACCCTGAGTATGAGAACCTGATTTGAGGAGGTGGCTGGAGATCTGGAGATCTGGGCTCTCCACTGGCTTGTTTATATTTGAAAAGCACACCGGCTGCTGAGGGTTTACTACCTCAGGGAAATGGGTAACCCTGGGGAGGGCAGTTCCTCCAGAGTCACTAAGGCCCCAGATGTCAAAACATCAGAATACAGAAAATAAAAGACAGGGTTACTACCACCTGCTGGGCCCCCCACACTCCGCCAGCCAGGATCAGCAACATTCCTTCCATCAGCCAGGTCACTATCGCCTTAGATGTAGAAAATCTCCTTATACATCTCCTTTCTGACATTTTCCATAGTCTCTACATTTAACATCATAATACTCAGGATTTTAGAAACAGAGGTGTGATTCAACTTTAGCATTTCGGGATCCCTGGGTGGCTCAGTGGTTTAGCGTCTGCCTTCAGCTCAAGGCGTGATCCTGGAGTCCTGGGATCGAGTCCTGCGTCAGGTTCCCTGCGAGGAGCCTGCTTCTGCCCCCTTCTCTGTGTCTCTCATGAATAAATAAATAAAATCTTTAAACAAAACTTTAACATTTCAAATGGCGTTACTCCCTTGAGCATTGGCAGGAACTGCAATCAAGTTTGCACGTTTTCAGTTTTCTCAAACAACTGGCTTGTTCTGACCATTCCCTTAACCAATGTCCATTTAAATGCTAATATAAGATATTTCTGATAACTTTTCACTCTGCCTCTTCCCTACAGGTGAATTTGGCATCATTTGCTGTCTGTGGCCCTGGGCTCAGGCTGCTGATAACTCTGTTCAGTGATCTCATAGACTTTGATGAAATGGTCCTGGGAAAAATGAAACTTAATAACAGTCTTTTCCCTTTTCTCCTTTGGTTGAAGAATAAAGTGACAGTGGGTTAAAGTCACTCCAAAAGATGCTTGAAATATATCCTGGAGGCTTGAGAAAAGCTGTGGGCAATGCCTCTTACATGTCTTTGTGATTTATAACGTCAGATGTGAAAACACTGTGTAATAGCTTTTCATCTTTTTTTACTTAGAGTGCACGAGATACATTTCTTTCTGGATTTCAGACTTACAAAGTTAAAATTCAAAGTCACTGATACTTGTTATCTTTCGCAGTGATTACTACCCTGGTAATAATCATCTAGTACTTCTGCTTCTGATTTTTTATTCTATCCCAGAATCAATGGTCAAGGATAAGTTCAGAATTATACACTGTAGCTACTGTTTAGATCTGAATTCAAAATAGCGTGCCCCAGACTTTCTTTACCCTGTTTACTTTTTAAGAATACTTCCATTCTGTGGACAATAATGCATGTAATTTAAATATAAAAATCTGCATCGTTTAGCTAGCTATATTGGCATTTTCAACATTCAGAGGATTCTGATACAAGTATGGAGCTCGTGTTCAGACCATTAATCTGCCAAATACGTACTGGGACTCCCAAACCCATTTTCCCACAAAACGTGGTCTCTACCAAGGTCTCACATCTGAAACTTACACTTGAGTAATGTGTCTCTAAGGGCCAAAGCCAAATAAAAGTCCAAGAGATGTGTATTTACATACCCTTATTGTGAAAAGCATTATACGTAATAGCTACATAGGAAAAAAAACCCCCAAAAACTAAGCATTTTCATTCTTAACAGAGAAGTAATTCTCCATTGATTCCTTGCCTATAAGCTAAAAAACAAACACTCACTTTGCACCATCTCTCTCTTTTTAAAAAGATTTTATGTATTTATTTAGAGAGTATATGAGCATAAGCAGGGGGAGGAGCAGAGAGAGATAGACAAGCAGTCTCCATGCTGAGCCCTGAGCCGGACCTGGGGCTTCATCCTGCAACCCTGAGATCATGACCTGAGCCGAAATCAAGGGTGAGAAGCTCAGCTGACTGAGTCACCCATGTGTCCCTACACAGCCCCTTATTCAAACTGTAGCTCCAGCTCTCTCCTTTTCCTTTTCTACTAATTTATTTTTATTTTATTTTATTTTTTTAAAGATTTTATTTATTTATTCATGAGAGACACACACACACAGAGAGGGAGGGCATAGCAGAGACACAGGCAGAGGGAGAAGCAGGCTCCATGCAGGGAGCCCGATGTGGGACTCGATCCCAGGACCCCGGGGGTCACGACCTGAGCTGAAGGCGGTGCTAAACAGCTGAGCCACCCAGCCTGCCCAATTTACTTTTATTTTTAAAAAATATTTTATTTATTTTGGAGGGAGCAAGAGAGAGAGAGATTCAAGCAGACTCCTGGTTCAGCACCAGGAATCGTCCCACCCTGAGATCATGATCTGAACCAAAATCAAGAATCCCATGCTCAACTGACTCTAACACCCAGGCACCCTCTTTTCTACCAATTTTACCAAAAAATAAAAAAATAAAAAAAAATTATAGTTGCATTGTTCTCATCTGGTCTGTATATAACCTACTATAATTTGGCTTTAGACCAAGCATGTCTTTTAAAGATAACTACTACCAGTTTCCTGTTCTAGGTTTAGAAAATCAGGAAATTCTCATAAATGGAAATACACTGATGAACATATCAGAGCAAGATAAAGCATGTAATTAAGATTGGCACATAAATACTCTAGTACTACTCCTGTGGCCATCTGTTGTTTATGTCTGACCAGGATCTATTCCTTTTTTTTTTTTTTTAAAGATTTTATTTATTTATTCATGAGAGATACACAGAGAGAGGCAGAGACATGGGCAGAGACATATGTAGAGGGAAAAGCAGGCTCCCTGTGGGTTGCCTGATGTGGGATCGTGGGATCACGACCTGAGCTGAAGGCAGATGCTCAACCACTGAGCCACGCAGGCATCCCTCCATTCCTGCTTCTGATAATATCACTCTGATTTTCTTTTGGGAATCCTCTGACAACTCCTACTCTTAATCAAGAGACAGACAATGCAATCCTTGCCAATGAGAGTACAGCATCTGTTTGGCTCTAGTGATTAGGTTAAAGGGAAGTCACATGACTGGTTAGACGGATCAGAAGCAAGCAGGAGTTTTGCTGCAACTTTTGGTAAGTTCCCTTTCATTGATATTGGTAAACTGTGAAATAAAAGCTTCGTGATGTTGGTGGCCAATCTGCTGTTATTACAGCAGAGTTGGTTGAGAAAGGGGCTAAATCAAAGTGAGATAATCAGAAATTTCTGATGACATTATTTGAACACTGGGGACTGACTGGTCTTGCCCCACAGATCTACCTACAGTATTTATCAACTTTGCTTCACCCTTTTTATGTTTTGTTTTGGTGTTAAAATTAGTCACACTTTGGTTTCTATTACTTATACCGAAGGAACTGGACTTATATAGGTATCATCCAGTGCTGGCACTAGGCACTCTTGGGATCATTGTTAATTGCTATATATATATATATATATATATATGCACTCTTTGATATTACAAACAAGTTTTTTTTTAAGATTTTATTTATTTATTCATGAGAGAGAGAGAGAGAGGCAGAGACACAGGCAGAGGGAGAAGCAGGCTCCGTGGGACTTGATCCCTGGTCCCCAGGATCACGTCATGGGCTGAAGTCGGTGCTAAACCGCTGAGCCCCCCCCCCCTCCCGTGCTGCCCCCAAGCAAGCTTTTAAGATGTTTGCAACTAAAGACAAAGAAAAGGCAAAAAAAAAAAAAAAAAAAAAAGTAACTCAAGGTCCAAATGCCCTTTTTGTTTCTCATCATACTTATGATCCTTGAATCATTTGACAATTCCCTCTTTGAACTCTATTTTCTTCACTTCCATGACCACCCATTTTCTTGAATCTCCTCACAACTACTTCAAATATTTCTTTCAGATTTAATTCACAGCATCTTTTCTTTTGCTTAAATTTTAGTGTTACAGGATTTTATCCTTAGCTCTCCATAGGTCAATTGTCCAAGCTAAAAACTTTGGCAACATCCTTCCTTCCTTCCTTTAATTTACTTCCCCACATCCTATGGATGAACAAATCTTGCTAATCCACTCCTTAAATATTTCTCAAAACTCCCCCTGTTCTCTATTATCGCTGATATGATTTTGTTTGAGAATTCCATCACTTGTCTTTAGATCAGGATTCTCAAACCCAAAAGTGCAAAAAGAATCATCTGTAAAGTTTATTAAAATCCCTGAACATAATCCTTCCAGAGACTCTAGAGAGTCTCAGAGCACGTGGCCTGAGAATCCCACTCTGAGAAACACTATTTTCATCATTAACAGCCTTCTAACTGCACTGCTGTATATGTTAACTCTTTTGATCATCTCATTTGTCTACCTGCTTGAAAACTCCAAAGGTTCATCACTGCCCATAAGATAAACTACAAACTCCTTAGCATGGCGTATCATGCTTTCCAACTGCAGCTAAACCCTCCAGTCTCATCTCTCTCTTCCTCAAATAAGCCATGGGTCTGAAGAAAACAATTCTTCAGAGTCTTTCCTCCTACTTTTATTTTAGTTCAACCTCATAAAAACACTTAATAGTCTGTTATCTAGTGAACATTAGAGTGTTTCCAGGTGCCAAGCTCAGTGTTAAATTCTTAACCTCCACTATTTCATTTAATTCATGCTACTGCCCTTTGAAGTAAGTGGTATTGTTATTACAGTTTTACAGCTCTGGGAGTCTGAGGGTCAAAGAAGTAACTTGTCCATGGTTACAGAGCTATTAAGGGCTGGACTGAGCCTCTAAATCAGAGTAGTAGATTGTATATCTGGCCATGAGTTTGCCACACATATAAAATATGAGCTCCTCAAGGGCCCTTGAAGGGTGAACAGGGTATGCTCAATCCCAACACCATGCCTCCACAGAGTGGGTGCTCAATTTGAACAGTTGACTCTTTGAATGAATGAATGCTGGGAGGAAAGAATAATATAGAAGAAAATCATGTTTATTAGCCTCTATCTCAGAATGTGATTTTATTTTCCTTACTAATAAAAATCTTTTTTTTTTTTTTTTTTTGAGAGAGAAAGCTCCAGCGGTGGTGGGGTGGGGAGCAGAGGAAGAGGGAAAAAGAGAATCTTAAGCAGGATCCATGCTCAGCATGGAGCATAATGTGGGGCCTGATATCATGACCCTGATATCATGAACTAAGCTTAAATCAAGAGTCGGATGCTCAACCAAATGAGCCACCCAAATGCCCCAATAAAACTACCTTTAAGCTATCATTTGAAAGTCATCTAAAACTCATTCTATATTTATATTTTAAAATATTTTATTTACTTAATCATGACAAACACAAAGAGAGAGGCAGAGACATAGGCAGAAGGAGAAGCAGGCTCCTTCCATGAAGCCTGATGTGAGACTTGATGCCCAGACCCGGGATCATGCCCTGAGCTGCAGGTAGACGCTCAACCACTGAGCTACCCAGGTGTCCTCTTATTCTATATATATTTTTAAAGATTTTATTTATTTATTCATGAGAGACACAGAGAGAGAGAGGCAGAGACACAGGCAGAAGGAGAAGCAGACTCCATGCAGGGAGCCTGACGTGGGATTCAATCCTGGGTCTCCAGGATCATGCCCTGGGCTGAAGGCCACACTAAACTGCTGAGCCCCCCGGGCTGCCCTTTTTCTATATTTTTAATAGGAAATTTTGTTAAGATTATTGTAGATTCACATCAGTTCTGATAAATAATTCAGAGAAATTTAACATTTACCCTGTTTCCTTGAAAAGTAACATCTTAAAAAAAAAAAATAGACAGTTCTACCACCGGGAAATCAACATTAATACTGTCAAGTGGGAGAAGACTCCATCATCACAAAGATCACTCTTGTTGCCTATGAATAGACACACCCACTTCCTTCCTTCCTTCCTTCCCTCTAATCTGTTCTCCATTTCTATAATTATGCCATTTCAAGAATGCTATGTAAATGGAATCATACAGTAGGAAACCTTTTGCAACTGGCTATTTGCAGAGTTCTTTACATGCTCTAAGACACTAATTTGTCAGATATGTAGTTTGCAACTATTTTCTCCCAGTCTGTAACTTGTCTTATCACTGTCTTCACATAGTCCTTAAAATAGAAAAAAAGTTTTAAATTTTGATAAGTTCTCATTTATCAACTTTTCCTTTTATGGATCATGCTTTTTGCGTCAAGACTAAGAACTCTATAGCTAGCTCCTGAAAGTTTTCTTTTATATTTTTTTCTAAAATCTTTATAACTTTCTATTTTACATTTGAGCCCAAGATCTATTTGGAGTTAATTTTTATATGAGGTGTAATGTTGGGTTCAAGAATCATATTTATGTCTATGATGTCCAATTGTCCTAGCACCACTGGTTGAAAAGCCTATCCTTCCTCCATTGAACCGGTTTTGCAACTTTGTCAAAAATGTGAATCTATGATTATCTTGAAATAAATCTTTAATAAAATAAAGAACTTGTCTGGAGGTAATGAAACTATTTTGGAACTGGGTAGAGGTGGCCACTACACAACATTGTGAATGTGCAAAATGCCACTCAATTGTGTCCAACCATCAATCAAATGGTTGATTTGATGTTATGTGAATTTCAATTTTAAAAAGTAGGGGAAAAAAAGCTTATCGTAGCTAACCTTCCAACTAATACTTTATACAATTCAAATAAGTTTTTCAAGGGGCATATACAAGCCTATTTTCATATCATCAACAGACCTATTTTCTCTATGTTTAGTTACAGTTTCCAGACCCCTCATTGCTAGAGTTAGGTAATGTCCTAACGTCTAGCTTCTCAGGTAAATATTTTCAACAGTCAACATGGGGGCACAGAGAGCAGCAGCAGTTTTTAATGGACCTAATATTCCTGGCAATCAATCTCTGCATGTCCTTACTTACACTTTGTCCATATTTTATGCCCTCAGTTGTCTTCATCCTTCTGAACTAACATGCCCTAAACAGAGCACTCTATTACATCATGGGGTGATCACTGCCTTTTTTCTCTGAGTGCACAGCCCTGGAATAATATATTTCATCACTCTTCTGGCAAGGAGTTCACAGGTCACTCCTAAATAAAAGCAACATAGTGAGTCAAGGGCAGAGAGTCTAAGAACTCTATGGCTTGCTAATTTCTAGAGTCTTATGCTGAAACTTCTTCCCATGCATCCTCTTTAATTAATAGTGAAGGAGCCCACACTTATATCTGAAGATTCCTGATCCCAAGGAATCTTAGAGATGACTTGGACATTCATGTTATCAAGACCTACCTTTCAACAATCAGTGAGATATTTTGTATTACTGCATTCCAGTCATGTTCAAATGTCCAATCAATGCCAGTCTGGGAAACCCTAAACTTAGCAAATTTTAAAATACGTTTTGTGAAGAGGAAATTCATCTTTTATTTTTAAGTCATCTAACTCAAGACACCCTGGACGTAGCCATTGGCAAATTACAAATTTAGTTCAGAAAACATGGCCGACTGGAGCCAAGGACTGACATCATAAAGTGTCCTCTCCTCTAGCATCTGATCACATTACAGGGCTAAAATGGTTAGAAAGGAGAGGAGACCATTGCATTTCTGAATGAAATAAGCTCTTCTTTGCCTCTTGATATCCTGAACATAGATGAATGGTGAGATAATAAAACATCACAGCCTGCTTTTAATCTTAATCCACTGTTACTGTTTATTTATGTCAATATTTGTCATTTCTTCCTGTAAGCCTTGATGGTACTCCCATCAGGTAAAGGTTGCATTATCTCCTATTAATGTATTTGCCTTTTTTCCTCCTTCATGTTATCATGAAATTTCGAGAATTTTTTTCCCAAATTGTGCTTTGCTGAATATTTGTATCCCAAGAAAATACTAATAAACCTTTTGAAAAGATTTTATCTATTTATTTGAGAAAAAGAGAGAGAGGAAGCAGACTACATGCCGAGCCCCAGGCAGGCTCAATTCCACGACCCTGAGATCATGACCTGAGCTAAATCAAGAGTCAGAATCTCAACAGACCGAGCCCCCCAGCACCACAAGTCTTTTATAAAATATGTCCTACCCTCTAGTAAGTTTGAAAAACAAGGTATTGCACCCCTCTCCTCCAAAGTAAGGATTTTTCACAAGTATATTAAAAGGTTAGAGGGCAGCTTGGGTGGCTCAGCAGTTTAGTGCTGCCTTAGGCCCAGGGTGTGGTCCTGGATTCCCGGGATCAAGTCCCATGTCAGGTTCCCTGCGTGGGGCCTGCTTCTCCCTCTGCTTGTGTCTGTCTCTCTGTCTCTCATGAATAAATAAATACAATCTTTTTTTTAAATAAAAGGTTAGATAAATCCTATGATAAAAACACCTGTTAAATTTCATGTTTTTAAAGCATATTTTCACCACAAAATACTTTATGTATATCTTAATAGCATCTCCAGAATACCAGTGTCTGGAATGCTGTTTTAAAACAAATCACCTGTCCTTGCTGATTCCATTTCCTTCTTTTTACTGTATTCAGTTTTGCAATCTCAGGTAATACCAGCAATCTCCAAAAAACACAGTCTAGTTATTGATTTTTGTTTCCTTCAATGATTATTTCTTTTGAATTTTCGGAGGTTGCCTCCACAATCAACAACATACACGCTTTCCAAACTCCTCCCTGGGATTTCATGATTCTTTTTTTTTTTTTTTAAGTAGGCTCCACCCCTAGCATGGGGCCCTAACTCACAACTCTGAGATCAACGTTGTATGCTCCACTGAGCCAGCCAGTTGCCCCTATAATGCTCTATTGTTATAAAATAGATACACCACATTCTTTAACTGCAGAGTTTGGGAATTATGTGCATTTATAACACCCTCAGCAACTAGGACTGGGGCTTATACATAGTATATACTGAATAATCTTTAAAGATTAGCTAGTTAATTCTAGAAACAGCACAAGTCTTGTATCTCCCGTGAACCTTTCCTATGCTGTGGCCCATATTAAACTTCTTCTCCTGTCCCTTTCCTAGCAGTTACTGTCTCTATAACTTACCTTGGCTCAGGTTTGTAGATTTGTTTCATATGTGTACCAAGTTTCTTCTGTCAGGCTTGTGAACTCTTAATGGGTGAAAATTTCTGTTTCATGGATTTTTGTCTCCCAAACAGGTAAGAACATAATAGAGACTGGTTAAAAAAATTTAAGTGGAAAGTAGCTGAAATGGTCTTACTACATTTTGCTTTATTATTATTGACGTTAATGATACAATGCTACTATTCTAGTCTTTTATGCAGACAAAATTAAATGATATAAAAATACATAATGCACTTCGATCATTTTAACCATTCACAAAGTCCTGAATGAAACTATGTTACATGTATCTTTTACAAAGGAAAAATTGACTGCTTATAATAACACACTCAGGTGAAATTTATTGCTACATTTTGGCTGTTATACAATGTTAAATATGAATATTTTCAAAAGAATTACTATTTTTTTTTAAGAATTACTATTTATAGAACAAATTTGATATTTTACTATTTAAAATAGTAAAATAATAGTAAAATACTTTTTAAAATAATGAATACTATTTAAAATACTGAAATGTAAATTATATCCAAATACATAAAGTAACTAACTTTCAACTGAATACTTATAAAAATATTTTTTAAGCAAAAGCTATGATCTACTCATTTACTTGGCAGTTACAAAAATATATATTCATCTGAAACTCTAAGAAATTTGCATGAGGCATTAGATAATTCAAATTTAAATGTATGTTTTCTAAAGCATTTTTCCAACTTAGTATTCTTGATTTCATACAGTATATATACCTACAAGGTATTAGAATAGGTTTGCATTACAGATAATGTCATTTCAAGTAAAAGACACAAGCGACCATTAACACAAAAGAGATATTGAGAAGGTTTTTGAACCAAACACATCCAACACAAAAAAAGAGACCCACTGGCTATGCCTTGTACACAGTGAATTCTCAAACATATTTGTGGATGGGTATTTATTGAGTGGGTATTTATTCTGTTATTTGCAGGTAAAACTGTCCAAAGCTTTCTATTTCTAGTAGAAATATCACTTGAAAATTCAATAATTTTGTTCTTAACCAGCTACTTCTTCTGGAAGGCAAAGTTAGGTAAATTGATACCAAACTGAGTGGGAAACTATTGTCAGCCATCAAAAGGTGGCCTGCCAGGTGTGTGTACTATGTATTAGACAAATCTGAAGTCTACAGAACATTCAATATATTGAAGAACTCCATATTTCATCTCTTCATCCAAAACAAGACATGAGAATCTAAGTAATTTCTATAATGTATCATCACAAAAACAAATAAGTAGCAAATATATGCATATAAAAATGTCTATAGAGATATAGGATCTCTAACTCTATCTATCTTAGTAGACTTCAAATGTCTCTTCTCAGTGAGAAAAGCAAGCTATCCTTAGTGAAGTAGGCTGTAGGTTTATGGAACAATAGTGAGAGAATGCATAGGCTGTACTTTTACAACCTTCCATGTGTGCGCAATGTGGCGATGGGAATGCTGAGATCACCGTTAAAAGCAAAGGCCTGAAGTAGTAAGAAAAATTTAAAACCAAAGACTAAATGTAATAACAGTTACAGAATTACAGCACATAGGAAGATTGCAACCACTATACGTAAAAGGATAGCCTGAGCCCTGTATTGGACAGACTCCTCTCATAACTTTTCCCCACCTCTTCTGCTTCATGTAGGGTGACACTTTTCTGAGATTCATCACTGAAACTTCAAAAAACTGATAGCATACAGAATATTTTTCTTAATCGAACTTCAGATCATTCTAAGCCATTTCAAAAGCTTTTGCCTTTATACTTAAGCAGAACAACCGACAATTCATTCAGCAAATTGGTATATATGTTTATTTGTGTATGTGTGTGTGCATATACATATGATACATATACATATGTGTACACACACATACATACACATGAAATCACTATCACTGGCTTCAGGAAAGTAATTAAACTATAATTTAGTATATTAATTCACTTAAAAATAATTCTTTAAGAATTAAACACAGTTTCCAAAAATTCAGAAGCAATTTAATCATACAAAACGTTAGTTTCCATATTAGTAAATATCACTATTGAAGAAAATCTGAAAATAACCTTTAAAGTAAAATGCAAAGTAGAATGACTTAAGAAGTAGGGTTATTCATTTTAAACTTCAATATTATGTTTTTTAAAGAAATATAGGTGCATAAAAATATGCCCTGTAATCTGTCCTAAATCATGCTACATAGGAAAATATCTATATGAACTAATCAAGGAATACTTTAGTACTTTAAATACGAATGCATTATTATCAAATACATAGAGTAACTCTCAACTCCCTAAATATTATTTTTTTCCAAAAAACTATATTGCGTGGAGGGTTGAAAATAGTCTTTCTTTTTTACGAGATTTTATTTTTTAAGTAATCTCTACACCCAATGTGGGGCTTGAACTCACAATCCTAAGATTAAGAGTAACTCTATTGACTGAGCCAGCCAGGTGCCCTCAAAATAGTTTATTTTTTTAAATTAGTTAATGCATCCCTCAGGATTTTTTTTTTTTTTTTTTTTTTTTTGCCTATTCATTGTCTTGACTTTTCTAGTTAGTACCAAGGATAATTTCATTTCATACTGAATTTAGTTAGCTATCACAAAATTTAAATCAACAGAGTCAGAACCAGTATCATTACAATATCATATATATTATAAAATCATAAGACATCAGCCTGTTTTTAAATTAAACCTTGTTACTGCAAGAAGAGTGACAACTGAATGCATAGGGAACTGAAGCCACTGAAAGAATGTGATTTAAAGAGACAGAAGATAGTGTGAGACTCTTCAGATGAGGATATTGGCTCATAAAATAAAGCTTACCTTCTAAATTTGACTTTATATATCCAATATAAATAAAACCTATACAGGAATTCTTTGTTTCTTTCCTTCCTTCTTTCTCGTTATACAGTAATGGAAATAGATGTAGAATTCTAGTCTCTTCAAATTGCTCATTCTGTTAATATTATATTTGTTTTGTAATATTTAATGTTAGTAACCTTATAAGATATGGTGGGATATTTAAGATGTATTGATGATGGATTACTGGTTAGAAATCATATGTTAAGAACCAAAATTTGTTCGCACGACCTTTACTTTTAGGGGAAGAGAGGGAAATGTCCAAACACCGTACTTGGAAGAACTGTTGGTAGGCGTAACGTTTATAGGAGTTGTAGGAGAGCGCGTGAGCAGTTAGGTAGAGGACTATGTGAACAGTAAGTAAACCCATCCTAAAAACTGAAGGCCAGTTAAATGTCCAATGTCACATGGAGGTACATTATAGCATTGAAAAACTGTCTTCATTCATTCATTCATTGGACATTTTTTATTGTTACCGCTGTTTTGGAATCAGTCACATTTTATATAATATACTTCTCCAGACTTTCAAAACATATCTAAAACTGTTATCTTCAATTACGAGGAATCTATTTTTTCAGGTTGCAACAGCACCGCATTGCCTCAAAACGTGTATCCAGAACGGTAAAATTGTCTAAGAAGTCCTATGATTTTTACATATGAAAGGCTTTTTACGTATCTCCACTCACTTTTCCCTCAGTGTAAAGTGTGTATAATTTAATGGCAACACATCCTACATAACTCCAAATTTACTAACAAATTATTGGTAATATTAACAACAGTTCTTCTATGAATAAGAAGAAGCAGCATAATATGTTAAGAAGGCAGACTTCCTGGGTTTAAATCCTGCTTCTCTACCACTTGTCAGGTGGCCTTGGGAGAATCACTGGGCCCTTCTGTGCTTCAGTTCCTCAATTGTGAAATGGGGGTGATGAAAAGAGTACCACCCCAAATCGTTGTGAGGATTAGTGAAGCAATAACAACAAAATAGGGGTAAATCACTTGGAAGTATGGCTTGGCACACAGTGATTACTTAAATGTTAGCTACAATTTTCATTATAATAAAACATGACAGTGACTGATGATAATATAAAGCATTACTAACTTTTGAGCCTTTAATAAGTAGCAAGCACTCTGATCGATGGTACACTTACACTACATTTAACCGTTAAAAATTAAGCACATTCCATTAGATAGAGATTATATCCTTAAAAATATGCTAATTTATACATACCATAATAGCAGATAATTTCCCCCATGAAACATAGCAAAGTATGACTGAAGTGCTTAAGTGACCTCTTCATCCTTCTAATGAGAAATAAGTCTTCCAGGATGGTGATTACAAAACAGTAGTGACATTATGAAAAATACTACCTAGTTGATCAGTTTTGCTCCTTCGTTAGCCTGCATGGAATGTCATCAATTTCTCAGCACAGGAAAATCACGAAATACTAATGCCATGGACCTTCAGGATCAGTTGTTAACAATATCAAGAATGTTAAATCCCTGGAATTTCAGATATGCTTACTATAGATATTTGTGTTAAGGGTCATATCCTCATTAAACTCAAAGCATTCAACTTTTTCTTTGAAACCTTTGGAGTTTGTTTCTTTATTTCTCATTTTATATAGGGACGTACTGCAAAAATCTTAAGTGTTTCTGTGCCAAAGAACAATTTTTATCAGCTTGACCAGTATATGAATGAATACCTCATACATATGTAACATGGTATTTTTGTTATTCAATACACAACTGCTAGTGGTGAAGGTTTTTAATGATCATTTGAAAATCATAATCAAATTTCATAAATTAAAATTTAATAACGGTCTGTATATACTTTAGTTATGAAAAGCATTTCACATACTAAATTAGTCTAAATCCATATAATTAGCACAATCACAGGGCATTTTAATTGTTTTGAAAATTATAGACTCAAAAATCAATACCATGTATTCATTATGTTAAAAACAATGTTATTTTATCAACACAGAGATGATAAACATTACACATACTTTAGAAAGAAAGTGGAATATACCTCGTGCTTCCATATGTCATCAAGGTCGCTACTACTCTTTTTAAAATTCCACAAATAAAGCTTTATTTTCATGTTATACACATACCTTGATAGAAAAATACTCAGCATGGTATATTCTGAGCCTCACATCTCATATGAAAGCCTTAATAAAGTAAGGATTTTAGGTATCTTTCTAAGTTACAGGTTGAATTTTTAAATGGGCTTAAATTTCCTCCTTTACCCTACTGTCCCCCCCCCCCCCCCCCACCTCTCAGACTGCTGCTGCTCCCCACCCCTGGCCACCTGTGGCGGAGCCCCAGTGCACATGGCCAAGGAAGCCCTGCCATTTCAGGAAGCAAGGACACCACCAGCATGCTGGAACTGTCCATCAGCACAAGAGATACTTCTAAGGGTCTGGAAGGAAGTCTTGGTAGAAGCCTCAATCAGCTGTCTTCTCTTTTACTGAGAAAAAAAGCCTTATGAGAAACAGTAAAACATGCTCTTCACCTTCCCCATACGAACTCTTTTCTGATGCAGGTGAGGTACTGAATACCTATGACAGAACCCAGTCTCTATTGTCTGTAACATTTCTGTAGGAGGATTTGGAAACTGTGTCCATGTGTCTTCAGTGAAAGACTTCTTCAAGTGGAAATATTACATGATCCCATTTAGAGAAGATGAAAACAAACACAATAACATGATTTTAATCAATGGGAGAGGAGGCACAATCGTTCATTTGTTCTCTTTTTTTCATCAACTCCAGGGATGAATTTTACCCTAAAAATGAATAGTTAGTGTCAATACATACAGAGATTAGTTTGTGAAGCTTCGAATTGTCTGAATGACCTCTGATCTGTTGCCAGCACAAACATCCAAGTACAAGTTGAACACTGGTTATTTACTCCATGGTGAAGGATTGTGAGACAAAAAAAAGTCATTTCTTTATCTTGAATGGAGAATATGTAGCCAGCATGTCCTCTGTCTGGTGTTCAGAAGCTTCTGCTTGACCGGTTCCTTGGGGGATTCTCTTCATTCTTCTCCCACGGGGGGAGGCGGCTCACACAGCTTGTAGAGCCTAGAAGAGGCACAGGAGAGTGTGACACGGGTCTGGCATATTGCCATCACCTGAGATGTTTTTACTGGTAGAAAAAGGATATTGATAATGATTTCTTGGTTCAGGAGTCATGATCATCTTGCCTATTTTACTAAAAATCACGTATGAATGTGCAAACTACAAAACTTCAGTTCTATTATTCAGAAAACACCCATGTCTCCTTGCAGATCTGGATGACTACCGATTAGGCAGTGCTGCTTCTTCCGCACCAGCTGCTTCTGCTCCAGTGCCGCCAACCCCGACTGCTCACCTTGCTGGCAGCAAAATCGATTCTCTGAATTCTAGGAGATGATTATTATGATGATAATTACCATCTTGTCTATCATTATTATTAATTTGTAGCAAAAGAGCACCTGCTCAGAGTGGTCTACTGATTTTCTGACCAGTTTTTGAAATTTGCTTCACTTTGTGCCATCTCTTTGGTTATAAACAGGCTGATGTGGTGGGGTCCTAACCTCACAGGCATAATCATCGTGCGTTTCCTGAGGAAAATCTGCCTGGCTCTGCCCACCCTTCCTCTCACCTGTCAGCAGAATCAGGTGCAGACTTAAGTGGGTCAAGGCATCTACTGGAACTTGTGGAGGTGCCCAGAAACACTCCCTCTTGGCATCCCAGATCTGGGTGTCTGAGGTCATTCAGCATTAAGGCAAGGGGCAGGGGACTGAACTAGGGATGGTACAAGCTCCTGCAGCCCTGCATTCTTCTGAATGGTTAGATCTTGGCTCCAGAATGGAATTAAGGGGCACATAGCAGCTGCAAGACAGCCAGTGACCATATGGGGCAAACCCATCACCGAAGGCACAACCTGGGAGACCAGCTGACTAAGCCGGCAGGTGTTGGACTACAATCACAAGTCCTATAGTTCTGTGGTCATGCTAGCCCTGCTTCAGAGCTTCCTCTGTGATCTAAAAATATTAAGTACAGGTTTCAATTTTGCTCCATTTATTTATTTGTTTTGAGATTTTATTTATGTATTTGACGGAGAGAGAGAGCAAAGCAAGGGGAGCAGCAGAGGGAGAGGGAGAAGGAGGTTCCCCAATGAATAGGGAGCCCGATGTGGGGCTCAATCTCAGGACCCAGGAATCATGACCTGAGCTGAAGACAGGTCTGCTTTAACCGACTGAGCCACCCAGATGCCCCAAATTTGCTTGTTTTAAAAAGTATTCCAAACTCAGTGGTAGCTGTGGTGATTCACTTCTTTTACAGATTAAATCGAACAAAGTTTACATGAGTTGTTGAGAAACTCAGCAAATCAGGTTTCCTCTTCCTTCCACATTTAATCCCATGCTAATTCTAAGTCAAAGGGGGAAAGAATTAAAAAGTTTGAATGTTGAGTTAGAAACCTCGCTAACAAAATAAACTTTCATAGTCTGGAAACACACAGAAAACGTTACTGCCTTGGGAGACTTGCAAAATGTATTTCAAGTCTGAAAGGTGCTTAATACTCTATATGTCATCTTCATGGAAGAAAATGAATACTGAAATAAGGACATCTCACATCCGAAGAGCTTATTTCATCCTTCCCAGAGAAAAGAATACATTAAATTGAGCAGATATAGTTCAAAGCTGCCATTGCAGCTGAAAAATACGGTGTTGCTTCAAAATGCATTGCCAGCGCTGGAATAATAGAATGATTGGAAAGTTCTTTGCCTCTTTAATTTCTATCCTTTCATTTCCCTGAGAGCGCTGCCTAATGAGTGGGCAGGCAGTGGCCTTACTCAGGTAGAACAGAAACAGTAAGCTGGGTAGCGAACGTCCTACCCTGTGAGATCTGGGCTGCGCCATCACATTCCATTACCTTGCACTGCACGTTTTCACATAATGGAACTAATGCCACTGGGTAGACGAGTCTTTGAAATGTCTGCCTTGCAAATTGGCAAAAAGGCTACTCCCTGTGATCACCTAATGAAATAATAGCTCTGGGTACTGCAGAGCTGGGCAGATTCAGCTTCTGTGAGGCTTCTTGGAGTGACTCAGGGTTATTTGAGTTCAGACACATTTGTAATGGAAATTGTGGGGCTCGGGGAATTTAGAACAGGCAGATGAAGTTGGGAAGCAAAATGTAATAGTTAAGAGTTGGACTTTTACTCTGCAGGGAGGCATTTGTTTTTCTGGCAGCTAAACTGTTAGGTAATGGGAGGCTTTGCTTTGCCCAACATGTAGGACCCTTGTTGTATCCTCATCCCACTCATGCACATCGGTGCCCCTGCACAGAAAGGTTTGTTCCCGGCTCCACGTTCTTCTTTTCCTGTTTGGGCTCAGGCAGCCATCTTGGAGCTGGTGTTTCTTGCCCCATCCAACTCGGCCGGAAGTAGAACTTTCAAACTTCAATCTCTACATCATGCCCTTCATCTTTCTACATGGCATAAATAAAAGCTGCGTTAAGGGAGGCCACAAAGCAAATGCCTCTTTTGAAGGCTAAAGCTTCAATAATAACCTGTCCCAAGGTGATTCCCCCTATCCTACAGATGAGAAAACTGTCTCACAGAAAATAAATAACCTGGCTAACTAAGGTCACAAGCAAGAGCTGGAACTCAAACCCATGTTTTTCACTTGTAACCACTACCGAATGCTGCTTCACAATTAAGCAAATCAAGAAAATCAAGCCAGCATAGCACAGTAGTTTACAGGTTTTGTGACACAATAAAAAAATAAGACCAGCATGTCATTGCATCTAAAAAGGAATATCTGGTTCTTGATAAAGATGAGTTTATTCCTCTGAAGATGCAACACATGAAAGTTAGGGGAAGAACCTGGTTGCTACTGCCCACAAAGGCATCTTCACATGGGTGTCCCATTGATCCTCAGTCCCAATATTACTGAGATGAGTCGTCCTCACCCAAGCCAAAGATTTGGCGGTCATTCTAGAATCTTCCTTTTCCCTAACCTCCTTCATCCAATTAGCGTCCAAAGACTATTAATCCTACTGCTAGATATCTCTTGAACCATCCTCTCCCTTTTTATCCTTAATACCACAACAATCTCTGCTCAAGCTCCTGCCTTCAATCTTAGCTGTCCTCGAATGGATCTTCTTAATGGTGCCAGAGATACATTTGAAATTTTAAATCTTCCAGACAGGAAGATTGCATTTTAATACCTCCCTATTGTCTTCAAGTGGAGTCAGCACTCTTTTTTTAAGACTTTATTTATTTATTCATGACACAGAGAGAGAGGCAGAGACACAGGCAGAGGGAGAAGCAGGCCCCCCACTGAGCAGAAAACCTGATGTGGGGCTCAATACCAGGACCCTGGGATCACGACCTGAGCCAAAGGCAGATGCTGAACCACTGAGCCACTCAGGTGATCTGATATTAGTGCTCTTCATATCTCATACATGTCTCTTCCTGATCCAGCTGCTGCCTGTGCCTCCAGCCTCACCTTGGCACCATTCTTTTTCTTTTTTAAGATTATTTATTTATTTATTCATGAGAGACATGGGGAAAGAGAGAGAAAGATAGAGAGAGAGAGAGAGAGAGAGAGAGGCAGAGACACAGGCAGAGGGAAAAGCAGGCTCCATGAAGGGAACCTGATGTAAGACTTGATTCTGGGACTCCTGGATCATGCCCTGGGCCAAAGGCAGGCTCTAAACCACTGAGCCACCTAGGGGTCCCACCTTGCTCCATTCTTAAATCACATTCAATCACCAGTCATCGGGATCTGGGTATATAGTTCTTGGAGTGAGATGTGCTGCCTAGGCGCTGGTGCGATTCCATCAGCTGTGGAGGACATCTACTACATGCTGACTGGTCCAGGAATACCCTGCAACCTCCCCTCTTTATCCTTAGACTGAGTTATGTGCCCCTTCTCTCTCACGGCAATCTGTGTCTTTATGTGCCCCAGTGCTTACACTTTGGATTCTGTTTCCATTTCATTCAATGTTTTCTCTACTGCACCCCACTGACTAGTGGAAGGGATTAAGTCTTTATTTCTAGCTTTTAACACAGTGTCTGACATCTACAAACATATAGAAGAAATTCAATATATTGTTTGCAGAGTGAATTTTAAGTATTGAAAGAATTGGGAAAGGAAGACTATGGTAGAGATTGGTAAGGGATTTGAACCAAATATTATCTCAGGCCGAGAGAGAAAACTCTATCCCCTCCACGAAGATATTTTCAGAAACATTACCCCACGCTTGCCTATGGGTAGCCTGTCCTTGAGAGCCAAATTTATTCTTCAATTTGCTGTCTTTGGGGCAGGAATCCTGGTTCCTGGCTGGGCAGGATCCCCAACCCTCTAGGACTTTAGCACTCTCTCCATATCACTCATAGAGGGCTTCTTACATATTACCTTTCCTTCCAGTTATTTTGTCATCTCATCTTTTTACCTGAAAGCTCCTTAAGGGCTGGAACTGTTTCTCTCTCTCATGTTTATGTTCTCCATGTGGCATAGCAGGGTGCTGTGCATTTCTTTTTTTGTAAGATTTTATTTATTTATTCATGAGAGACACAGACAGAGCGGCAGAGACACAGGCAAAGGGAGAAGCAGGCTCCCCATGGGGAGCCTGATGGGGGACTTGATCCCAGGATCCCCAGATCACAACCTGAGCCGAAGGCAGATGCTCAACCACTGAGCCACCCAGGCATCCCAGGTGCTGTGCATTTCTTAAGTCTTCAATAAATATTTATAGAATGAGTGAAAGAATAAATAGAATTAAATTTAAAATTTACTCTAGATTTCTCTCGGGATTATTATTCTCTTGTAAAAAAATGTCAACTTTACAGCTGGCACATTTCATCGTGTTTCAGTTCAAGTGTTTTAAAACACAACCCAATAAAGAAAAAGAGTGAATTCATTGGGTTCTTTTCTTGCATTCAGCTTGCATACTGGTTTATTGATTAGGATGCTGAAGTCTTATCTTAACCCCACTGTTTATTAGTGTTTATAAGCTCTAGCTAAGAAGACCTTGCTAAGCCATTATCTTGTTTTCTTATTGGGATTTTAACACTTCACTGGGTCTGTTATCCAAATATACCGTGTCTGCTCAAGGTGCAAGAGAGAGAATGCCTATGTGAAATGATTCTTTAGCAACAGAAAGTCTTTCTAACCTAATCAGCTATGAAAGATAACATTAACAAGACTTGAGGATTAAATAGAGTTAGGATTCAGCACTAAAACACAATTAGAACATGAGTGCTCCATCCATTTTCAAGGGGAAAATGTGTTTTCCCTTTTGAAAGTACTTCCACTGCCCACATACTTTTTTAGAATGAAATATAACTTCATAAATGCTGCAGTCATCATTCTCACTCTGGTAACTGCTTTGTAAATAGAAACAAAGAGTGTCTTGTCTGTCACAGTGCTTGGAGGAGGCTACTTTTTGTTGAAATGCCAATGTATAAAAACAAGCAAATGTAAAAGAAATTATTTAATATTGCCCCAATTCAAGATAGATGGCTGCCTACCCTCCTGTCACCGGGGAAATGAAATTAACATTTCTTTGATGGCTGTTTCCATGTTCATTTATTCTAAAGGTGGATTAGAGTCCTCTCTTTTGATGATATGTGAACCGTGAATATTTGGTATAGTTGCAAAGAAAAAGCTTATTCATTCATTTATTTATTCATACATTCTTGAAATCAGATATTTAATGTCTATTATAGAGGCCTATGATGAGCAAGGAGTCAAATCAAAAAACATACTCTCTGCCTCCAAAGAATTCATATTCAGGTTGGTCAAGGAGTCCAATAATTGTAACACAATATGATAAGGGCTAGAATAGACCAGTACAAGATGATAAGGCAGTGGAAGAAGGAAGAAAAACTCAACCAAGACTTCAAAGAGAAAAGGACATCTAAGTTGGGTTTTGTGGTTAAGTAGGAGTTTTTCATACGACACAGGTGGGAGAAGCAATCATGCCCGAGGCATAAAAAATAAATGAAAGTGGCATTTTGGTAGTTCAGTACAGCTGGAATACAAATTTTAGTAGCACTAATGTGGCCTTTTGTCTTTGAATTCATGATGGAACTTGCAAAACAGAATAATATCAAGACTTTGATCTGTTACCTCTAAGTTTGTTAATGTTCCCTTAATGTTCCACTGAATTCAGAGACCACTATGCCTAGTCACATTTAGCCACAGAGTGTTTCCAAGGCCAACTGCCAATAGCTGTGAGTGACACTGCCTGGGAAATTGTGGCCAGCCCTCTGTGAAAGAGCAGACCTGGGGAGTCACTTACCTTGGAGCAGACTGTGGGGTTCGGTCTCTGATCCCCAAATTCTTTGCTGTGTTCTGAACTCTTGCTCCCTGAAAGAAGCAGGGAAAATAATTTTTAGCTCTATACTTATTAGTAATTATTTCATATACTGTTAACATTTGAGCGAACTTATCCCAACGATGTATCTAACATCAAGAGAGACTAGAAGCAGAAGAGAGAAGTCATGGGACACCTGCGTGGCTCAGGGATTGAGCATCTATCTTTGGCTCAGGGCATGATCCTGGGGTTACCAGATCGAGTCCCGCATCGGGCTCTCTCTGAGGAGCCTGCTTCTCCCTCTGCCTATGTCCCTGCCTGTTTCTCATGAATAAATAAATAAAATCTAAAAAGAAAAAGAGAGGGAAAAAAAGAAAGAGAGAGAGAAGTCATAATCTGAGTATTTTATTTTCTTTTAAGATTCTATTTATTTATTCATGAGAGACAGAGATATAGGCAGAGGGAGAAGCAGACTCCCTACTAAGCAGGGAGCTCAATGTGGGACTCAATCCCAGGACCCTGGGATCACAACCTGCACTGAAGTCAGACACTCAACCACTGAGCCACCCAGGTGACCCTGAGCATTTTCATAACTAATGCTTTTAAGAACCAAAGTATGCTCGTATATTTTTCCAAGGGATTGATATTTATTTCAGTAGTCATCTGAATCATTCAAAATAAATTTAAATCACAGCTTCCCGTTCACTATCTCAGTTACGTCTTTATTCCTAGAAACAAGTAATACTTTAGATGTTGAAAATAAGAAATGAACAGACTACAAATATCTGCTGTGTCCCCACCTTCGTGGAACAGAAATCACAGTTCTATCACATTCATGTATCTGTTTTGTCCTTAGTTGAATAATTAGATATTTTAAACTTCATAGTATTTATCAAGAAAATATTTTCTTTTTTTAATTTTTTTTTAAGAAAATATTTTCTTAAATAGTTTTAAAGCAATTTCTGGAAAGGCATGTGCATGTGGATCTCTGAAATGTGAGAATTATGCCTTAAAGTTTATAATACAAAGACAACGTACTTCAGCAATGAAAAAGTCTTCACAACCTGCCAAGTTCATGAATGAAACTATAGTCATCGTTCAGTTCCTAATAGGAATTAGTTACTACCTAGAACCGAACATCAAGGTTTGGGGCTGAGACTAGATGAAGAGTAGTTTAAAAAAAACTCTGAAGCTCTGTCTCCTGCTACCAAATTTCTGAGCCTTGGAAGGGAGGAAAGAAAAGGAGAAAAGGAAGAAAGGAAAACAAATCCTATTTTCTCAAGATGGACCAACAAAGGAAAGCAAATAGGGAAAAGGGGTGGGGGTGGGAGAAAGACAGATGGGATGGAATTTAGGAATCACATCTAAGTGTTTAAAAAATAACTCTTTATTTTTCGGACTTAGAGAAAAGTTGTGAAAGCAGAACAGAGAGTCCACATACCTAACCCAGCTATTTAAACTCCCTGTAATGCTTACCCTATAGAATGATGATCAAAACTGGGGAATCAACATTAGTACAATGCTGCAAGTCTTACTCAAATTTCACCATTTCCCACACTTGTGTCCCCTTTCTATTCCAGGATCCAATCCAGGATCCCCTACTACATTTTGTTTCTTGCTTCCTTGGTTCTCTGATCCATAGCAGTTCCTTAGGCTCTTTGTATTTCATGACCTTAATACTTTTGATGAATACTGGTCATTATTTTGCAGAATGTTTCTCAATCTGGATTTGTCAGATCTTTCTTCATAATTAGATAGAGGACATGCATTTTGGGCAAGAAATTATTTTGGGCCTTTTCAGTGCATGAGATCACCGACATTGACCATCACATGATGTTCCTAAGTCTTATCACGGGTGACATTAACTTTCACTTGGTTCAAGTGGTGTCTGACAGATTTTTTTCACTGTAAAGTTACTACTTCTCTTGTCGTAGTTAATAATTATATTGGGGAAGATACTATGAGACTATGCACATACAACTCTTCAAACTTTTGCCTACTTTAGTCTCTACTGGGGTATCTTGCCTGCAACAATGATACTGTAGCATTTAGGAAGGAATGCTTCTATAAATTAGAGTCATCCTTTCCCCCCAAATCCATTATCTATTTACTCAAGTATTTATTTCAATCAGTATGAATTTAAGGATATTTATTTTATCTGAGTTATTATCCAATACTGCCACTATTTTAATGACTTCTTTTGTTTAGATTGCTCCAGATTGGCAACTAGGAGCTCCTTCAGGTTGCTCCTCATGTCCTACTGAAAGAATCACAATCATTTTTGAACACTTGTTTATTTTTCGGTACCTCAAGATGTTCCAGGCTCATCTTCTCTGTCTCAGCTGGAAATTGACCACTTCTCCAAGAATCCTGGGTTCTTTTTAATGGAAAATTATTTTAGAACCCAAGCTCTGGACACTGGATGTGCTCATTGCTACTATTGGTATGTAACTGCTTCTAGGTCTTCTCAGTTGACAGAGCCAGTTGACTAATGTAAACATATTCAAACATCTATATTTATTTCTACATTTATGTATATCTGTGTGTGTGTGTGTGTGTGTGTGTGTCCATCAGTTCAAACTGCTATCTCTGATTCAATCCCATGCCACAACGTTCATTCTGGATTATGGCCTTCTCCCTTTCCCTATTTGTAACTTCTTTTTCTGGAAATAAAACACTTTATTCTCATTATTTACATTATATTTACTTATCTATTCAAGCCTAATATACACGTAAACTAGTTTTAGAATATCTAAATCATATCCCTGTGAGAAATAGACTTGCTAAACTATAGTATTTATGTATAATTGTTTTGTCTTTAATCTCATAATATTCCATTAAATAATCTAAAGAAAGACTTTTGCTTTCTCAAAAGGTTGCAGATAAAATTGATGCTTATCATGCTGCACATGATTGGCATATTCCAGAGTGAATTCAACTAAATAATTCTTCATATACACCGCATGCCATACTTGCACCTAAAAAAAGATTGATTGATAGAGAGAGAGAGAGAGAGAGAGAGAGCGAGAGCACATGCACAGAGGAACAGAGGGAGAGGGAGAAAGAAACTTAAGCAGACACCACGTTGAGTGCAGAGCCTGATGTGGGATTCAATCTCATGACCCTGATGTCATGACCTGAGCTGAAGCCAAGAGTTGGATGCTTAACTGACTGCACCACCCAGGTGCCCTGATACTTGCTCCCTCTACCTAAATACCCCCTCTCTCCTCTTTCCTACTTATCCATATCACCTTTATCCCTCCAGGCTCAAATCAAATATCATCTTGGGCAATTAATTGGTCATTCACTGTATCAGGCACTGTTTTAAGTACATTGAGTATACTGCTTTATTTAATCCTCACACCACTATGAGGCAAGTGCTATTATTATTATTATCTTTGTTTTAATAATGAGGAAACTAAGTAACAGAGAGACTTAGAATCTTGTCCCAAATGATACAGACAGTAAACAATGGAGCTGGGACTCAAACTGAGGTGGTTCAGCTCAAGAATCTATGCTCTTAAGCCACTATCATATTATCACTTTCAGCATGAAGCCTTTTCCCAGTTATCCTAGTTAGAACTAATTCATTGCCCACACATCATTCAGTGCATACTCTCTGCTAGGTACTTTTCTGGAAACCCATGCCATCAAAATAAACATACTCAGTGTCCCAGCCATTGAGGGGCTCAAAGTCTAGTCACTCACTCATTTATTACCTGTCTCATGTCCTAAAACATTGAGGTTGTATACCACCTGTCTGTTGTTATCATGATGTCTGTCTCCAGTGACCACCATGAGATGGGGCAAGGACCACATCTTCCTTAGTCTTTGTTATTGGTGCCCAGTATAATGCCCAGATATTATAGGTAAGGAGATAGAATTCTTTGAAATTCCAGTTTTATTAAAAAGATGAAAAAATTTTTGAGATAGGCTTCTACCAAATAATACTTGGAACATATAATTTGTAGGATAGAAAACTTTGTTTCTAATGTCAATGAGAACTTTCCCCTCAAGCCTTTTGTTAATCAGATCAGTTGGTTAGGTAAAAGTGCTGCCTAGGATTATAATAATCGTTATCAAAAAATTAGAAAGGGCATAGTACCCTCCTGCTATGTTTCAGCTTCCCTTCCAACTCAGTGAGGGCATTTAACAAGTCTACAAAATCTGCACATGAAAACAATACTGGAGTTAGAAGAATAAGTCATACTGAAGAGCTTCTTCTTCAGAAACTAAAGATCTTAGAAAATATTATTCATTAACCTGGCAAATATCCCAACCACTCAGTCTCCGCAGAATTGTGTCTACATGGTTGAGAGGCAAAAGGAAGAGAAAAGTTAGATCTTTGATTCCCACCTGTGTTCTAACTACTCAGATTGCAGGCAGGTAGAGTTGGCTTGCAGAGTTGATCCCTGCCACTAACCCCATCGCCTGTAACAGCTGAACACTGGGGAGAGGATGGGCAACAGAAGGAATATTGCAACAATATCTCTGTGCATCAGTTTAGCCCAGTTTCTCCAAAAAGAAGGCCTCAAGCTCCCTGATCTTTCCTGCAGAGGTCAGAAATCAGTCTTTGTCTCTAAGCCACTTGGAGAAGAGAAACAAACAACAATGGAGGGAAGCTACCCATTCTAAATGTATTTATTTTTAAAATATGGAAGGGGGAAGAAGTGATAAATACTCAAAAGTGTCGCGATTCAGAAATCAACAAGGATTTTACAAGAAACTTCAAAACTTTTCAGTTGCCATAAGTTATATTATATCAATACATAATCATATATACTAATAATATCTGTAAATATCATAGGTACATTGTACCTCAGAAAGGTTTGCACTGGTTAAAAAGTCATTAAAGCTCATATAAATATGATTTTTACTTTCTCTCTCTATTTTATCTATATCTGTTTTCTCAGTTGTGAGAATTCAAAGGTTTTGATTATTGAAGTCCGTATAGTATGAATGTATACCCAGGCAATTCATGATTACTCCCATACTAGACTATTTGAAAACAGGCTAATACCAGTCTCTCAGTCTTGCCAAAAACCATAATTTTAAGATGGCTCCTCCAAGTCTTATTGCAAACTTCCTCTCACAGCAGCAGAGTGAAATAAAATGTTTAGTCTCTTTCTGTATTTTTGGCATCCCAAACTCGACCTTCGTATGGATAATCACAAGTTTACCCTGATCTACATTTTAAAACCAAATTTGTATACCAATCTTCCAAAAAATCCTTCCAAAATCTGCTGGCATTTGCATCCTTATTTGCCCTTTTCCAGCTGAACCACAGTGCGTCCTGTGCTTCTTGTGGACCTAACCTTTACTTAACAAATCCCTCTTGGACTTTGTGAGATCCTGGTTTTTCAGTCTCCAGCTCCAGGGTTCCCAGCCTGAAGCTCCAGTGTAGATCCTCTGGTTGCACCTTATTTCTGCATTGCAGACTCCAAACTGCTGCTGGCCTCTTGATTGTCTCCATGTTTTTTTGTTTTGTTTTGTTTTGTTTTTATTCTGTAGTGTAATCTTGGGAGCAAACCCACTGGGATTTGTATGTTTGTGTAAGAGTTATATACCAAGTCTTGAGTAAATAAAGCAGTTTTAACTACAAAAGCATATCTTAAAAACCAAGTCACTTGGGGGTACCTGGGTGGTGTAGTTGGTTAAGTGTCTCTTGGTTTCAGCTCAGGTCCAGATCTTAGGGTTGTGTGATCAACCCCACAGGGGGCTCAGGCTCAGTGGAAAGTCTATTTGAGACTCTTTCCCTTTCCCTCCTCATGCTCTCTCTCTCTCTCAAATAAGTAAGTAAATCTTTAAAAAATAACCAAACTCACTATCATTGGGCAATTCAAACCAACTGAGCAATTTTTTGTGGTAACCCTGGGAAAAAGTGGCAGAATGAAATAGAAAATTGATCTTTTCAAACTTCTTCTATGTTTCTAATAAGCTCTGTCTTTCCTATGAGATTAGGTACATTTTCCTAATGATCAATAAATTGGAGGTTGGTACATTTTTCTTATCTTTTAAAGAATTTTAAGAGTTAAAAACCAAAACCAAACTGTCACACTTAAAATACTATTGGGTATAATATCAAACATCCCTCCTCTTTAAAAGAGGGTATATTCCCACCTGTAAATACTTCAATGACCTAATGACATTTCTAAGATTGCTATTCATCCTTTGAAGGAAAATTTGAGGGATGTGCTTTATTTTTAGAATAATGCACAAGTTTCTCGGCATGGCTTGGAATTCCCTTTGGGAGCTCCAGGAGCAAGCAGGCCCCTCAATTCTTCCCTCTTCTTTGTCTCTACTCCCTTCTTCAACTTATTCCCAGACCCTTAGTAAATCACCTGCAATGCTCTGAAAATGCCATGCATCCTTTGACCTCATCCTTCACCTAAGCCCCAAATCCACTCTTGCCAAATATGCCCATCCAACCCCTTTCCTCCTTCAGCTTACCTCCTTAGACATCTCTGTTTTATAGATTGGCGAAATTTCTTGGAAAACCCTCACGCAGATGTCTGTACTGCCCTTCATCCCTAGGAGTGTTTCTTGTTCACATTTACCCTGTGAGCCTGGAAAGATGTCCCCCACGTCCAGGCATCCATCAGACATCTGATAAATGCTGATTAATTCTGATGAAACCTGATAAATCCTGATTAAAAGAAACCTTCAAATCCAGGTCCTAGAAAACAATCCCTAAACTGCGTGTGAGGCTTACCTGCTTCCGCATCACATCTGTAGCCTGCATGATGTAGCGAGGAGGCAGCCCGTGGCTTCTGGCCAGAATGATGGCCTGCTCCAGGGTCACACTCAGGGTGCATCTGTGTGCAAAGGCAAAAGCAAGTCAAATGCCATGGTGCCCATTAAGCACTTCAAGATAGCATGGGTTACTAATGAAGGGAAACAAAATAAACTATTTTAAATTTGCCTTCTCAGAGGGTTACTCATGTTTCTTTGGGTATCCTCCATGTACTCATGAGGTATGCATGTTGATAAACTTCTATTTGTTTTTTTCTCATTAATCTGTCTTTTACTATAGGGGTCTTAGCTAAGAACTCAGAAAGATAGAGGGAAAATTATTTTTCCTCCCTACACTAATTTCAAAACAAAACAAAACAAAAATACTGAGCCAAAATGGAAGCAACTAGACAATGAACCATTGATTTTTTTTTTTTTTTTACACAGAACACCTGTTTTGTTTTGTTTTTTAAACCAAATGCAGGGCTTGAACCTGTGACCTTGAGATCAAGATCTGAGCTGAGATCAAGAGTCAGATACTCAACCATTGAGACACCCAGGCATCCCTAGGATATATGGTTAAAAATAGATTATAGAACTACATGATTGGGGTCCTAAACTAAGTATTTAAATTTAACAAACTCATAATGAACTATGTTTATGAAAGAGTTTATATACATAAACATAAAAAAACAGAAATAAAATAATTTCTATTATCAGATATTATTTTTACTAGTATTTTACTGGTATTTTATTATTTTTTTCTGAGATTCTTTTAACTTAAAAGAAAAGACTACCTAATTTTTCATACAAGTCTACATGATAGTTAATAGATTTATACTAATTTATGCCCAATATCTTAGAAAAATAAACAGTAAAATTAATATTCATGAAGATCAAAATTGTTTTTTTATTTTTTTAAATTTTATTTATTAGAGAGAGAGTGTGCAAGAGTGCATGAGTGGGGTGAGAGGCAGAGGGAGAGGCAGACTCTCCACTTAGCAGGGAGCCCAACCTGGGGTGATCCGGGGACTCTGGATCATGACCTGAACAGAAGGCCAATGCTTAACTGAGTGAGTCACCCAGCTGCCCCCAGAATTTATTTTTTTAAAGTATGTTTCTTGGACCCAGTCTAAAAGACTGTAATATTTTGAAAGGAATTTTTAATTAGTTATACAGGAATGTGATGCCCAGAGCAACACTGAGAAAATTCAGAATTCAATCCCTGAATTTAGTGATTGGTATCCCTTTGTCCTTTGCCTTCACTTTTAAGGCATTTCTTTTATGTCCTGCCACATTTTTCTCTTTGGCAGCTCTTAGAGGCTATGTTTATTTGTTAACATTTTCAGGTGCTGTTCTCTGAATTGTTCTTTAGGGGTATCTTTTGCATACATTTCACTAAAATGCTCACTACGTTTAGATGTTTTTCATAAAATTCATATGACCAGATTTTTTTTTACTTCGCTTTTCAATTTATGAATATTTCGACTGCCTTTTTTCTATTTTGCATTTACCTCCCCATAGTTTGGTGTTTGGTGTTTTTTTACACATGTATTTACCTAAGTCTGGTCAGTTTTTCCTTGCAAATGGAAGGTCTATAATGCAATTGCTACTATCCGAGGAATATCTAGATTTTGATACTGCTGAATTAAGAAGAAGAGGAATAAGGGGCTTTAAACATTACTGCTAAAATTTTAGAAAGAACTTGACAACATGTAATTGTATTATTATACATAATTGGATTCTAAGAAGAAACATGTTAAGTTTCATTGGCTGTTCAATGACCCAACAAGCATTAACATGACACAGAACTCTTTACAAAGCTTAATAATACATAGTCAGATGGGCTAATGCGTTACAATTATATTAGTATGTGATATTTACAAATATTTAGTGTATGAATCTGATAACAATATATACTTGTTGTTTTACATGTTCCTGCATGCCCTAGAACGGCATATGCCCATGAAAGCCAAGAAGTACCATTGACCGTTCACGCTTAAGAAAATCAGTTTTTCACGAAGCATTTAATTGTCAGCTTACTTGACAGAGCACAATCTTTTTTACCTCCTTAAGGTCTCCTCTACTCCAATTTTAGATCCTTATTGATTCTAACATTTTAATCAATAATGCTCATTACACTAGCTGAATGACACTAAGGAAAAAAATGGTTTTCTTTTTCTAATCAAACTGAAATATGTCTGTTCTAGATAAAACATGACTTGCCCTCCTCTACTTATAACACTTACTTATTGTGAAGGATTTTTAACAAGCAGTCTATAATTTTATCCATTTAAAAAATATTTTTAAACAGATTTATTTCTCCCTACTTCAAGCTGTAATAAACAACAGTACAATAGCAAATTATCTGCCAGAGACTTTGATTTTAAAACATTTTACTCTAAACTCCCAATCAATCATCATGACCAGTACCAGGCTCCCTGAGAGGGTACCTCAAAGGGTCACTTTTTAAAACCAATACACATGCATTACCTAATAGAAAAATCTACCTTATAATGGATGTGTATGCTTTTTTTTCAATATCATACCCAAAACAGATGGCTTTGTCTACCTATATTTACCTTTCCCTACTACCCACTGTGTATGTTCCAATTAGGTCCCAAGATTAATTTGAAATTTTGAAAAAATAAAACACTTAAAAAGATACAATGAGGTCAATGTGGGAAATACTTCCCGTGTTTGATTCACCATTGATTTGTCCACTGGAGGCCTACTTCTTTCATCACAACCTCACACTATTCCATTCTCCTGAATTAAGCACGTGGAAGAAAGCCCAGCAGTAAGGCTACAACACTGCCGTTAATATATCACTATTTGCATCCAAGCTTTTTCTCTTCTCTCAGCTACCTCAATCTGAATGTCAAATGGAAAAATTCAGCATTACAAGAAGCATTTTGATTCTGGCATTCTCGGAAAGATTCCAGATCCAGAAAGTGGCACATGGTTTTTCAATGGTTCATAAATGGATACTCAGAGTCAGGTTTTATAAGAGATCATTTGGTTTTATAGGTACTTCAGTGATTAGCAGCGAGATAGCTCTGCTAACCGTGGATAAGAAAATGAAGGAGAGTTATGAAGGCTGTGAATCCTAAGCAAATCCATTCAGTCTAAGAATTCATATTTCCTTTCTAGCACCATCTCTATTTTCATATTAGGAAGTTAACTTAAAATTTAAATAAATTTATATTTTGGTTCCATCCTGGAAAACTTGGGCCTTCAGTTTTCAGCTCCTTCTAGCTGTATAGTATCATTTTAAAAATTTAGACAATTCTTTCCCTGGGGTTCACAAAAATAAAAAATTAAAGGTCACAGAGTAGACTTTGTCCTTCCTAAAAAGGCAAATATAACATCTACACTGAAGAAAGTTGTTCCACAATTTGAGTAGTAAGACATTCCAAGTAATAGCTCTGCTTAGGGCATACTCCCGAGAAAATTACTTGACAGGGCTATAAAATTATGCAGAAATTGTGAATTTCTCCATAGAAAGAAACAAGAAAGGGTCAATATATCTGTGCTTATAAGGAATAAATCTTCTTGACATATTTTGTATTAAGAATAGATCCCACATCACATCAGAGATTCAGCAGAGTTTTGATATGATAAATATAACCTGTAGCTAATGGGTCCAATTTAATTTGAAAGGCATTCTGATTTACAGCACTATGGAAAAGGCTCAAAGAAGTAACTTTAGTTCATTCATTCACTCAACAAATATATTTTGAATGTCTACTTTGTATCTACAAGTACTATTAGATGCTGGAAGAAATGGATTTACTACCAAGCTAAAAAGGGCTAAGAGTCAGGGTCCCTTACTTGTATGGATCCCTAGCAAATTGTTCACAGAGCCACATTCCTTTATAAATTTTGCGACAGCAAAATGTTTTAACTGCAAATGGTTATGGTTGCTGTCTTAACCATGTCTATCCCAACTCCCCTCTGTCGTGCTGTAGAGTGTTCAGATGGGCATGGCTATTTCTGGAACTGAGCTAAAGGAAGTAGAATTATTGTGTAGTTAGGCTAGGTTGACTGGAACCTACATACATGATTCACAGTCACTTCCATGTACAGGTAGGTTATTATGGTCTTCTGGTGTAGAAATGGATTCCAGAGTATTTGTACTGCCCATTGTGCAAACTCAATCACCTAATGCTGAAATGGAGGTGGAAGGGCCCGATGTTGTAATGCAATGTTTGTATCCCAGGGCGCCTAGGACTGTGTGTGGTGGAGAAAAAAACAGGCTAGAAATGTACAGAGCCAGAAGCTAGTCTGTGGAATATTCTTCCAAATATTATGGTTCATATGCTACAGAATCTTATAGGGATTCTCATATTTGACAACAATTAAAAAAATGTATAAGAGATGTAGCAATAATGCTGAAATTAAAAGGTGTTTCTAATCAATGATTTTTCTTAAAAAAATCTGATTGGCTATACTGGAGAAAAAAAACAATTATTTTCCTATTCTTTCTATAGAAAAGTATATTATAAAATTATTATAATTTAAAGAGGCAATCAAAGAGTATGTTACCGGGGGGCGGGGAAAAAAAAAAGAGTATGTTACCAAAAACTGTGGAGGAAAAATGCATAGAGATGGGTCAGGCAATTAAGTAATAAAAAATCTTTTGTTTTTCGGATTTTATAATGCTTGTGGTACTTGCTAGCATTGTAAACTTCGTAATTTTTTTGCATTCCAAATAAATAAATATTACGTTTCATTTCTATTTTGTCTTGTAGTTTTTCTAACTTTTTCTTTAAAAGGGCACCTAACTGCAGGCCCCAAAATCTTTATCCACTCCCCAGTGTGCTGGGGATGCAACAGCAAACAGAAAAAAAAATCCCATCACTTCTGGAGGTCACATTTCAGGGGACGGAGAAAAGAAAATAAGAAGCAAGTATGTAATATCAAGTGGTGATAAGTTATCTAGAAAAGGGAAGTTTTTAAAGGAATAGAAAGTGAACAGGATGCAATGCCAGAGAGAGGTGCTGTTTTGGGGGAAGTCACTTCAGGGAGAGCAAGTGCAAAGGCCCTGAGGTTAATGCATGTTCTGTCTGCTTAAGGGCAAGTGTGGAGCTCAAAGTCCAGGGGCACACAGAGAGGAGAAGGAGATGAAGTTATAGAAGTAGTCTGGGCCCCAACATGCATGGCCTTGGGAATCAGATTTTAGGAGTAAGTAAGTCTTTTATTTCCTTAGTTGATATGAAGAAAAAAAGTCAACATTTACATTATGTGATGTAAAACAACAATTTGTTAAGCAAATTATCAGAATAATTTACTAAGTATCTATCCTTAACATGCTATCAATACTGTATTCAAAGCATCTTCAGTTACTTTCAAGGCAACATTTGCAAAAGCCAGCCCTTCATCCTGATGCTTAAGGATTTCTACCAACCCTTCTTTCATTCTCTACTCCATCTTCCCAGCACCGCACCTATTCCACCCTACCCAGAACTTCTTTCTGCTCATGGTCAACATTATGGTACCACTGCATAAGCCTCTCCTCAAATAAGGAATGTCTGTCCACATTGGGAGTGTCTTTCAAAATATCAGAAAACTGTTCTAAATGTAGAATGGCAGTTGCTATATGGGTGTCACAACCAGAGGTTCTAAGATTTGAGGATGTCTTGTAGGACTCTGGCCAGGTCACTTCTACTCTCTCAGCCTCCTGTGAAATGACAAAAGCTGGCATACTGGCCTCATGAATGTCCTAAGAATGACCCGAAATGGCATGCATGATCACTTAGCCATGTCTGCGGAGATGCTATCCCCACCCCTCTTTGCTCCTCAGCTCACACCATAAGTCAGCCTAACTGTGCTCATTATGGGACACACATTACTTGAAAAATCTGAGGAACGTGAGCTTTCATAAATCCTATTTCCCAAACCCCATTGTAAATTTTAACTTTTTACAAAAGCTCTTTTCTACCTTTTATTTTTTAAAAAGATGTTCATTAAAATAACCTTGTGGTTAATTTTATAAAACTCTATAATTTAATCTTATAAATTATGATATTATATGATTGTAAGTTCATGATGTTAATGACAAACTTCCACCATTATCTCTTATACATTGGGGATTGGTGGAAGTAGAGTTCACCTGATTATAATTTGGCACTTGCTAATATGTTTCTTTGTGATTTTTCTTTCATATGTTTGTCCCAACTGATCCCAGACCTCAGGTATCAATTTTATTGTATATGTCAAACTATAGAGGGAAACATCAGGGAAAGTATACGAAACAGCCTCCTGTTGCTCGATCCAATTTTCAGATGGAATGATCAGCATCCAAACCTCCCCCTCAACTAAGTCTCACCGGAGAGACAAACCTTATTTTCCTAAAATAAGGTCCAAATGTCCAAATGTGACATATTGTGTTTTGATCATTTACTAACTCATATCTATTATACCATATTTAGTTCACCTTGTAAGACTTCAAATCTTGAAGTAAGTTGTATTAGTCCTTTTTATTTTTATTTATTTTTAATTTTTTTGTATTAGTCCTTTTTTAAAAAAAATGTAATCCTTCTCTTTGAGATGATTCATGGCATTTGTATAATAAATGACATAAAAGATTCTCAAAACCCAAAGATCTTCTATACATTTACCATGATTCCAGACAAAAACATCAGTTTTACTCCTAATTACCTTTTTAAACATTTTTGGTTTTTAAAATTCCCAATTACCTTTTAAAACCTCCAGAGCTCTAATGCTTCATTTAATGTTGATTCAAATTGTACTGAACAAGGAAGCCAATCTCCCAAGGGCTGAAATGCATTAAATTGAGCACTTAGGGACATGCATCACCCCTTTAGGGCCACAAGGGTGATGTAGTAACTTACAGGCAAACTGGTGAGGGAAACCAGAACAATGTGAGGTTTACAGCTTTAAGCTCTGTTTTTGGACAGTGAATTTATTTGCCGACTCTTAGCTCACAGTCAGAGTTCCGATGTTTTCCTTAGTAGCTAATCATTACATTGTTCTCTCTTGGGGGTGATTCCAAGCTTTCCTATTACTAGCAGAGAAGGGTCATTCAGATTCTGACGCAAAGAAAACACATGAAACAATGGTGTGATGAAGAGCTCTGAATTTGCAGCCACAATAATTTGCTGTAAACTGACATGATGTAGATGATAAAGTGAGAAACATTAAAATAGAAAATGCAACCTTTAGCAAGGGGTAGTTTGCTTTTTATTTCCTCATATTTGTTAGAATTGAGGCTAAACATTGAAAATCTATTGTACTCCTCAATAATGTTACGTACTTAATTATAACTGAAAATTATCTTCCAAACAAAACCCACTGGAGTCACTGGATTTAGGGATACATGTTGAGACTTCAAAGGCTTCTTGAGCAGCTATTTTAACTATTTTGTGCAAAAATAGTAGAATTGAGGCACTTGGAAAAGTATGTTCTTTTTTTGTGTGTGTGTGCTCATGCAGTATCACTAGCAGAATGATTTTCTTGTTAGAAAAAGAGGATTTTGGGGAAGCACATAACCACATCTAACAGCATGTGTTGGGGTCTTCTGAGTCTAAGGGACCATATGTCAAACAACAGTTTTGACCAGTTCTGCAAATGGTGGCATTAGCCATGACCTCTTAACAACCTATATAAACCGCCTTAGTATTAAAACTCATCTGAATCATTTGCAACAATAGGAAGGTTAATTTGATTTTGTACTAGATAAATATAAAGTGAAGCAAATACTTTGTAATTCTGAAATCAGTGAGTTTTGTCCCATGCAGAATTCTACATAATTACTGGAGGTCTGATTTTGTTTTTTTACCTCTGGACTTCCACTTGTACTACCTCATTTTCACCATCCTTTATAACTCCAATGCTGCCTTTAGTCATGGAAACAAGAAGGAGAAAATTCCCTAAGGTCAAATGCATCCCTCAGAGTCTATATTAAGGACATCCTGAGGAACCTATTATTTTGATAATATTCTTCACATGAGTTATATGTCTTTATATGGTTATAGGTATGTACATCTAGAGTCCTATAGATTTATATTTTAAAACATGAAATAATTTCTCTTTTTCCTATAGAAGTCATCTTTTATTTTCTCCTTTAATTAAAAACCAGACCCATTATACTTGTTCAAGTGACTGTCACAAACAAGTTATTAGGACTCTAATCAGCTGTGGTTCTCTGAGATAGTTTACTAAGCTGATTACCTGGGCAGCATTCAAGTTTTGCAGAGAAATAATGACTATTTCAATCTCAAGAGAACGAAGTAGGTGAAATAAACTGGAACAAAGCAGCTACTACTGCTCTTTGCACACTACTCTTTCATACACAGAAGCTTTTATGACAGATGGAAGGCTCTGATGATCGCCTGATTTTATGCACTCTACAGCATCATCAGAACTTCTGTCCTGGGTAGCCTAAGGCAGATTAGTTTCAACAATCTTTGAACTAAGAACACATTTCTCCTTGTTGGAGAAATATAAATGATTCTGCTCAGTTTCCAAGTGTCTTTACTTCTTTGTGCTTTTCTCATGCTCCCATCTTATTCAGCTATAATAAAACAAGCAGCTGTAGTAGGAAAAATACCCAGGTCAGAGCTTCTCCATTGATATGGGCTTCAGAAGAAAACAGTTAGAAGAAATAAGATGTAGAAATTATCTAATTCCTTAAAGTTTTCTTGCGAAATGGTATTTTTACTATCTTTACTGCTCCCACTTTTACAAAACCTTCCCAGAGTGAGTGTAGTCAAGATTAAAATCATAGCTTTCCTAAAGTCTGTTTCTAGTTATTTATGATTTACCCACTGCTTCAATTCCAGGTGGAGAAATGTTATAAGCCCACAAGCCATTCAAAATAAACTCATCCATTATAAGAGATGAATGTATTGTGCAATTCCACATGTTAACATACCTAACTCTAGTACCTTTCATGCTAACTTAATTTCCTATTTCTTACTATGTCATCAAGCTCTCCTCTCTAGGTGGACTGCTAATATCTCTTTCCTATTTTGGTACAATTTCACTCTGACTCTTCCTAGTCTTGCCACTGTTTTTACCGTGTAACAAAGGTGATTGTTTAAAAATGCAGATGAAATGGGCACATGGGTGGCTCAGTTGGCTGAACATCCAACTCTTGATTTTGGCTGAGGTCATGATCTCAGAGTTGTGAAATCAAGCCCCACGTTGGGCTCTGTGCTCAGCTCGGAGTCAGCCTGAAATTCTCTCTCTCCCTCTCTCTCTGCCCCTCCCCCTACTCGCCTGCTCTCTTTCTTTCTCTCTCTCTAAATAAATAAATAAGTACAATCTTTAAAAAAATGCAGATGAAAATGCAAAGATTCAAATGGCTTCCACTTCTTAACATGCAATACAAGGTGTTAACAATATAGTCCCTGGTTTTTCCTTCTTTGTTATTCCACTCTACTGTGTACGGTTCTCTGAAATCACCACCTCTCATAGTTCTCATGTGCTGTTCCCTCATGTATATGATTTCACATGCTTGGTTTGGGTCACACATCATATCTCTTATCATGCTATAGCATACTTGTGGGAAAAGTGTAGGGCTAAAGAGCATAGGCATTGCAGGTAAACTTCCTGAGTTGGAGCTTGGATTTGCTAAAACTGTGTGAAGTTGGGCAAGTTACTTAAGCTCCTGAAACTGTTTCCCCATCTGTAAATCAAGTTTAATGATATATAATGTTATTATATTATTTCCAGGATTAAATGAAATAATTCATGTCTAGTACTTAACACAGGGTATAATTTAACTAATTAATACAGGGAGCATGTTCTTAATAAATGTTAGCAATTTTCATTAATATTACTACCACTACCACTACCGCCATTGCTACGCCTGACTGGTATTTGAACTGATGGGCCTTCCTAGATCCTACATACTTCCCAGAACTCAGTAAGCATTTCATTTAGACTTACTGAAAAAAAATGACATGAATTCTTAATGTATGCCAATGGTATTATTATACGTATACTCCTAAAAGGTAAGATTCATTTCTTTATACTCTGCATTTGTTCAATGTATTTTATGCATTTTATTTATTTGTTCAAGAAGTGTTCACTGATTAAATAAATTTGATGAAGTAATAAATGCAGTAGAGGGACAATAAACATTAGTAAAAATGTAATCATGGATTCTCTTATGGTTTATAAATAGCAAATGACTTTTCTTTCATGAACCATGGCTTACACTTCCCTTTCTCCAGGTTTAACCACTGCTCCTATCATGTCTTTTGATTAACAACTCTGGATGAATTTTGACAGTACTTGGAAAAAATACATTATAATATGTCCAATTAATTAGCACAATATTAATTCATTAACTATTAATTATTCTGATCAAAGTTATCACGGGAAGATTTCATCAGTACTGTCTGTTTGACAAGAGACAAACAAAAGTCTTGAAAACCTCAACAGACATCCAGAGGTTATTTCTATAGAATCTACTGAAAACTTGCCTGAGTGAGGATTATGGGCTTTTGGACTGCAACTATTGTGAGACTGTCACTCATATTTTCTTAAAGGAAGTATGTAAATATTTAATATCTTATTAGGCATGCGTATATATCAGATGAGTGAATTCCTTATTGTTTAGTTTATACTTATATTTCTATTTATCAGTATTTTCTGGGTTCAGAAGAAAACATCTGAAACTCTAACAGAATCCCTTCTCTCATAATGTCAACATGACATGTTATATATTCTTCTCTATTGCACTTTGAAACTTATAAATCAAAAAAAAAAAAAAAAGAAAAAAAGAAACTTACAAATCTATTCCTTGAGTCATTTCATTTAAAATCTCAACTCAATCTTCTGACCACCTCTCTCCTATTGTCATCATTAAAGAGAACCCATGCTCCATAGTTATGGCTGTCTGACTTCCAACGTGGTTCTTCCGTCAAGACCTCATATTTAAGTACAGTGACACCAAGGACTCTCTGGTTTGGTATAGCATGGTGCATGCCACACACTGGTGCTCCATAGTTTTCTTTTTCTTCTCAATGAATGAAAGAATAAACAAATGGTAGCATCTGATTCTTTTCAAGTTCTAAATATTTGTCTCTAATACATACTCTTGGGTTTTGACATCAGAAAAGAAAACTTCCTGTCCTTGAATACAAAGGGATCCTGTTCTGCTGCTCTTGAATGACTTTCTACAAGATACCAGAGGAGAATTCTAAAAATAAGTTCCCATAGGACCAAGTGTTTTGTGTATTCTATTTCTTACAGATCAGAGGAGTTAACTCTTATGTTATTCATACTCCTATTTCATACTATACTGACATTACTGTGACTTTTTTTCTAGCTTTGTTGAGCTATAATTGACATATAACATTTTGCAAGTTTAAGGTGTGTAACATGTTCATTTGATACACTTATGTGTTGCAAAATGATTACCACGGTAGGGTTTGCTAGCACCTGTATCACATCACAAAATTACCACTTCTTCATGGTAAGAACTCATTTAAGACCTCCTTTGTACCCACTGTGATTTTTAAAAAAAAAAAAATAGTTCTTACAACGTCTCCCCGATTTAGTACGTATGATCTAGTTATTTTATCTTATTTTTAAAGATTTATTTATTCATTCATGAGAGACACAGAAAGTGAGAGAGAGGGGCAGAGACACAGGCAGAGGGAGAAGCAGGCCCTTCACAGGGAGCCCGATGCGGGACTTGATCCCGGATCCTGGGATTATGATCTGAGCCAAAGGCAGGCACCCATCCACTGAGCCACCCAGGCATCCTTGATCTAGTTATTTTAAACTTGTATTTCATATTTTTTCTCTGCAATGAGAAGATGGATTCATTATCAGAAACACAGAGTAAGAAAGAAAAACCCAGTGTTCACTATTGCCAGGTCTTGCCGTAGATGCTTTCACATGTATTGTTCATTTATTCCTCTGCCATCTTTTTTCAGAGAGAAATCATTATTCCCACTTCACCAATAAGTCCCTGAGAGACCAGGTGATGTAATCACAGTCACAGAGAGGAAGTAACAGGATTCAAAACCAGTTTTCTGATTCAAAATCCAGGGCTCTTTCCATCATACCAAAGTCACATCATGTGGATTACTACATTTAGAAGTTCCAGCTCCCCACATCCATAAGTCAACAATCACAATCGTGGTCTCAGCATTTGTACTTTAAATGCATTGTTTTGGTAGGGGTTAATTCAGCCAGCCCAAACCACTTCACTACGAATGTAGACCCCATCGTACGAAAATACATTCATGATTAAAAAGGATTTAGATTTGAAGCATGCTAAGTAATATATTGATTGTAAAGCAATCAAGTAGGAAAAATAAACTGAAGGGAGACTGCGTGCCTTCTCTACCACAGATCTGCATTTTTCTATATAAAATGCACTGTTCTGTGTAAAGCATGTTCATTCCCGCAGTGATCTCATTTATTCTGGCTTCTAATTACTTTTAAGTACTGAGCACAGAGCGCCCCTGTAAAAAGTCTATTGACAACCAGAATGAAGCACCTGAATGAAAAAACTAATTGTTTAATGTTGTTTCTTTCCCCTGCTCCCTTTTATTACCTTACACAGAGAAAGAATCAAACACCTGAGGGCTAAATGCAGTATGTTAAATACTGCTCAGTTCCCAGGTGACTGCTATGGTTCTACACAGGCAAAGTCTCTGCAAAATTAATATGGAAAGGACCACTGCCAACCTATTGATCTTTCCCACCATGGTCACTCTTAGCAAAGTGTCTGTGACAAATGGAAAGCTTGAGAAAATTGCCACAAGTTTATAGGGGTTTCTAAAACCTAACACCTATGTCTTTGTTCCCCTGAAACAGAGAAGGTGCTTTTTCCAATAAAACACATAAATACATTTATGTGAAAAAAGAGCAGATACTTGTTTTCAACAATAAAAGAATTCACTCATCTGATATATACACATACACATGTCTAATAGGATACTAAATATTTACATTCTTCCTTTAATAAAATGTGGGTTACAGTCTAACAATAGTTGCAGTCCAAAAGCCCATAATCACTCAGGCAAGTTTCCAGTAGATTCTATAGAAATAACCTCTGGATGTCTATTGAGACTTTCAAGATTTTTGTTTGTCTCTTGTCAAACAGGCAGTACTGATGAAATCTTCCCATGATAATTTTGATCAGAGTAATTAATAGTTAATGAGTTAATATTGTGATAATTAATTGGACATATTATAATGTGTATTTTCCAAGTACTATCAAAATTCATGCAGAGTTGTTAGTGTAAAGACATGGTATGAGCAGTGGTTAAACCCGGAGAAAGGGAAGTGTAAGCCATGGTTCATGAAAGAAAAGTCATTTGCTATTTATAAGCCATAAGGGAACCTGTAATTACGTCTATTGGGCTTTCAAGATTATTGTTTGACTCTTGTCGAACAGGCAGTAAGGATGAAATCTTCCCAGGACCATTCTGGATTCCTATGTGTCACAGCCTGAGAGCTGAAAATCAAGGGGTTAATGAGCATTTGAAAAGAAGGCAAGGAGGTGGCAGGCAGAGAGGGGTGCTGCGCAAAACAACAGAACAAACGGAACAAACAAACGCAGAAGTGATGGGCAACAGCTGGAGAGAGATCCTGGCAGCAGAAGCACAGCCAAATTGAATACTCAACTCACTCCATATATCTTCAGGCAAAAAAGCAATCGAATTTAAGGGGCACATTTTCAGCACTGCACAGGGAATTAGCCATGAAAGTCCCATTAAAGATAATGGGACTTTCTATTGCAACTTTCAATACATTCTCTGAAAGTTCTCAGCATATATCTTTAAGCCTAGGCTTAAAAATCAACCGCCAGGCAAAGCATTCCACATCCTTCATTCCTTCCCAGGCAAGCCCATTAAGGTGTGTTTTTCTTTGACCTAGTTTTTCATTGTTGAGGTTGGCACAGAGGCCATAACGGGGATAGGTGATGAGCAGGCACGTAGGCAGACGAGGATGTATTCGCTGTGCTAAAAATGGGTATGAATGTGAAAACATGTGTGAGTTAGGACCTCAATTACCAGGTTTGAATCTGCTTTTCTGCATTTTTGATTTTTCAGCCTGGACTCTTGCACCAATTTCTTTCATTTCTGTTTTGTTTTGGGGGATTTAACTGAATAGGTTGGGTACCTTTCCTGGCTGCCTAAAGTCCTTCAACACTCCTTTTCTATTCCCATCTTCTCTACTTTGCTATCTGCCTTCTGTCCTTACTCTGTAGGTTCTTTGACGATGCCAACACTTATGGTTGAGTGGCACGTGATTTTCACCTGTTTCCCAATTCTCTGACACTATACTACAACCATTTTCTCTTTGACCTGTTTACCCAAGTCACTGAATAGAGCTTTGTATCAGTATTTTTTAGACCTTTCTAGTGGATCCTTCCTTCAGTGTTTTATTCGGAGGCTCCTCCTTTGTTGCTCCTCTTAATCAGGGTGCCAGAGGATGGAGCACTAGAGAACCAGGGAATATGAACACTCCATGTGCGTTCCAGGGTGGTCATTTCTCAGTGTTCGTGGTTGGCAGCTGATCACTCTTTTCTCACACTTCTGTGCCTTTTTCCTGGAATATCTCTTCCCTGTTGCTAACACATGAAGTATATTCCCAGAAAATTCTTAGTAATGTTTTAAACCAGCTCAAATATATCTCTTTGAAGCCTTCTCAGATATGGTCCCTTCTCCAATCTTCCTGTTCTCAAGAATCACTTCACCTCTGTTTTTCCACAGCCTCTTTGCTATGTTTGTGTGTATATACCCGTTTACATTATACCCATTTATGCATATATACCCCCTTTAGTCCTTGCTGTCTATGAATCTGTCAGAGGACATCCCCATAGAAGACATCATGGACATCTAAACTCAACATGTAACAGATTAATTCCACATCCTTCTCCACTGGACCATCCTTCATTTCCTTCACTGGCTAATTACTAGTCATGCTTTAAAACCTATAACAGGTGCTACCCTACACCCTTCCTGCTTTACAGGATTTCATTCTCATACCTCTGTATTCTTCCAGATGATATTAGATGACCTACTACCAATTTAAGATTAACATCATAAAGGCATAAGCGGCCACTTCCTTCTGTCAACTTTCTTCATGCCACCTGCTCTCTTGATCCAGGTTCATAGAGAGGAAGAGATAGCCATATTACTTCTCTCCTCTGGAAGATCGAATTTTTGACTTATGACATTTATTAGAGCGGTTATAAAATCACTAACCTTGAAGCCCTCAGAAACACATCCCAGAAAGTGACTGGCATTTTATTTTCTTTTTAATATAATTTTGCAGGTTTAGGAAAAACAGTAACTTCAGCTTATTTAAAATAAATTTTGAAGACTCATGCCCTGCTTAACAATTTTTATAGTGATTCTGTAATTATCACTTTTAGATAGCTAAATCCAAATAAAAGTTAGTAATGCAAATGCTTAAATTTTATTAAATTTAAATTTAATATGTTCAAATAGTAAAACTGGGTTTGGCAAATACTGATGAAACATAATTAGTAATTACATATTTAGATTGTTTTGTCTGGGTGCCTGGCTGGCACAGTCAGTAGAGCATGCGACTCCTGATCTTGTGGTTATGAGTTCAAGTCCTGCATTGGGCATAGAACTTATATAATTTTTTTTTTTTTAAAAATCCACTCTTATAGATTATTTTTATCAAGATATATTTAATGTATTATGATTATTGAAACTTTACCAATTTTAATGATGTAAGGTAATCACAAACTCTCATTTTTTTTATACTGAAATTAAGGCTTTGGGGCCAATATCACGTGATAGCTGAAGGTCAGAACTAGAACCCACAGCAGTAAGTCACTCTCATAATTACTGTCTTATTCTTCTTTCACTGTAATCTAAGTTGAAGAAAACAATGGACATTTTAAAATTACAGAATAATTTAATACACTAATTTATTAAGATTCAAATCAATTGTAAAGAAAAATCTAGGTAACAAAACAAACATATATGGAAATTTGACCCATCTCTAAGGTAAATAATTTTTACAAAAGATAATGAAAGAAATTAAAGAATGGAACTTCTATCATATTTGAAATATTTGATTTCTTATCTTTTTTTAAAGATTTTATTTATTTATTCATGAGAAACACACACACACACAGAGGCAGAGACACAGGCAGAGGGAGAAGCAGGCTCCATGTAGGGAGCCCGACGTGGGACTCGATCCTGGCTCTCCAGAATCATGCCCTGGGCTGAAGGCAGCACTATACAGATGAGCCACCCAGACTGCCCATGATTTCTAATCATTTTAATAGAAAATACCTATATTATTTATCTGTTTTTTAAAATTAATATAAATTATGCAGGTTTATTTGCCTATTTTACAATTCAGCATGATTTGAAATTCTAGGTTTATGTTTCTTTTCTTCCCCTAATTTTACTGAGGTTTAATTGACCTAAATATTGTACATGCTTAGGGTATATCATTTGTTGATTATAAGATATATATGCACACATATCATGAAATATTCATCCAATCAAGTTGATTAACATACCCATCACCCCACACAATTAGCATTTTCTTTTTCTTCTTTTTTTTTTTTTTTTGGTGGTGAAAACACTTAAGATCTATCCTCCTAGCAAATGTCCAAGTATACAAAACATTATTGTTATGTACAGTCACACTGTCCTATATTAGATATCCAGAACTTATTCTCCCATAATTGAAACATTGTATCCCTTGACCAACATCTCCCCACTTTCTCCTCCTACCAGCCCATGCTAGTACCAGTCTATCCTCTGCTCCTATGAGTTTGGCAAAGTATTTAAGATTTACACTTATATCCTATCATGCATAGGATATATTTTGTCTTTCTCCCAGAGCCCCATTCTAAGAGTCTTATTTTTTCTCCTTCTAAAAATTAGAGCACAATCATATATTTTCATATTTGCTTTTGTTTCAATACATTAGTGATTTTATTAGATTTCAAACAAATGAGAACAGTTACATTGATATAAAATTTTAAATGTTGAAGAAAAATAGTCATAACTGCAGTTACATTTAATGGCAATTTTAAATGTCATTTCTGTTATTACTACTACTACCCTATATAAACGTACTGTTTTAGACTAATGTGCTTCAGATTCCTATGGAGCATAATTTTAGAACTTTTTGTTGAGAATGTACAGTACCCCGAGATTATGAGCTAGTATACTGAAAGGCTTCTTGTGTTCTATTTAGCCATCTTTCTGGAGATTTAAAATTCAAGTATTTCTGCTAATCTTGTTATTGAAGCTTTTAAGTCATTTTTGAACAAAAGATAAATGGATATATCTGAAACCTACATTTGCTTATTATGGTAATTTATTTTTTCTGTCCCATACCTACAATCCAACTTATAGATGGAAATTCCCAGAGTAAATCTCCTCCTCTTGCTTGATGTTTTCACCACACAATGGAAAAAGATGCAGCTTTATTATCTGCCCTATCAGGACTCTGATTACCTAAGTCAGGTCACCTTGAGTGCCCCACTTTTACAAGATTCTGCATTCCTAAGTTGGGCCTATTTGTCAATTTGTCCTTTGATGTCACGGTTATGACAAAATAAAATATTTCTAAGAGAGTCCTTCAAAGTTCATACAAAAATGGTTTCTAAAATTGGTAATTAGTAGTTACCTGAAAAGGTTTTTTCTTTTTTTTTTTAATTGCTTACATGAACTGGGCATCCTTACAGGTTCATCATTTGAAATAAAAACTATTTGAACCAGCAATATATATTTTTCTTCAGTTGTTTTTATATTTTAATTCCTGGATTTCATTTTCCTAACCAGTGCTTATAATCATTCTTTGGGTCCTATATGATGGTCATAGGATGGATTATATAAATGCTTGTCAGGGAATGGGAAGAGAGGGTTGACTCTGAAGATTCAAATACCAAGGGTCATACTGTCAAATGTGAACATGTGTCTCAATTTCCACATAACCAACAAAGGAATGCATCTTGGGAACAGACCCCTCTAAAGTTAGAAGCTTCACATATTTGTGGCCTTTTAGTTCCTAAAACTCTATATATGTTAAAACTAATTTCTGCAATGTATTAAAAAAAAGTCTAACACTGTAATACACAGATGGTAGCTAGCTTGATGTTTATCAATGTTTTTCAATAGTGAGAACAGGCAGGCCTTGCCACAGACTGTTTCCTTCTCACACCTGAGCAGGGTTCTAATCAGAAGACAAGACACTGACCAATGCCAGGTGCTGGTGAACCCCGGATTCAACAACCTCCTCCTAGTGGTGCTGCTCACAACCCCCTACTGGATGGGCGAACAGGAGGTATGTTACTTTAAAATGCAGAACCTTGTTTCCTGGAAGAGATTCATCCTCATAACAAAGTGTGAAGATAAAACATAATTTGTATGTACAGGTCACCGAGGTTTAGGTTCAAAGCCATCACAGGGCGAGTGAGGCCTATGCTCAAATCACGTATCCTCCTGCAGGGCCATATCAAGGTTCTAACACCGTGAAGACCAATTATTAAAAGATACTGAGAGTATGTGGACAAAAACTCTTTGGAACAAGTCCTTAGAGGGAAAAACCGTGATCCCAGATTTCCTGCCCTCACGAGATATTTCTTTGAAGTTATCTTTTCAGGTAGCCTCTGGAAATTTCCACCTACTTGTTCCCACTGGCAAAGGAAGCATAAGCTAATATCGCGAGAAGGAAATGACATCTGTGTTTTTGGACACAATAAGACCCATGATTCTTGTTTTATAACATTTGCAATATACTGATTTATGCTGGTTAAAGAAAAACAGTTGGCTGTTAAGCTGGGGTGGGAATAAAGAACTACAACAAAATGAAATGCCGCATTGAATGGAAGGATGCTGCAGTATGAAATAAAAGAAAATTTAGAATCCCTGTTTGCACGCTTTGGGATTGCTTGCAACAAATAACTGGCAGGAGTGTGAGAGAACTTTAAAAGCCATGAGCTGATTCAGTAGTTTAGAAATGTTCAATCTGGTAAAAACCAAGTTTTGTCTATGAAGCAGGTATGTAGAATGGCATATATCTTCATGGAAAAGGAAATTCAAAAAATATTTAATTCAAATGTACAAACATTTGAATTTGTTAGTCAAAGAAGCATAAACTAAAGCACTAGTGATATATCATCTAGGAGAGAAGCACAATACATAAATGGATTCAAATACCCTCTGCAGACCAGAAAAAGGTGAAAGTGCCACATAACTACCTAACCTTCTGGTTGTGTTGTACATGAGGATGAAGCTTTTGGGAACCTAAATAATATATATTACTGGTCACAAAGGTTTAAACTCTTTGACATAGTATTTCTATCTGGAGGATATTTGTCTTTTTTTCTTGTAACTTAGTGGAAAATAAAATCGAAATCTGAACAGCTATATAATGAAAGCAGCCTCTCTGCAGGCACTATGTGCAATGGACAAGGAAGATAAACCACTAAAGTAATCATTTAGTAAACTACGGTACAGCAACTGGTTCGATTAACTATGTAACGAATAAAAGTGAAAATGAGAAAATCTACATTGTACATTTTGAAAAAACAGATACAGTTGTAAGGAGCATAAAGCAGATTGTTGAACCATATTTACTAATAAAACTGTGTTTAATTGTGTGTTGTTTGATGAAAACTGCAAAAGATGACACAAAATGAACATGAAAGAAGGCTTGTCAGGATAGTAAATTATAAAAATGCTCCATTGGTTAAACTACCTTTAATATCAAGTTTATACTGTTTAAAAGGCAAAAACCTGCTTTTAAGAAGAGACAGTCCTGTTCTTCCACCATCCAATAGCAATCACTGACATAAGTGAATAGTTAAGAGAGTGTGGGCAGGGAAGTTCATCAGTAGAATTGTAATACACACAAAGGACTTCCCTAGGGAAAAGAATTTAATAAAAACAAAGCCAGGCTAAATGCTATGAGAAGATTTTAATAATTCATCCTGAATTCTATTCCTGCTAATCTTGCATTCACTGTTGTACACAGCTCTGCCATCCAATTCAGGTTGGCATTAAAACATCTAGACATTAATGCTAATTAAATCTGCCTTTTCATTCTGAAAAACCACATTATTCTCTTTAATATCAAACACATGCAGTATCATTCAATACTCTAAAAATATTTTAGATTCTCCTTTTATTTTGTAAATAAAATCAGAAAGGGTAAGAAATTGACTATCTCATGTGGATGCAACAGCACTGACCATTTCTCATCTGGGTTGTAGAAGTAAATGATAAAAATAGTTTGTGTGATATTTATTCTGATTCACAGTGTGGACTTCACCCCTTGTCAGAACCTGAAGCTAAATCTCCATGTCTAATGTTGAGTGCAGGTGTGGATCTACTTGGGTTTCTCTCTGGCTGTCTGAATTCTAATTATGAAGGAATTATTTTAAGAACAGCCTTTACATGAGATTTCTAAATCCAATAATAAATTAGCACATTTTATTGTCATAAAAAATGTAAGCACAGCCTTCACCAAGAGATTAAAAGATAATGTTAAACTCCCATTTTATTCCCCATAATAGAAAAATAGAGCTGTGCCTTTTTCAAATAGTTTTAACTTTAAATTCAGCATTTGTCCTGGAATATTTGTCCCTATATCTCGGTAAATGTCTCTGCAATGAACTAACTAAAGCTACATTTAGTTTGAACAGAAAAAGGCAAACTACTTTGAAATTTCAATGTTACTTGTGGTCCCAACACACCCATCAATGAATATGGTAATTACAAAACAATTGTGGGGCATCAATCTATTTCTCTTATGAAACATAAGTCAGATTCTAAAATTGCTCATGGGATAGCAGAGAGAATAATCAGGACAACCTGGTCATGGTTCTAGGATTAAGTGCAGATTTAGTTGCATTAACTTTCAGTAAATTAATGTGGGAGTAAGAGAATGTGCTTGTAGTTTCAAAGTCCGAAGTGTCCCCTTCGTGGTCATAGTATATCCAGTCCTCAGACAACCATGACCTTGCACCAGGGTAAGATAAGAACACCAATCATCAAAGTCATGACACTTCACTGAGGCCACAATGGCCTTCATGCAGTTCCTTGAGCTCCCATGTGAGCTCCCACATTTGCACCGCTGCTCCTTAGGATCAAATGCTCTTTCTCAGAGATATTTGCATAAATCACTCCTTCATTTCATAAAAGTCTCTGATGAAATCCCCTGTTGGATAGTGCTACCCCTCCTTCCCATGCTGTCACCTAATACCCCTCTGACTTCTGTTTTTTTTCTACTTATTCCATCTACTGCATTACATATTTATTTATGTTATCATGTTGCCCCAACACAATGCACACTATTTGAGAATAGGGACTTTAATTTTTCAAGGCTGTATTCCCAGCAACTAGAGCAGTGCTGGCACATAATTGGTGCCCAATGCATATTTACTGAGTGAATGAATAATGAATACATAAATGAGTGAATGAATAAGTGGGAACAGAAGGAGTGAACATGAGTTGATCAGAAGGGAGAGATCACTTCTCTGCTAGTAAACAAATTATGAAATATTTTATGCATTTGGTTGCAGACGATATTTTCAATTAAGCTTATTATAGCTTGCAATGGAGCACAAAGTACACAGCCATTAAAAGAAAGGAAAAAATCTGTATGCTTTGTCAACCACAGAATATAATGCTCCTTTCAGAGAAATAAGGTCTTGCCATACTTCGTAAGCAAGAACACGCTGTGGAGGACCTGAAGACTAGAATTTCAGCACACCAAATCGAAATGGAATTTTACAGATGAGAACCTGCTGCCTTGGATCATTTTTCTCCTACTTTTCACCTCTTCACCCTGACTCATCAAAAGTCAGTTCAATTCCAAAAAAAAAAAAATAATAAAAAAAAAAAACAAAAACAAAAACAAAAACAAAAAGTCAGTTCAAACATCACGTTCTTTAGGGAAAGTTCTACCCATCTCAGAGATCAGTTTTCCTTCTGAATCTTAGATTTTAGCTGTAAGTTTCCTAGGTCACTTACATTTTCTTGCAATGGAGGTCTCTTTGTTATTTTTTATTATGTTATCATCTTATTATATCTTTTTTCTTATTTTTGTTGTCTGTTGTTCATGCTGTACTTATGCCTCTAACATGAGCATCATCACTTTATGATTTTACATGACCGACAGTCCAACTGCAGTCCTCTGTGTTGGTCATGTAGCAAGTAAATGTGACTAAACAATTCTATCATCCTCAAAATCTAACTGGGCCAGTTCCAAGAAGAGGCTGTGATGGGAGACAGGACATTATTTACCCACTCAGATTACAATGCGGACCAAATTCTGCTTCATTATTGTTAATACATGGTTTCACTTCCTTGTGAAAATGGTGAGGAGACAGAGGAGGAGCAAGTGGTTATGGGGAAAGACTTGACATGGGCTCCTCCACCCCCATTTCACAGCTGACTCAGTTGTAGGAGTTCATAAGCCTCCCTTGGATGCCCCAGACTGAGTACACTTGTCTAAGACAAATCACTTGCACTGGACCCACCTAAAATTTCCCTTTCCATTTTCAGGAACGCATATTGTATGGGCTCCTGGATGTAAATTTGCCAAGTATAGGAAGAGAGTAGTAACCCCAGGCAGCACCTACCTCACAACCACTGGGTATAGAAACCCAAACACCAAAGGATGGAATGTCCATTAAGTGCAGAGAAGGAAGTTTTTTTGTTTATTTGTTTGTTTTTGTTTTTTTTAGCTACTTGCCAGCTCCTACCAGGCAAGTTCCTTTAGTTTGTATCTAAAGTATAAATCTTATAATATAAATGCAACGATGATAAGATTCTAGACAGATAAGATACGGTGATATAAATGTGGGATTGCATTCATTTGTAGATTAAATAGTCACAGAACATATAACTAAAGCCAGAAAATACTGTGTAACAACGATCTGGTTTCCCAAATCTTATTCCAAATACATCGGAGTCCTTTGAATGTTTCCAGTTCTAATTTTGCATAACCAAAACATAAGAAAGAACCTCCCAGTGAATTCAGCACGAGAGAGGCAGGCAGGGGAGGCCAGTTCACATACCTGTGCACACCGCTGTTGCACATGATGATGTGGCAAGCTCCCAGCCTGTTGCACAGCTCTGAGGAAACAGACAGCAGCCCCACCCCGGAGGCGCTGCAGGCTGTGTTTGCACAGGCCGCCGTGCGCTTGGATCTGATAAACGAGGCCACCAGTCGATAAAGTTCATCCAAAGCATTGAGAGGCCTCATTAGCTGCAGAAAAAAAGTGATCAACATAAAGTCCAACATGTCTAGCAGGAAGAAATCCTTTTAGATAGGATACAATTTAATGAATAGTCTAAAATATTTTCGTTGTGGAGGTGATGGAATTGGAGGCTACATATATTTGTAATTATGCAGAATTATACAGAACAGCAGCAGAAAAATTAAGTAAGATAAGTATGTAAATGGCAAAACATCAGAAAAAGCACTCATTTCTTTTTACCTTATCTACATAGGCAGCTTTGGATGTGGAGTTTGGTGGTGAATTTGACTTGTCCAAGTAGAAGGCCCTGTAAGAATCCGAAGAATAAACGATCACTTACTGCTAGAAAAATTAAAGTGCATGGAGACATGCATGTTTCACTGACTTCCTTTTTTTTTTTTTTTTTTTTACTGACTTCCTTTTAAAAACAAATGAATAAACAAGTGTTGGACCCCGAGATGAGTGGGATTGCAAAAAAGTCAATTATTCTTCCATTCAGAAGAAATGACTCAAGAGGTACCTGAGTGGATCAGTCAGTTGAGCATCTGACTCTATTTCTGCTCAGGTTATGATCTCAGGGTTATGAGATGGAACCCCACTTCGGGCTCTGCACTTAGCAGGCAATCTGCTTGAGATTCTCTCTCTCTCTCTCTCCCTCTCCACCTACGCCATCCCCAGGCCTGAACGTGTGCTCTCTCAAACAAAATTTTTTAAAAATTAAAAAAAAAAGAAAAAGAAAAAAAAATGACTAAAGCCACCATCAGCTTTATTACATATTGTGTGGCCTCAGAGACATTATTTAATTTGTATATGCCTCAATTTCCTCTTTTGTAATTTGGGGATAACATCAGCTTCTATTTCACAAGCCTGCTACAAGATTAAATAAATTAATGTAAATAAATTGCTTAGAACAGTATATAACACAAATATTTTTTATTTTAGTATTTACAATAATATTATTATAAAAGTTGAAGAAATATATTTTCTTGTGACTATTGGAAAACAGTATCTAGTTTTCATTTATTGTGCAAGATTAAAACAGTAATACTCAAAAAAACTAATTTTAAACAGGGTACTGTTTCATCCACTAAACTATGCTCAGATTGGGCCAAATGGAGTCACCAAAGACCCTCTTCAAGGATACACTTGTTCTTTTTGTCAGCAGGATGCATTGTGGTACCATTTTAATACACGAAGTTGAATCTTAGTGGCCTGCAATAATTAAACCCAATTTCCAAAGAATTATTGCTGTTTTGCTTATTAGCTCTTGACTCAATACTAAACTGAAATTGTAAGGAAATGACCTATGAAGACAGGATACATTTAAGTTATATTTAATCTACTATCTTTGATGAAGCAAAATTATTTTCAAGATGTGAACACTTAATATTGATGTACCAAAGTAAGTTCCATAATATTAGAATGATTGTCAGACAAGATATTGAAATAAAACTGATTAGGCTAGTGTTTTGGAGCACCTTTTAGAACCTCAAAATACTGTCAGATTATTACCAAACACATGAGTAGTAGAGGGCAAAATCTGTGAGAGAGGGTTTTATGCCCAGAGTCTCCCTCTACATGCACATACATGCACACTCACCCACACAAACACACACACTGTTATTCCCATTAGCATTGTACCTCGTAATGATGTTTGGTGTTGTCTTTCTTTTTAAGATAAATTAGCATGGATTAATCTAGTTTTACACTTTAAATTAGGAAAACTTTAAGAGTAACTTCCAAAATGAAAGTTATGCTGATTCTTACTGAGAATTAGCTTATTCATGTCTCAAATACAAATTGAACAATAACAAAAATTTTACAATAGCTCTGCATCCAAAGTTGGTTATTATTTTTTGAACTCCTAAAGATTTCCATGTACCATCTTGGAACAAAGGTGGTGCCTCAAAGCTGGAACCCACAGAGATAACCTTGATCAGATGTTCCCATGCCTTTCAAGTGTGCTTGATAGAAAAAGCAATATGGTGGAAAAGAGTACATGAGTCCATGGAAAATTATTCCCTCAGCCTAAATCCCACAGCTACCTGTTGCTCCTGAGCACATAAAGCTGCTAGGAATATGAGGATTCCACTTACCCCAAGCAGTGTTCTGCTCAAAATGACTGGGTTATGGTGGCACAAATGACTCTAACCTGGAACATCCATTAAGTGCCAAGAAAACATAGTTTCATTCAGCTGGCTGAGTCAATATCTATTAAGAGCATTGGATCAAGAGCAAAATCAAAGGCATTTGAGGTACTTTTAAATTTTCTAATTTTCCCCAGTATCAGAAAGAGAGAAGAACAATCTAAGAGGATTGCTGGTAAGAGAAGAAGAAATGAGCCAGACTTGTATGAGGCACAAAAATACACCATAGGGCTGGAGTTAGATTAGAATGAGTGAGCCACTGAGAGAAGTCAAAGGAGCAGAGTCTTTAGTAGGGCCTTATAGATCCTGGCAAAGACTTTGTGTTTTAACTGGCCTCATTACCAAAAGACTGGCTGTCTTATAAACCTTATTACTGTGCATAAACATTTGTGTTCTCCTGAAAGTTCTGAGTGTCTCTTCATTTCAATTACACAGCTACAGATTTAGGCAAATACTATGAAAATCCAGGTAGGCACCACCATATTTTGACAGATCCTGGCACTTGACACTTTTGCTTCACCTTAAAAAAAAAAAAAAAAGAAACATTACAGATACAGGTGAGCTCTTTATTGCTCACCCTTCTCCACCCCACCCTTGTTCCAAACTCTCCCTCCTCAAGGCAAATATCACTCAGAAGCTGGCATTTCCTGCTTCCATGCTTCATGAGGTCACCCACACAGCTGGGCCAAATGGAGCTACCAAATAGCTGTGATCATTCTTCCAATTCTTGCCCACACTGATGTTATTAGAATTTCAACCTTTGGTGTTTTCATTTTCAATTTGCATATATTTGTTGGCTATCTATATTTCTTCTTTTTTTTGTGCATTTGTATTTCTTTCTTTCGTGTAGTCTTGACTTTTTTTCACATAGAAATTAGTTATTACTTTTTATAGCAAGAGTTAAATTTGGTGACATTTAGAAGTTTCTGTTCCTCTTTACTTTTTTTTTTCTTGTTTTAAGCCCACACATTCTTTCTAGGCTTGCTTCCTCAAAATATCCAGTTTTAAAAGTTGGAAATTCTATTAATATGTTTGATCAGTGTGTTTGGTATATGTCAGCATTAAATTCTGGAATCCAGATTACAGGACATTTTCCCCCCTCTATACTGCTCTTGGTGTTTGCTCTCAGTCTAGTTGTCTTTGTTTGGGGGTTAGTCTATATTTTTTTCTCTGATACGTTAAGATTTTCTTTCTATCCTCAATGTTCTGAAGTTTTACCTCAATGTGTTTAGGCACATTGAGGTAAATTGATTTATTGTTATTTATCCAGATAAAACCAGGTTCTCAGAGTGTCTTTTCAATGTGAGGTGTATTGCCTTCAATTATAAAATAATCTCAGCTATTATTTCTTCACAAAATCGGATTTGTTTTCTCTCTCTCTCTCTCCACACACGCACGCATGCTTTTAAAATCTTATTTTCCCATGACTGCATTTTAGGTGATTTCCTAAGTAATATCTTCCAAATGAAAAAAATTCTGTCACTGTCAAGTCTAGAGTTTGTATTTTCTACTGGGAATTTTATTTCAGTGACTATCTTTCACTTCTGAGATTTCTGCCTCTTATTTCATTTCTACCACTAATAGGTAACCTCCCCATAAGAATGTGAACTGTCTTTGTGGATATGGTTTTTATTTACTTGGGTTCATTCCTTTATCTCTGGCGCCCGTAAGAATGTGTGGACCATAGTATGATCTTAATAAATATTTGTAAATAAATAACTAGATCACTGACTGTTTTTATTTCAGGATTTCCTACCTTTCTATGAATGGCAATCCTTTGTTAATATTTTGAGCACCCAAAATATGCTCTCCCAGGCTGTTTCAATATTTTAATTTCTTTCAGTCAAATTTATTCTCAGTGGTTGAATTCATTGGCTCTTTCCTAGTCTTAGGCTTTTTTGTGTGCTTTGGAATTTTGTTTTGCAGGTTCATTTGAAGTGGGAAGATTTTTATTTGGTTTTATTTAGCTTTTTGATATACGTCCAACCCCTATCTCTCATTATCCTTCTCTTACAAATGATTTTGTGTTCATTTTGTACCCAGAATCACCCATATATAATCAGTTTCATATGGAAATTCAAATACTACATTGTGCTGACATCTGGATTATTATCAGTCACATTACTGAACCAATGAGTGACTGGTTCAATTCCCAGTTTACCAGCCATGTCCCTTTCTTCCTGCCATATAAGCCTTTCCTGACCTCAAATCTATAGTCTCAAGTAGTGGGCAGCAGGTTTTTCATCCTCGCTCAGAAGCAGATGAGTCCTTCTCTATGTCCTGGCTTCAAGCTATAACACTGGCTCTGGATCTCCACCTAGTGTAGAATGACTTCAATCTCTTATTACCTTAGAAGAAGTTGTACTGGCCTTCTGGCCACCTCCAGAGGCCTCAGCACACAACTCATCATTTGCATTTTCTTTTGATTTGTAGACCACTGAGATGATAAATTATGAGCTCAGCTGTGACTTTTACATTTTCTGACTTGGGATTTTACCTAACATTGCTATATGTTGGGAGCAAAGGTCGTGCTTCGAAGTCAGAACCCACAGAGATACCTTAAACAAATGTCCTAATGCCTTTCTTCAAGTGTGCTTGGTAGAGAAAGTAAAGCAATTAAAAAAAGAGTGCACAAGTTCACAAATTATTTAGCCTCCCGGGGTCAAGTATCTCATTTTTACAATGTATATTAAAATTATCCAACATGTATATGGCATAATGTTGAATATTAATCAAAATAAGAAGTACTCAGTGAGGCAGTAAGTAAACAGGACTCATTAGATAGTCAATAATAACTATTATTCAAGTACACACAATGGGAGGCATCTCCTGGAGCATTTTTAAAGCATAGCAAGGAATAAAAGTAAGGCCAAAACTTTCTTCTTTCCTCTAAGGCCACCTACAATATTTTCTGATCCATATAAAAAGTGAAAATTAAGGTAGGTACTTGGAGTCTACATAATTCCATGATCAGGGCACAAATAGCAGTTCACTTTAAAAAGAAAAGAGCCTTTCTTTAGGTTAAAGAGGACTGTTATTTACAGGGCTTAATCAGGTGTATTTGTTGTAGAGACCTCAGCTCTTCTGTAGCTTGAATTATTTGGGAAAGAAAATATCCTGTAGAAGTAGTCCATATCATTAGGATCACCTATGGAAAGCTTCACTACAGAAACCTCCACTACAGTTGGTCACACTGAACAGTATTCCTACTTACAGAAGTAGATGCTCCTTCAAAAAAAAAAAAAGTTGTCACTGGTTTAGCCAGTTAAGAGGAAGAATACATGGATTCTAATTCATTTAAAATATTTGACAGAAGGGTACCTGAGTGGCTTAGTTGGTTAAGTGGCCTTCAGCTCAGGTCATGATCCCAGAGTCCTGGGATTGAGTCCTGCATCAGGTTCCCTGGTCAGTGGGGAGTCTGCATCTCTCTCCCCCTGCCTCTCTGTGCCTACATGCACACTCTCTCTCAAATAAATAAATACAATCTTTAAAAAAAAAACCTGATTTGGTAGAAATCTCAACATTTTCAATGGGGCAAAATTCTTAAAGGAAAGAAACCCAGATTCTATGAAGATAGTCAGTAGAAAAATAACTTTTATCAATTTAAAATGTATAAATGCCCACAGTAAGTGAAACCTTATTCAGAAACAATCTAATCTTTTCCAAGTTGCTATATAGCAGAACTAAAATAGAAAAAGCATCTAACGATATAACTGTGCCCTTCAAAATATTCTTAGAAGACAAATGCCTCCTACAAATACAGAATTAAATGTATTTACTGATCCAAACTTGGGCAAATAGTTAATATTTGATAATCTATGACTAAAGAAAATAAGAAATCATTATAAAATCTATAGAAGTCTAGAGGAAAAAACCAGGAACTATAGCTACTTTGTTACTCTTAGGAAATTTACATAGCCAACATATATTTTAATTCAACTAATTACTTGTTAGAATAATTTAGAGTTGAAGTTGCAACTAATTTAGGTATTTCCCATCAGAAAAAAGTCTGTTAGCCAGATATTTTACCATCCCTAAGGTTTATAGGTATTCACAAAACTTCGGTATTTTTCAAGAGTATGACAAACTGTTCACAGGAAATAAATTTCTAATGCACTTCCCTTAATTATGAAAGTCTTACAATGCCCCCTAATCAGAATTTATGAGAAAGTTAATGGCAAAATTGGATTAATGCCCAAACTGACCATAGTTTATTATGCTTCTGAGGTTAGTAAGAATGAAGTCATGGTCCTTTGTCTCATACAGCAAATCTTATTGAGACATTTTGAAAGTGCTGCTGCTACTTTATATAGGCTGGACAGTAAGTTTCCTTTCATGCTACCATATATCAGACTTCATTGTCAACTTAGTAAATTAACTCTCCATATAAAATTGATACATTGTGATAATATTTTTTCATTTCGTCCCTGTGGAATAAAATACCAATGAGAGAAGCCATAATATCATAAGTTACAATATGTAGTGCTATAAATATATCCAAATCAAATAACTACAATGAAACTAATCTCTGGCATTTATCTCATACAATCTAATAGTGGAGACAGGTACATAGTTATCTATAATGCAAGGTAACCTCACTGACAGGTAAGTTTAAAGGTCAAAAAAGTTATTGGGATATACTTACATGAGGAAGAAGCAAGGCCATATAAATAAGAATATGGCATAAGAGTTGGACTTTGTCAGATGGATGGGATTCTGGACAGGTCAAAATAGGAAAGCAGCCATTTCAAATGGAGGCAACATCATGAACAGCAGAACAGATACAGAAGTGGATAGAGCCAATCTGGCTGAAGAGCAGATTCATATAAGGTAGGGAGAGAGAATGTTAAGTAAGTAGGCTGGATCCATACTGTGATGAAATTAAATATCAAGCTAAAGAATTATAATTTGTTTGTTAAAACAGTGGAGAGAAGCACTACACAGTAAACACTTAGCTACCAGTAAAAAAGTAAAAATAAATGGAAAGAAATCACATGACATGAAAATTTAGGGAATTTAGAGCTGGAAGAAATCCTAGAAATGGAAAGAATTATTAAGCATTCAGAATAAGACCATGGTAATGAAAACAGGGAATTGATGTTTGCCATGAGAGAGAGAAAATGAACTTGGGGAACACTGAGATTAGTTTCTGGAGAGTGATGCAGGTTAATATACTAATTAAAAAATTAGGAAAATGCTTTCTCAACTGGGTGAAGAATTAGGATCATAGCTCTACAGAGTCTGGCAGATACTTCAAAGGATCAGGTTTTCACAGAAAGAGAGACAATGCAATAGCTTGATGTAAAATATTTAAACTTATTAATTTTGTCATAGGGGATACATGGAGGTTAAATCAGTGACAAAAGTGACATTCTTCTCATCTGGCACCTTTTTTATCCACTTTTTCTGGGCATATTGGAGGATATCCAATTTCCAAGAGAGATTGATTAAGGCATAAAAGCCGCTGGTGCTTTATAAATAAGGAGGAAAAACTATAGTATTCAGCTCAGCTCTCTGCTATATTCTTGTTTTTTTCTCCAGATCATTGCCTATGAGATCACTCTTTATTTATAATAATTTATGAAAATTTCTTACTTGGCCAGACACATCTATACTTCTTGTAATATTATGTCCTATCCCCAAATATTCTAAACCATATAAGGTAGCCTTTGGATTTTAATAGTTGCTCTGCATTTCAAAAAGGAGCTATAACAGTGTTTCTTCAATTATGGATATTAGTCATAGGCATAGTTAGATATATCATTATTACAATGGCATAGCGGTTGACTATAGATGTGACTGGCTGTCTGATGAGTATTATTGTTAAGCTGCATTTGCCTACCGTAGCACTTAAATTAGGAAAAAATTCTACAAAAAATATTATTGAAAGACACTGATTTCTTATAAAAAGGAAAATTACCAGAGAGGTTCACCCCTGTGCCCATACTATGGGTAAAAAAACACATGATGAGTAAGTAGGTGGGAAAATGTTAATTTGTCCTTCTATCCTACCCACCTTCCATAGCCACAAGCATTAGCCCTGACTTTTCTGTAATGTGTTTTACTAAAAGTTACATGAAGAGAAATCCTGAGTAATGAGATAAACTTGGATTTGGTTGGATAAATATGTCTCTGGCTTGTCAGAAATGGAGCACCCAAGGTTACAGTCCTTAGAGAACTGCCTGTATCAGTGAACAGCTCCATTTCTACTTGAATATTGGGAAAAGAAAATTCCTGGCAGGCTAAGGAAACAATCTGCATGAACCACACAGGGCAAGACCTTCCCACATTACAAAAGGGATTTTGGGAAGCCTGGGTGGCTCAGTCAGTTACATGTCTGCCTTTGGCTCAGGTCATGATCCCAGGGTCCTGGGATCGAGCCCTGGGTTGTTGGGCTCCCTGTTCAATGGGGAGTCTGCTTCTCTCTCTGCCCCTCCCCCTGCTCATGCTCTCTCTCTCTTTCATAAATAAAATCCTAAATAAATACATAAATACATAAATAAGTAATGGATTTCTCTGAGACTTCTCTGATGCCCTGGAAAGAAAATCACAGTGTCAGAGGAGTGGGGCTATGCCCTGTTACTCTTTACTGCTGTTGATACCCTCCTATCACTCTTCCTTTGATAACCTTCAATCAGTGAGTTCATTGTATTAAAATCCTGTTGTTTGCTTTCCAAACACTCCTTTACTGCATTCTGATTTTTGCTCCTCTTTTCATGAGTCTGCAAGGGTGATATTTCTTGCTTACACCTGCAATATTCATATATCACCACAGACTTAAAATGTTGCATATGTACATATTTTCTAATGGTGACACTGTGCTCTGCTACTGTAGAGCACGATCTCCGTGGAAATGGACAGAAAAAGTCAATCCTAAAAAAAAGAAAGCTTTTCCAGTAATAAAGTTTAACTATATTACAAACAAAACATCTCATTACATCTAGGAAAAACAATAAAGCCAAGTAATAGTTCTATTTTTAAACTAAGTCTACTTAATTTGACAACAATTAGGTCTCAAGAAAGTTTGGCACCTTCATATTAAAGGGTAATTTTTAGATTTAAAATCATAAGTCTTTTTAAGTTTAAAGCCATAAAAGGCTCAACTGACATGAGGTTGACAGATCAGCTTCTCCTCCTCCACATCTTTCTCTGTACTCCTTATTTGACTCCAATTGACCTTCAAAATTACCTTCCTAAAGCACAGAGAAGAACATTTTATTACCTTGCTTAAAGTCATTCAGATTTCCCCAGTACCCAAACCCTACAATTTGGGCATTCAATGCTTCTCCTAGCAATCTACCAACAGACTTCACCTTCCCATCTCTCTCATCTCCCTCTTTGCCCTGCATGTTCATGCTGGATTCCCCCAAGACAATACCCACCCACAGGAAAACCTCCACACCTTCTCTCATATTATTCTATCTACGTGGAATCCCCTCTCATATCCTCTGCATGTCAAGATTCTTTTGATCCTTCAAAATCCTGCTCAAATATGGTATCTTCTTGGGAACTTCCCAACTGAAACAAATGTAGCTCACTAT